>NW_022436966.1:4551238-4954828 GCF_009761245.1 Sapajus apella
CAAGGAATGTAAAGGACCTCTTCAAGGAGAACTACAAGCCACTGCTCAACAAAGTAAGAGAGGAAACAAACAGATGGAGAAACATTCCATGCTTCTGGTTTGGAAGAATCAATATTGTCAAAATGGCCATACTGCCCAAAGTTATTTATAGATTCAATGCTATCCCCATCAAGCTACCTATGACCCTCTGCAAAGAACTGAAAAAAACCATCTTAAACTTCATATGGAACCAAAAGAGAGCCCACATATCCAAGGCAATTTTAATCAAAAAGAACAAAGTGGGAGGCATCATGCTATCTGACTTCAAACTCTACTACAAGGCTACAGTAATCAAAACAGCATGGTACTAGTACCAAAACAGAGAATTAGACTAATGGAACAGAACAGAAGCCTAAGAGGCAACACCACACAGCTACAGCAATCTGATAGTTGACAAACCTGACAAAAACAAGCAATGGGGAAAGGATTCCCTATTCAATAAATGGTGTTGGGAAAACTGGCTAGCCATGTGTAGAAAGTAGAAACTGGACCCCTTCCTGACACTTTACACTAAAATTAAGTCCAAACGGATTAAATACTTTAACATAAGACCTAACACCATAAAAACCCTAGAAGAAAACCTAGGCAAAACCATTCAGGACATAGGCATAGGCAAGAACTTCATGACTAAAACACCAAAAGCATTGGCAACAAATGCCAAAAAAGACAATTGGGATCTATTTAAACTCCAGAGCTTCTGCACAGCAAAAGAAACAGTCATTAGAGTGAATCAGCAACCAACAGAATGGGAAAGAATTTTTGCCATCTACCCATCTGACAAAGGGCTAATATCCAGAATCTACAACGGACTAAAACAGATTTATAAGAAAAAAAAACCCATCCAAAAGTGGGCAAAGGATATGAAATAGACACTTTATAAAAGAAGACATATATGAGGCCAACAAACATGAAAAAATGCTCATCACTGGTCATTAGAGAAATGCAAATCAAAACTGCATTGGGATACCATCTCATGCCAGTTAGAATGGCTATCATTAAAAAAATCTGGAGACAACAGATGCTGGAGAGGATATGGAGAAATAGGAACACTTTTACACCGTTGGTGGGAGTGTCAATTAGTTCAACCATTGTGGAAGACAGTGTGGTGACTCCTCAACAACCTAGAAATAGAAATTCCATTTGACCCAGCAATCCCATTACTGGGTATATATCCAAAGGATTATAAATCATTCTATTATAAAAACATATGCACACGAATGTTCATTGTGGCACTGTTTACAATAGCAAAGACTTGGAACCAATCCAAATGCCCATCGGAGATAGACTGGACAGGGAAAATGTGGCACATATACACCATAGAATACTATGCAGCCATCAAAAACGATGAGTCCGTGTCCTTTGTAGGGACATGGATGAACCTGGAAACCATCATTCTCAGCAAACTGACAAAGGAACAGAAAATCAAACACTGCATGTTCTCACTCATAGGTGGGTATTGAACAATGAGAACACATGGACACAGGGAGGGGAGCATCACACACTGAGGTGTGTTGCAGAGAATTAGGGGCAGGACAGTGGGGTAAATGGAGTTGGGGAGGGATAGCATGGGGAGAAATTCCAGGTATTGGTGACGGGCAGGATGGAGGCAGCAAACCACATTGCCATGTGTGTACCTATGCAACAGTCCTGCATGTTCTGCACATGTACCCCAGAACCTAAAGTGCAATAAAAAAAAGCTATATTTGTGAATGTGGCTCTTAAAATGTAATAGCCACTAAATGTATACTTTTTGTTGGAGGAAGAATGAAATTAGAGAATTAGTATATGGGACTATGAAAGTTTAATAAACGTCATGAATGTATGCCATCTTCATTCCCAGGAAACTAATTTAGAGGTCATGTTTGCCAAGACATTAATAACTAATGCTAATTGCTCCCTCATTGTGAGCCAGGCCCTCTGTGAAATATTGTACATGTTTGATGTCATTTAAACCTTACCACAGCCTGGGGAGGTACAGATGAGAAAACTGATCTCAGTGAAACTGAGTAATTTGTCCAAGATCACACAGCTGGTAACTGTCAGAATCAGAACTAGAATCGAGGTCTGTTAGGCACCAATGCCATGCCCTTAGAACTCAGCCATTATCTTCTGAGCCACTATGCAAACATTAGGACTCATTTTGTCTTCTGAGAGATGAGTCATTTAGAAGTTGAGGTTGTGATTTTTTTAAAGCTTATTTTAATTTTAGGCAGGTTTGCTCATTTTGCAGAAAAGTGTAATAGGTCTGGATGTGAAGCAAGAGACTGAAATTTAAGTAAAAGAATGCAAAGGCACTACATGTGCCACAAAGAGTACAAGTTAGAGAAGAATGCTTTTTAGAAGTATAAGAGACTTTCACAATAAGGAAATGGAGATTGTGACATTTTGAGTGACTTACCCAGAGTCATGTCATTAGTAAAGCAGAAGAACTGGAACTCATATCCAAAAGTTCAGTGCCTTGTTTTGAACTATGTTAATTAAGGCGATGGGCATATGGTTTTTTCAGGAGTATAAGTCCTATGACTATGAAAGATTTATATATACACATTGATGCAAATGCATAATTGCTACATTTAGAAAGATGGGCTTAATAGTTTTCTTTAGATGCCTGCCAGGCATATGACAGATTCCTTGGTTGAATCAATAAGCAATTTAGTACTGTCAAGCATTTGTAGAAGAATCTTATCTTCTCTTATTTGCTCAGTTAAGCCTATAGAAACCTATTTCTGTTTCCATTTTGAATGCCAGACACACAGACATGTGCTGTTCGATGTTTTTGCTGATTCCAAATGTTTTCTGCCTCACTGCTGTGCCTACTTCTCTTATTTCCTCAAAGATCAGCAAAGGAAGAGAAGACTGTGGAAATGAAGACCACATGCCAAACTCTCCTCTCTAACACCATGTTCTCTAACAGCAATTGAGTTGCTAAATCCTCTATAAAAGAGGCTGCCTGCATGTCTGCTTGGCCCAACCTCAGGGAGTTGGGGGAAGAAAGACAGCAGAAATCCATGATGTGGCAATGATGGAAACCAAACAATTTAACCCCCTAGGCTGGGGAGAAGATGGAGGAAATGATACTCTGGGGATTACACCAGGGCAGAGGCGAGCTCCCATCCTGCCTGATAGGGTTCTGTGTTAGTGCACACATTTGGTTACCAGAAGAGCCCAAACATCTGGCCAAGCAGCCTGGCTAGAATGTCAGCTCTTCACACATAGACGTTATGTAACAAAACTCTGTTGAATGAATCTGCCAGTAAGTGAAAACCAGGACACATTAGAACCAGGACATACTGATTTAACTCCACTAATCTATAAAGCCCTGAACCCACCTTTCAAAATATGTATAGCTAAGTGCTTTTAGGCAACTTGCATGTTGGCTTACAGCTCCTATAAGAAGTACTTCAAGATTGCAGGGCTTTAGAGAGGAATTTTCCACCTGACAATTGTCTTTGATTTAATCTTTTAAGTTATACATCCTTTAATGTTTCCTTAAGATCTATATTCTTTTGTCACTGTTATTCCTAATTACAATGAAAGCTTCCTGATGGCAGAGGCCAACATTTGTATTTCTTCTGAATGCTGGGCTGTGCCTTAACCCAGGACTAAGTGAGTCTCAGGATGAGCTCATTGAGTGAATGAATAAATAACGTATCTTGGCATAGAAAGAGAATAAAGGGGAAGGATAAGGTGGTCATTTATTCAGGTCCCAGCCAGGTCTAATCCTGTTTATTTTCTGAGGCTTAATAAGGTCCATGAATGAAAAGATACTCAACATCATTAGTCACATGGAAATGCAAACTACAACCACATGGAGATATCACTTCACACTCACTATGATGGCTGTAAAAAAAGAGATGGACAATAGCATCTGCTGGTGAAGAAATTATAACCCACATACATTTCTGGTGGAAATGTAAAATGCTGCGGCCTCTTTGAAAAATAGCTTGGCAGTTCTTCTAAAAAGTTAAACATAGTTACCTTATGTCCCGCAAATTCCACTCCTAGACATATACCCAAGAGAACTGAAAGTTATATCTACCCAAAAACTTATACATGTACTTTCACAGTGGCATTACTAAAAGCAGCCAAAATATGGAAATAACCCAAATGTTCATCAACTGATGAGTATTGTATTTCTATACAATGGAATATTATTCAGCCATAAAAAGAAATCAAATTTTGATGACATGGATGAACTTTGAAAACATTATGCTAAATAAAAGGAGCTAGACACAAAAGGCCACATATTGCATGACTTCCTTTATATGACATGTTCAGATTAGCAAATCTACAGAGACAGGAAGTAAATTAGTGGCTGCCAGGACTGAAGGGAGGGAGAAATGGGGGAATAAATCGTTGCTTAATAGGTATAGGTTTCTTCTTGGAGTGTTGAAAGTATTCTGGAATTAGATAGTTATTATAGTTATACAACTTTGTGATATATTAAAAACCACTGAATTGTTCTTTTTATTTATTTATTGAGACCCAGTCTCACTCTGTCACCTAGGCTGGAGTGCAGTGGCGTGATCTTGGCTCTCTGCAACCTCAGCCTATTCTCCTGCCTCAGCCTCCTAAGTAGCTGGGATTACATGTGTGTGCCATTGCATTAGGTTAATTTTTGTATTTTTAGTAGACAGGGGGTTTCCCCTTTGTTGCCCAAGGGAAACTGATCAAATTCCTGACTGCAAGTGATCCACCCATCTCACCCTCCCAAAATGCTGGGATTATAGGTGTGAGCCATCATGCCCAGCCTGAATTGTACCTTTTAAAAGGGTGCATTTTATAGTATGTAAAATATAGCTCAATTAAAAAAAAAGAAAAAATAAAGTCAGTAAGTAGTTTGATAGATTTATTCTATTCGGTTCTCTCCTTTTATTTCTTTGGTTTCCTTTTTTCTTTTTGGAAATGTGGAACACAGAGCTTTCAGATGACCTCAATAAAGATTGCCTATCATTCACTGTGTCTGAAAATGAGACATCTGTATATTCTTCACTTGCTCTGGCCACCCAAGACTTTTGTGCCAAATTATTGTTAGTGATATTTCATCTAGTGAGTCACTTTGAATTTGCCCTCCTCTTAGATGCTTAATGTGGCATGGAATGTCAAAAATCAAATGTAGGGACTGACATATAATAGGTGTTTTCTCATGCCTGAATTGTTCTGAACTTTTTTAGCTATAGCTTTTTATTTAAACAACGTCAGTGAGGCATAATTAATGTACAATAACTTACACATAAAGTGTAGGATTCTATAAATTTTGACATGTATATAATCATGAGACAATACCACAGTCAAGACAGTAAGCACAGCCATCAATCCCAAAAGTTTCCTTATATTGCTTTGTAATCTGTCTTCCCAGCCCTTCTACCTCCACAACCACTAGTCTGCTGTCTGGAACTGTATATTAGTTTGTATTTCTGGAATTTTATGTAAATAGGATCATGCAGTAATTTTCTGAGTTCTTTTACTCAGCATAATTATTTTAGGATACATCCACAATTACTTTGAGATTTATGTATAGTTTATGCTTTTATTGCTGAGTATTAATTAGTCCATCATACAGGTAAACCATAATTTGTTTATTCACCTATCTGTGGAGAGCATTTTAGTTGTTTTGGGCTATTAAAAATAGACCTGCTATGAACATTTGTGCACAAGTCTTTCTTTGTCTGGACACAGATTTCCTTTTTGCTTAGGTAAAACCTCAGAGTAGAATGGCCGGGCCATAGGGTAGGTATATATTTAATTTTTTAAGAAAGAGCTCAAACTCTTCCAAAGTGTTGTGTTATTTTATATTCCCACCAAAAGTGTATGAAAGTCTTTTCTCCACATGGAAATGTCTTTAAATGAAAGGAAAGATCGAGCAGAGAATGAAGCAATCCATTTAGAAGAGGTGTGCGAAGGTCAGAAATCCATGCTTCAAAAACAATGAAAAGTGAGAGACGTATACCACTATCTGATGTTGTTTGAACGTGTCTGTTTTAAACATCGAAATTTCCAAATGGTAAACGTGACGCCTTAAGTTGACTTTCCTTCATGCCAACTTACCCAGTTTTATCAGAAACAGTGGGAACCACAGTAGGAATACAACTGCTGCTGAAATGACAGTGAGGAGCTAATTATAACTTCCTTCCACTTCTGAAGTACAAGAACTTCAAGTGTTGAACAGTTGGCAAGTTGCACACTTGATTCCAATTAGTTCCTTCCTGGCATGCTTGCTTACATAGCACATTATGAACCATGGAAGTCAGAGGCCAACTGAGTGGGACCACAGACAGACTGTGCTCAGGCACAGGGTGCATTTCCCAGAGAGGGGCTAAATTAGGCAGGGCCAAATGGGTCCATATTCTTAATTACACAGAGGCTAATCTGCAAAAATACTTAATTAGAAACTTAAAAAAAATGTGTCTATTGGGAGAAAAGCAGAATTACTGAAGTACAGGTAATGTCAAAGGTGCTACAAAGGGTTTCCACATAGCAGGTCCTGCATGTTTTGGAACAGTGACTGTAAATACACTGACATAATCACCATGCTAAATGGCAACCACATGCATGACCTGGGTACTGGGGTGACAATGGGGAATGGTGAGGAGTATGATGAACTGGAAAGTGTATATGCTTCTTTTAAAGGAAGTTATTCAGTCCTCAATAACCATTAACCTGCAATAAATACAGGTTTAGTGTTGTCAGTTCTAATTTTTCAAGACAAGATGAAAATCTGTAGTTTTTAGGTGAAATCAGATTTCCTAATTGTTAGCAATAAATTTCAGTAAAAAATGCAGTATGAATCAAAAAGAATATATATGCAGAGCAGATAGGACTTGTAGGCTTCCAGTTTATAACCTCTGAGAGTGGAGGAGTTCTGGGAAAGTTCTTTCTCCCTATATATTTTCACCAATGCAGTGATTGGAATTCTTTTTGATGGCAATATTTTAGATATTCTCTCCACTTCCTCTCCCCAATAAGAGTTCCAGTTAAAATGTAAAACATTTCCAGGAATACTGGTTTCTTTAGTTACTGAGAAATAATCAGCCATTAATACTTTAGTGGAAACTGAATTAAGTCTTTAGAAATCTGAAGCTGTAAAGGAGACCCAGAGGAGGTTTTCTCCAGATAGCATCTGCTTACAGATGGCCATTCTGCCACTGCTCACATGATTCAATGGAAGGGGAGCTTAGACTATCCACTCCATTGTTGGAAAGCTTTGGTTGTACAAGTTGCATGTGGTAAGACAAAATCTGTCTCACTGAATTCCTCCCCAATGCTTCCATGGTGGTCTCCTGGAGCTATACATAATAAGCATATTAATTTCTTTCTGCATGAGAATCCTCCAAATATCTGAAGATGCTCTTGTGAGTATCTCAATTCCTGGCCTCAGTCTCCATGATGACTTCAGTTTTTCCTCATTGCACAGGCATCTCATTCGTGCTCTCACTACTCTGTAAGCAGTCCTCTGCTACAGTGCTTACTGCATGGTTTTGTAATTTATTTGAACATATGACTATTTCCCAGAGTGAACTGTGAGTTTCATAGGGGTGTGAGTAAATTTGGGAGCAAGTCTTACGCAATTTGTATTCATATATTGTCACGTGGGTTGGTTCATAAAAGATACTAAGAATTGAAGAAAAGAAAGAAGGAAGAAAGGAAAACAGGAAGAAAAAGGGAAAGAAGAAAGAAAATGAAAGAAAAAAGCAAGAAAAGAAGAAAGGAAATGACAGAACAAATCCATGAATGAATTATAATGTGATTTCCAGATCCATTACCTCTTTGCCTATGGACATGCCTTCGTCAATGCTATTGTTAAAATGTGGGACTTGAAAGCTTGGTCTAAACATGGAATAGGACTATTCTCTTGACCTGAACATGGGATGGCTATTGATGTACCCTAAGATTGTGTCAGCTTTTTCAAGTCAGAGGCATTCTTATTGGGGAGCAGGGCAACTATGATCATTCTTGTCTTTTTTTCATATCTGCTGTTTAAGTCAGGATTCCCTAAACCTGCCTGTATGTGAAACTGGCAAGTTTCAACACTTTATATTTGTCCCATGAAATTACACCTTGTTATGTGCTGCCCAACATTGGATTTTGGCTTCATTGTCACTATCTTGCTGCCTCGCTCAGAGCTCAGTTTGCTGTCAGAACCAGTGCTGGTGCTGAGCTGTGGTTGAGAGCCAGCTGAGATCACTGTCTTAGGGGAGTACAATTATCAGCATAGTGTCTTGAGCAGGACAGACCTGGGTAGGGCTCCACAGTAGGGGCTGTTCAAGGGGCCAAGGAAAAGAAGGAATTCACAGAGAGTGAGGGGAGGGGGCTGAGATGAAAGGTTTTTGATGAAAGCAAATTTTGCCTTCTTCATAGATCTGTCTAGGGCTTTGTCCCACCATTATATGTTAGAAATGTGAACAATCAGTCATTTCCTTTTTACTACCTACCCCAATACATGTTGAGTTAATTAATCATTTTGCAGATAGTCCTCCTCAATTTTCTTTCAGCAGAGAAACATACAGGAATGCTTTTCTTATCTAGGTATGACATTATCAACATCATGATTCTAACACTGGCCTTTAATCCTTATTAAGATAATGCTGATAACAAGCATCTTGTTGTGCATAACAGTTTTTACTTTTAAAAGCACGTTCAGTAAATCCCTGTATCTTTGAACTAACCTAATGAAAGTCACAGAGGGGCTATGCCTCACTCTATAAGACAGGCATCTGGACAATGAAATGGGCTCCCAGGCCTCATAAAATCATGCTTACTTCAGAGAATGGTCAACAAAAAATCTTCAAGGAAATCCATGGAAGAAATTTTGATGTAAGGATATCTTTTGGGAGTTTCATTATCTTCTTAGAAATGTTATTCTGTAATCAGCATGTTTAACCCCTTATGAATTAATTTGAGAGGTGACAGCTTGCCTTTTTCAAGACCTGGGGCTTGCTTTCATCATTGTGTCTTGTTTGAATTTTTTCTTTATAAGAAATAAAGATAATATGATTGGACAGTTTATTCTGATACAGATAACTTTGTTTGCTTATAAAATATGCAATATTGCACATAAGCCAGAGATTTTAATATAAATTTTTAAGTGCATCTAATTCCCTGAAAATCTTTCAAGTGTTCTAAAATATAGCCCAGAAACTGGAATAAAATCCTTAAGGACTTCCCTGTTTTATGCCAGTAAAATATGCCATAAACATTGACATGTGTAGTGTTTGAAGAGGCCTGAAAGCTCTTCCTTCAATGCTTCCTACCTTATCAGGTTGTATGACATATTTTCTGTCATAGATTGGATTTACCAGATTTGTCTATTTTATTGGTTCTACCAAATAAACAACTCTTGGAATAATTTATCTGTTGAATTGCTTTAATTTGTTTAAATTTTTTAGTGCATTGTGTATTTGTTTCTTGTATTTTCCTTAGCTCTTCCAAAATCATCTTTTAATTAATTCTTAATTCATTTTTCTTTTTCACTTGATGAGAAACATTGACATCTGTGAATTTGATAGGATCAGATCCTGTGGACCCTGGTATTTCTGTCATTTTTGTTTAGTTTATATAGGTGGTGTTTTTATTATCTTGAACATCTTAATGGTATATAAAGGATACTGTTTACTTTTTGAGGTTAGAATTACTTACAAAGGCATTTTTCTATTGTCTAAGTGGTTGAGATTTTTCCTTTTATTTTGGTCTTATTCTATCTTTGTCTATTAATTTTAGATTTTGGTTTATTTTAATCGCAGTTCAAAGGTGTGTTAACTTCTTATGATTGGTGAAAGGAGTTAATAAAGGTCAAATAGGCAAATATCAGTGGCACTGTTTTTTGAAGAAATATGTGAATCAAGACATTTCCTCAACGTTTATTGGCCACCTAGTAAGTGCCAGGTACTTTGCTAGGCAGTGGGAAGTAGAGAGAAATAAGGTTCCTTCTCTGTCTTCAGGAGCCTACAGGAAGGGAATTGATTATACTAGTGAATTAGTAAATTAACACTGTCTTTAGACTTTCTGATTCATTACAAGGTTGCACAACACATCCAATTAGATTGCTAAACTGAAAGTCTGAGTTTTCTTCATGAATGTAATAATTGCACAATTAAGGGACTCCCTTGTTTTCTAATTGTTTTAAAATTACAGAACTATAAAATATATGTTTATGAAACAACTCACACACACTACACAAGATTTAATTAATCTGAATATCCCACTCAGTTCCTCTACCTGAAGCACACAAAGCCCAGAGGTGAAGCTTATGAAGTCTAACTGAGGTTCCTCACTGCACAGGCCCCTTACAAAGCCCTGGCACAGCATTCATGTGGTCATATGTTTTTGTCAAATTTGCATAGGTAAGATTTCTGAATTCTTTTTCTTTTTTTTTTGTTTTGAGACGGAGTCTCACTCTGTCACCAGGCTGGAGTGCAATGGTGCAATTTCAGCTTACTGCAACCTCCACCTCTTGGATTCAAGCAATTCTCCTGCCTCAGCCTCCTGAGTTGCTGGGACTGCAGGCACATGCCACCATGCCCAGCTAATTTTTGTATTTTTAGTAGAGATGGGGTTTCACCATGTTGGCCAGGATGATCGCAATCTCTTGATTTCATGATCTGCCCACCTCGGCCTCTCGAAGTGCTAGGATTATAGGTGTGAGCCACCACACCTGGCCTGAATTCTTTTTCTTAAAGAGATTCTCCCTGAGCTACCTCTGTGGCAATCACATTTACCCCTGCCATCTGTGTGGTCAGGTAGCAATTTATTTAAAGGTCAGTAAGTCATCTTTTGGGATTGCCGTTCTTTGGGAAATCAGCACGTATTTCTGAATAGTTAGTCACCAAGTATTTTGCTAACAACCTTATGTATGTATGCATTTATGTATGTACAAATGTATTCATGTATGCATGCTGTATATTTATGTATATACATAACTAGTTACCAAATAGTGATAACTTTATATCTTTACATATATACTTGATGTTTTGCTGCTGGCACCGAATTTTCAGTGCTTATAACTGCCCAAAAGTTTTTCAATTGTTCTAAATTATAGCCCAGAAACTGGAATAAAATCCTTAAGGAATTCCCTCATTTATGCCAGTAAAATATGCCATAAACATTGACATGTGTAGTGTTTGAAGAGGCCTGAAAGTTCTTCCTTCAGTGCTTCCTACCTTATCAGGTTGTATTACATATTTTCTGTTGGTAAATTAATAACTGGCACTGTATTTTGGGCGGCTGAAAAGGTGATATCAACAATAAACTCAACAGTGAAAGATGCAAATTTCTGGAGGACAGGAACTCACGCAGAGAGTTGTTCCTTCTTGTGTCTCCAGCACCTAGCAGAGTGCCTGGTATGCAGCAGGCACTTAAGAATACTTTTTAAATGAGTGAAAGAGAGTGATGGGGAATCTGCCAAGAATTATATGAGAAGTGCCAACATGGTTGAAGTTTTAGACAGTCCATTAAATATGAAACAAGAACATGACCCTGATTTTGATCAGTTAGAGAAAATCTTGTGACTCAAAGAAGGCTGATTCTTTACATAGAGACTTCTTTATTAATGACAAAACTATATGGCCCTCTACAGGGACACTTGGAGCCTTCCACTGCCATTGTGTGAGGACTGGCAGATTAAACAATTGAGATAAATATATTAATTATGTGAGAAGGCCAGCACCCAACTAAATACCTAAGTATAGCACTATTTCTGGGGTGGTCTATGATCACTATGATTGTTTGGTATCTGTAGGGCCTCATGAAAAAGAGGGGTGATTCTATTTCTGTCCAGAGGTAGTCACTCAGTATTCAGTATAAGAATCCAGTATTTCTACAATTCCCTTCTAATTAGGTCTCATGAAAAACATAATTTTTTTTTGAGATGGCATCTTGCTGTGTTGCCCAGGCTGGAGTACAGTGGTGTGATCTCAGCTTACTGCAACATCTACCTCCTGGGTTCAAGTGATACTCCTGCTTCAGCCTACCAAGTAGCTGGGACTATGGGTGAGCACCACCACATCCAGCTAATTTTTTGTATTTTTAGTAAGAACAGGGTTTCACCATGTTGGCCGGATTAGTCTCAAATTCCTGACCTCAAGTGATCTGCCTGCCTCGGCCTCCCAAAGTGTTAAGATTACAGGCATGAGCCACTGTGCCCAGTGAAAGAAGAAAATTTGGACAGATTTTTTTTTTAAACTTTCAAACAACTGACATGTAGCTTCTTTCTTTTTCCCTTGGAGCAAATTTGGTTAGCAATTTTGACTCCTTTTCACCCTCCCCTTCCTGTTCCTCCTTCCCACCCCACCACCAATGAAGTACATATGTGACTTGAACTCAAAATATCATCAATTGTATGAAAGTAATTAGCATTTCATTTCAATTTACCTCCTGCACATATGGTGGATGGTTCAGCAGCTAGAATTTCGATGCAGGACTTCTTCAAAATCTAGGAGGAGAGGAAATAAAAGAGTCAGTGCACAGCTTATTTTGTTCAAAGACAGAATTAGGGTTTTGCTTTTAGCTACTGAGACAGCGATAGGAAGGTTCAAGGACATTTGGTTGCAGTGGGGTTGGGAGGAGTCTAACATCTTGGCTAGTACCAATGCCAAACATTTAATAAGCCAGATTGTGCTAGATGCTGTTGGGTCCTAAAAGCCCTAAGAATTATTCATGCATTTGATCTTTTGGCAGGTATCTACTGAGCCTATGCCATGCCAGTCCTAGTTTTTCAGAGGTTTAACATAGGGTTGTGGAAATGGGACTTACACTGGAAATGATAAATGCCAATGGCCAGTCGTAGTGGTAGGTGCAAGGGTGAAAGAACAGACAGTAGGAGCTGCAGAGCTGATGGAGGAGATGCTGGGGCAGGTATGCAAGGAAAAGCTTCATGGAAGAGGTGGGAGCTAAGGGTAGAGCTCAAATGAAAGGGAGTGGGTTAGGGGAGGGTTACGGTCCAGGCAGGGAATGGTATAAACAAAGGTGACAAGGAAAAAGTACATAGATTTCTTGAACTGAAGCAAAGGCAGCTTGAAAAGCAGAATTAAAAGAGTGATACTAGATAGAGCTGAAAGATAGGATGGAGATGGTCAACTCTCCATGGGAGCTGCATAGACAGATGACTGAGAGTTCCTTTTCGGCTTGACAAGTCTGGAAAATGTGAGCTGTGAAGGGGGCAGCTTGTACCTCACCCTTCAGGAAGACCTCCTGAGACTTAGTTAAATGGAAATGTACTCTTATCCACAAATGAGTCTTGCAGGGTTGAGTGGAAAGTTGGGGGAGCCCTGTGACTTCACAGGAGTTAATAACGAAGATATTTGCTGGCTAGAGTAGGGTATCTCACTGGTAGTGCCTAAGCTTCTCTCCACCATTTATAAATCCTACCTCGAGAACATTGATTCTAGAATTTGAACCAAGTATTTTAAACAAGTATAAGACATTAATTTACCAACCGAATGTAGTATCTACTAAATTTGGAATTTGAGATGATTTAGAGGGCTGAAGGAAACTCTTTCTCTATTCATGAAAGGGGCATTTGTTAAAAACAACTGATGATATAGTTATAAATTTAGAGTCTGTTTAAAAGAAGAAAGCATCTTTTAGCATTGGGAAATGCCCATTTATTTGCATTGTTGTATTTGTTTACATATGCTTCTTTGTTCCAGCTTAAGTAATACATACATCACAAGACACAAATGAAAGAGAATAAATGACAATGTGGGGCTGACTAAAGAGAAAATAAGGGGAAGATGATGCAAGAAGTGAGAATAGCATAGAAAAAATACGCTGTGAGGAGCTTATTTCCTTGCTAGAGCAGACTTAGTTCCAAGCTTTCTAGTAGCAAACGAAAAGGACAGCCAGTATTTATGAGCTTTCTCAATCTGTGGAATGAAAACAAAAGTTTCTCAGAAGAGATAATATTTACCCATTCCAGAGAGAAATCTGGGCATCCTTATAGAGAAGCATTGCGAAAGAAAATGAACAAACAGGCTTAAGAAAATATTAAGATGCATTTATTGAAATAGGTAATCTCCCAACCATGTATTTTAGGTAACTCTATATACCTGAATGTCATCAAAAGCAACATTTCTTTCCTTAACAATTCTAGAATTCAGATTTTGCAACTACTTTTCCTTTATTCTGTCCAACTTCACAGCATTTTTGTACTTTGATACCCTATGTGTTTGCAGTGTCCTCCTGATTCCGCAGTTGGAAGTAATTTGTTCCTTCAGCTTCTGCCTCATGTCCTCAGCCTCTGGCTTACCTAGCCACCTCCACCCACCCTAGACACAGGTGTGGCCTCAATTCCTCCCAGGTTCCTATGTCTATCCTGACTGTAGTATGAAGGGAATGTTCTGGACTCCCATGCCCCTTGCTCATCTCCGTTAGAGTCAGCGGTCCTCACATACCTGGGTCTTGGCAGCTGGGGTCAAACACTGAGTTCCTGCTTTCCGCTTATTGTCAGTCTGATTTGGGATCAAGGACTTCAAGGATATATCCTGGGCACCTGTGTTTCCCTGCTGGCTTCCCCAGTGTCCTAGGGTTGATCTAGTCTTTTTGGTCTCTTGTGCATGTAGCACCGTCCTAGGATTGGGGTTTGCTAGGATCCTGGTGCACGGTGATTCAACCCAGACTGCCCTGCCTGAATTGTGAAGACTGTCCATTCCCCCATCCCTGAACTTGCTGCTATTTGGCTTTTCCTGTTTGATGGGGTATTCAGCCAGTGGTTGCCATGATTGAGAGAGGAAGCCACCCCCTTTCACTTGTACTCAGGCACAAGTCTCCAAACAGCCCACATTTGAGAAACAGAGCTAGCCCAGAAGGAGAAACTTAAGCAGTGATATTAGAACAACACGAAGCTGTTTTTTGATGTTTTAAATAAAATTCCTCAGGCATTTGACATCTCCTAATAAATCATTTTATCATTCAAAACAAAAGACTTCAAAACAGTCCAAGAATGAAAAGAGCTTTTGGACTAGTCCTGTCCCAATTCCCCAAACACACACGTGAAATTTTCACCCAGCCTGAGCTTCAACCAACCTTTTTAAACCAGTTCTTATCCTTAACCAGGGATTGGTAAAGGAACCATCCGTGGATCTTTGACCACAAAGACACACTAACAGGGGTTGTCATAATAAACGCATGCTGTATTATTCTCTCAAAGTGTCTGCAATTAGCTGATAAATCTAAGGGGTGTATGGAGGGCCAAAAAATGTCAGCCAAGCACTGTGATTCAATCCAGTAAAAACACAGCTTTCCCAATCTTAACTTAAAACATCTGGAGGGATGCAATACAGCCAATAGAGTGAAATTTATCAGTAAGGGGGATGGGCAGGATTTGTCTGGGACTGGGGCTCCTACTTATTTGAAATGTCTGGTTTCAAAAGGTAGGAAGTCAAAATTGCTGTTGATGGATTTGAAGGGTTTTCATGGTTCTTAGCATCCCAGACTGTATGGTAATCAGCCTGTCTGAACTGTAGCAGACAGCACATCAGCTCAGGGACTGGAGACTGTGTGGGGGTGGGGAGGCCGGGCAGTGGTAGCCATGGCGGAGGTGTAGATGCAGCACTGAAATCACTAGATGCAGTGGAAGGGACTCACACAGGGTAGGGCTGATGTTAGAGGTAAGAGGCTTTGAGGTGAGGGTATGATTGATCTGTAGAGGAGAAAGGGCTAAGATCACTGCATACCTCAAGTATAATCCCATGTGAAGAGTTGGGTCTTGGCCCTGGTCTGTATTTACTTGACTTATGCTCCTTGACAAATCCTTTAACTTTTCTGAATCCCAATTTTGGGAAGCAGTTTAGCATCCTGAGTAATAGCTTGAAATCTGGAATCAAATAGCTGAGGTCAACTCACTCATGAGCAGTGTGACCTTGGGCAGGTTCCATAACCTCTCTGTGTCTGTTTCTTCATCTATAAGAGTGGGATAACAATAGTATCTACCTGAAGTACTAGCATAAAGTTGTTGTGTTGGGAAGATTAAATGAGATCACACAGGCAAAGCCCATAGCACAGTGCCTAGAACCTGATAGTAATCAACTAATGGCATCTATTACTATCGAGAACTTAGGCTCTGGAAACCGAGAAGACAGATTTGGACTCTGAATGGATTTATACTCAAATCCAAACCCCATCACTTACTGGCCATGTGGACTTGGGCAAGTTATCAAACCTCCAGATCTCAGTTTCCTCTTCTGCAAAATGGGATAAGAAAAATACCAACTTCAAACGGCTGTATGATGGTTAAATGAAATAACAGACATGAACGCATAGATATTTTGTTTGTGAAATCAATTGGATTTAGGTAATAAACTTCATATTGGATTGGATAGTGAGGGAGAACATGAGATCAAGGAAAACTGACAAGGTTTTTGTTGTATAGACACAACTAGACAGATGTGGTTGATCCACAGATTGTTAACAACCCTTGGCCACCAGCCAGCATGAGCACCTCATGAAAATAAGGCACCAAGAAGAGTGGTCAAAATGACCTTGGCAGGAAAGCACTTAAGAAAATGTCTGGCATGTATTCAAACAGCAGTTGCTGTTAACTATTCCTCTGTCATTAATTACTATTGCTACTGCTGCTATTTTTGGGCAGGGACCATGGTTCACATGTGCTTAAGCCCCATCACCCACCACTGGCCTCCTGCTGAATCATATTTGCTGACAACAAAAACTGAACCAAGGTGAATGCTATTTTACTGCCAACTTTTGGACAGATTTCAAAGAGAACATTGATGGAAAAGGATGTTTGAAATCCATAAAGAACTAAATAATTGCAATGTGTTGTTACTTGTAAGGTTACTTTTGCACATCTCATTGGATTATTTGTTGGAGGACGGGTAACAGAGGCAGCAGATGTACAAGAACTTTGCCAAGTTACAAGAGTTGTTTGACATATTTAAAGTGAACTCCACTGTGGGCCAGTCTGGGTTGTATGTAAAAGTTTATTTTTTTCAGATTCTAAAAATCTAATGTCCTTTGTCATGAAGTTCTCAGTTTATACAGAGATTTCTCAAGAATCATTATAGAATTGTGGCTATCTGCACAGAGTTATAAGGAAGCCTTCCCTTATCATAGGCACAGCATTTATTTTTTTCTACTTGTTCTGCTTCTTGCTCCAATAAACAACCAATCTTCATTTACTTGGCCATTTCCTGTTGGAGGACTTTTTTGTGTGTTTATAGTGGACCAGCTTCTTTTATCTATTCATGGCATAGGAGCCTTTTGCTTTCACACATCTTTCAGAAAGTCTTTCAGAGCATGTTCCTTGGTGTCTTTTTTTTTTAAAATTGTACGTTAGGTTCTGGGGTACATGTGCAGATCATGCAGCATTGTTGCACAGGTACACGCATGGCAATGTGGTTTGCTGACTCCATACCCCCGACACCTACTTCTGGCATTTCTTCTCATGTTATCCCTCCCCCACCTCCCAATCTGCCTGCTGTCCCTCCCTTGACCCCCAACAACAGACCCCAGTATGTGATACTCCCCTCCCTGTGTCCATGTGTTCTTATTGTTCATCTCCCACCTATAAGTGAGAACATGCGGTGTTTGATTTTCTGTTCTTGTGTCAGTTTGCTGAGAATGATGGTTTCCAGGTTCATCCATGTCCCTACAAAGGACACAAACTCATCATTTTTTATGGCTGCATAGTATTCCATGGTGTATATGTGCCACATTTTCCTTGTCCAGTCTATCGTCGATGGGCATTTGGGTTGGTTGCAGGTCTTTGCTATTGTAAACAGTGCTGCTATGAACATACGTGTGCATGTGTCTTTATAACAGAATGATTTATAATCCTTTGGGTATATACCTGGTAATGGGATTGCTGGATCAAATGGAATTTCTATTTCTAGGTCCTTGAGGAAGCACCACACTGTCTTCCACCATGGTTGAACTAGCTTACGCTCCCACTAACAGTGTAAAAGTGTTTCTATTTCTCCACATCCTCTCCAGCAACTATTGTCTCCAGATTTTTTTAACGATCGCCATTCTAACTGGCATGAGATGGTATCTCAATGTGGTTTTGATTTGCATTTCTCTAATAATCAGTGATGATGAGCATTTTTTCATATGTTTCATATGGCCTCATATGTCTTCATTTGAAAACTGTTCATATCCTTCACCCACTTTTGAATGGATTTGGTTTTTTCCTTGTAAATCTGTTTTAGTTCTTTGTAGATTCTGGATATTAGCCCTTTGTCAGATGGATAGATTGCACAAGTTTTTTCCCATTCTGCTGGTTGCCGGTTCACTCTGATTGTTTCTTTTGCTGTACAGAAGCTCTGGAGTTTAATTATGTCCCATTTGTCTATTTTGGCTTTTGTTGCCAATGCTTTTGGTGTTTTAGTCATGAAGTCCTTGCCTATGCCTATGTCCTGAATGGTTTTGCCTAGGTTTTCTTCTAGGATTTTTATGGTGTTAGGTCTTATGTTTAAGTCTTTAATCCATCTGGAGTTAATTTTAGTGTAAGGTGTCAGGAAGGGGTCCTTGGTGTCTTATTTGTTGTAAAGGGCAAATTCTGGTTTTAAGATGTGTGGGGCTTGAAGTATGCTGGTGCCAGGGTGGCCAACTATCTACCGACCACTTACATTGGTTCAGTTCTCCAAGATGAAAACCTGGAAGTTTAACTTAACCTTGTTTCTTTGTCACTTTCCAAATCCAATATGAGTTCTGCCACCAATGAAATATCTATATATCCATGAACATTTTAATGTAAGCTACCGTCCTTTAGATAACTTATCCTAGTTTATAATTTACAGTATATATTTTAAAATTGCTTTGTCATTGTCTTCTTGGATTATAAACTCTACAAGGAGAAAGACTGGGTTTGTTTTTACCCATTATAATATTCACAATGACTAGCCTGGCACATAGTGGGCATTAAATAAATATTGAATTAATGAATGACATACTTCCTGCATGTCTAAATAAACTGGCATTATAGCATATTATGTATTAATCTCCCTTTCCCCCTGTAAGTAAAACCTGGGAGTCTTCTGAAATACAAGGCCGTGTTCTGCATCTTGTAATACTCCCCTCTTTTGATTAAGCACCACCATCTTTGGGTACTTGCTGCCTTCCCAAGAGGCCAATTTCAACACCTCCGTTTTTAAAAAATAGCTTCCTTAAAAAAAACAATGTTGTAGGTTTATCATTATCCCCTGTATTAGGTTGGCCAGCTTTGTAAAAGGCCTCAATTCCTTTACTCGGGAAAAACATAGAGATCTGTGGTTGGTGGGTGGGGCTCAGGCTCCCACAGAAGGGTCACACACATTATTACAGCTGACGGCAGAAAGCACATTGGATAAGCATGGGGACCACTGCATTAGAGACAGCCAGGCAGCTTGGGAACACACAACTGGCTCAAACACATCTTCAGGACTGTCAATGTTGACCCCATGAATTTTGAAATGATTTAATCTCTAATTAATAAAATATTTAAAAAGTTGCCTTTTCTAATTAAATTCCACTCCACACTTTAAACTAATAGGCACACATATTGTTAACCATGGACATTATCCTGGATCCATGTCAGTTCTATAGAGTCTAACTTTAAATAAAAATGGAATATGGCCAAGTGCAGTGGCTCACACCTGTAAGTCCAGCATTTTAGGAGATGAAGGTGGGAGAATTGCTTGGGGCTGGGAGTTTGACACCAGCCTGGGCAACACAGCAAGACCCCATCTCTACAAAAAGAAAGCCTTTACAAATACAAATATGGAATATTATACATACATATTTCTGGGATTCATATATGATTTTATGTACATTAATACATGATACCAAATACATTATACCATTCTTACATGCAAGAAAACACATTTTGAAGCAGCTGCTGTATCTTAAACAATAAAGCTTATTCTTAAAACATGCCAAAGTTTTTGTCTGAGTGAGGGCAGCCCATTCACGTAAATAGATGCTACTCTGTTGGTTTCACACTCAATGAGAATCTGATCCGAAGGAGTGTAGGATAAACAAGGTTCTGAAAGTGAGGACATTGATTTGTTTCCCCTCTAAATCGCTTTCCTCCCACGTGTGCAGAAGAAAAGCTCAGAGAGCTGGCAACTCCAAAATGTGGTTTATTTAGTAAGATGAGCTTGTTGACCCCCTGCAGATTGGGGAAGTTAGTGGTCCTCCTTGAGAGCTGATTTTGTTCTAAAATTCTGCTGTTGCTTTTACAGTGGGTCTCAGCAGATTTCTGGATATAGGAGGAGGGGCTACAGGAAGAATGGGAATGATCTGAGTGTTAACTGAACCTGCCCCTCTGCGATCTTTGTAGCTTCTTCAAGCTGGGGGAATTCTTGTTTCATCTGGGCTTTTTAATAAGCTGAATAGAAATAATAGTGTGGGAGAAATGCCTGGCCTGAGGGTCTGTAAAATCTGAGTCTAATTAATGACTGCTGAGGCAAACGATATTTTAAAAAAAGATTTTCTGCCCACTACAGAAATTACAATTGATTCTATTTATGTTTTGTATCCAAGCCTGCTAATGTGAATGGAGCCCAGAATGGCATGTTTTACAGATGCAATCTTAGAAGAGAGGGGAGGGGCTGAGGGGATTTTACAAGAAACAGAGCCACAGACTGCCCTCTTGTTGTGCAGTGTAGGTCTTCCCTGGGTCACAAAAGATGTATGGTACTCTGGGCTGTTTTATAACTAATAAATATGCAAAGCACAGTGCTGGATATCATGGGAAGTATGACACACGGGACAGTGTTTGGGATTGCACAACTTAGCATGTGACCAGGAGGAATGGCGGACAGCATGGAACAGATCCACATGCCCAGCAGGAACTTCCAACAACTGGTGCCACTGGAGACCAAGGCAGGAAGAGCTAGCTCATGGAGGAGGATAAAGCAGGGCAGGCTTTGTGGAGATGAGAAGACTGAAGGGTGCCTTGAGACAGGATTCAGACAGGGTGAAGGAAGGAAAGGAGGTTGCCTCCAGTGACCATCAAGCCTGATTTATAAGAAGAGCTGCTGCTGAAATGTGCCTCCTCATCTGCTAGGCCTGCAAAAGGAATTAGTTCAATAAAGGCAGGCACTTCCCAGGACTTCGGGAATGTGACATGAATTTTGATCATAGGAAAATCCTTTGCAGTTCCTGGTGGGGTCTTGGAAGAGTAGCTGGGAGGTAAGCCTGGAAGACAGACTTTGCCTTTTATCACAGCTTTGTTAGGGCCTGGGCCAGATTAGGACGTTACATTGCTTTCCATAAGTGGAAGGGAGAAATCAGCACAGGATCTGGTTTTCATAAATAAAATAAATTTATATATACCATGGAACAGATTGATTCCTTGGTTCCAGTGATCTCACAGTTTCCCTGATAACAAGAATGGTCATGCCACAGCGTGCGAGAAGTCCTTACAAACATAGTTGTGCTTGCTCAATGCTTGTTGTTTACTGTTGATCAAACATGCAGAAAGCTCTATGTGCTGACTCACTCTCATTAATAGGAAGCCCAATGTCGGCTTGAATATTTATTCCAGGGAAATGCTCCTAGATGGAGGTGGCTTGGTGCCAGCAACTATGGGCCCTCCTTTTCAGACAATGGCCTTGATTTCAGGCCCTACCCTCAATTGCACACCAAGCGGAGACAGCTGGGAGGAGGAACTGGCATCTTGGTAACCAGGCCAAGTGTTGGGATTCAAAGCTGCTGACCCATTTCGGTGTTATCTGAACCCAGCTTTCATGCAGGTTCCTGTTTCACTGCATGAAGCACTTTTGAAAAGGCAAACAAAGACCCAGGAGCCTTGCTGGACCTTTGCTTCATACTTTTGCTCGAGGGCTGGTACTAAATTCACCAGCTGTGGTCAGTGGAAATTCCCTGAAGAAGCCACAATATGAGAAGGCACAGGAATAGTTTCTTCCTTTACAGCGTTACTGGCTTAAAGGGCTACAATCTTCCAACCATACAGACTTTTTCTTGTAATTTTATCACCATATTCTAAAGAAGTGAGTAGGAAAACTGTCATGGTGCTCAGAGGTAGAGTCCCGTGCAAGTGTGGAAGGGTTTAAGAGTACATGTGTGGAAGCTCCTTTCAGCCTGTGTCAATTCTCCAGCTTCCCAGAACAATGGTACTTCATCCATTGGGCAGTAATGATTTCTGGAGGTGCTTTCCACCTGATAGTAGTAAAAGGCAAAGTGCTCCCCTGCCCATCCATGGTGTATTCAGATCAGGCCACCTGGATTCTGGTCTTGCCTCTGTCAAGCCACTTCTCTTTTTCGGTCCTCAGTGTCTTCCTCTCTGAAATGGAGCTGCTTCCTGGCCTGCCCGCATTGTTCAGTAAAGCACGGTGGGCATTCACATCGTGGGCATTAGAAAGACTTGAATCTATTTGGGATCACTACTCACTGTGCTGTGTGGCCTTGGAGAAGTTAGTGAATCACTCTGAGCTTTTAGTATCTACTTCTATTAAAGGGGTAATGATTTCTACATCAAATGGCACCTGTGAGGATTCCAGGAGATGATTTTTTTTTTTTTTTTTTTGAAATGTACTCTTGCTCTGTCAGTGCACATTGGTGTGCAGTGGCATGATCTCAGCTTACTGCAATCTCCACCTCCTGGGTTCAAGCAATTCTCCTCCCTCAGCCTCCCAAGTAGCTGGGATTACAAGTGTGTGCCACCACACCTGGCTAATTTTTGTATTTTTAGTAGAGAAAGGGCTTCTCATGTTGATCAGGCTGGTCTCAAACTCCTGACCTCATGATCCACCCGCCTTGGCCTCCCAAAGTGCTGGGATTACAGGCATGAGCCACTGCGCCTGGCCTGTGTTATGATTTTTAAATGAGGTAATATTATACGGGAAAAGGGCAATGTCTGGTTCCAAAGTAAGTTCTCTACAGCTGTTAATTTCCTTCTGCCTTTTTCCTATCTTTCTCAGTTAAGACACTAACATGGAAAACAAGTGGGTATGTTTTAAAAAATCATACATTATATAAATCTGACACATAAGTACTTCTTCTTGAAGGAGAGAGGATTGAAGAAGATTGGAAAGATCAAACATGAGCATCAGATTGAGAAAGCAGGGCATCTGGGGATTTGATGAATCCAAGGCTTGGGCAACTGGCTCTTGGTAATCCAGTGGTGACTTTCCATTTCCTCAGACATTCATGGCCAAATGTCATGAAAAGAGCAGAATCTCTGGAACCAGAGCTGAGTTCAAATTCCCCACTCCACCATTATAAGAGGGCAGACCTGGGGACGGTTTACCCAACCTTCTTGTACCTCAGTTTCCTCACCTGTAAAATGGGGATAATAAGTCCTTCTTCAGGGAGTGGTGGTGAAGTACCTGGTAGAGGGAGCTGATAGAACATGTTCAAGTCATAGTGGGTTTTCTTCTTCAAAGGCTGAAATGCTGTTGATTCTGAGTGCTATGATGTCTACATTTCCTGAGTCTTGATTTCAAGCCTGATTGCTCTACTCTCAGACTCAGACTAGCTATAGTTTCCTATTGTGCTTTGAGTAAATGCATGGCCTTCAAGGCTCTGGTGATTTAGCATCTGCCTGCTTCTTAATTTCATCTTCTGCCATTCTTCACTTTAAGCATTGGTCTTTCATTCTCCTATGTACTATCCTGGGCTGTGCTCTGCCCATTCTATCTGTGCCCTTCCAGTGGATGGCTCCATTGCAACCTTCAGTTCATCTCTTCAAAGGAGACTGGGTTCTCTGTCAACCCTTTTAATCTCATGACCATTTTATTTCTTTTATTCCATTTGTCACAATTTTACTTATACATATTTATTTATTTAGTTGTTTTTAATGTGTCTCTCCCACTGGACTGTAAGCTTTACCAGGACAGAGCCTCTACCTGCTTTCATTGTTACTGAATGGTCACAGCCTGTCACAAAAGGTTTTTAATGAGTATTTCATGAATGAGTAAATACTAGCCCCTGCATATTAATTTAAGGTTTAAAAATATGAGCATAATGGGCAGAAAACTTTGTGAGGCATTTGAGCTTATTAGAAGCTGCTCTGCCATCTTATTTTGGATAATTAAGCCCAGTCCTATTTTATTATGAGAAAATAACCAGCCATAAAACAACATCCATGGGAACAAGCTGGAATAGAGGCTTCAAATGGGGGGAAAATTGAGAGTTTTCTTTTCAATATCCAAAAGGGGAAATGAACTTACTTCTTAAAAATTGCCAACTTTTAGGCCATAATTATTTCTGTCTGATTTGAGAAAGATGAGCTTGCTCTACTTTTGTCCCTGTTTCTCTGTCCAAGCAAATGAAGGAACAACTGCCATAAACATGGATTTTGAGTACCGGAAGGATCAAAACCACTAGCATAACTCACAGATAAAAGCTCACAAGAATTTTATCATGCAGCTAAAAGTTTGGACACTGACGTCTCAAATTATTTTTCTTCCCTTTTTGAAAGATGGTTTTGCTAAAATTTCTTAAAGATCTTTGTAGTTATTTCCATTTGGGGATGGAGGAAGTTTTACAAACATTTGGGCTCATGTTGAGCTTGGGTGAGTTGCTAAGGCTGACATATTCAAGGACAACAGTGATTTATACATACAAAAAGAGTCTAATCATCTGTGTGAGAACCAACTTTTGGTGTTAGGCACACGGCTCATAAGAACATTTGAACAGATAAGAGTTGTTCCTGTTCAGAATCTAGCCATCTTAAAGCAGGACTATTGCCTCCTAATTGGCCTACACTCTCTGGGTGTCCCCAGTCTCCCTCCTATGTGCACAAGCACAGCCATCAGATTATTTCCTTAACTTGTTTCAGTAATTACACTCACTGCCTATAGGTTAGAGCCAAAAGCCCTTCAAGGCTTGTATTAATCTGGTTTCAACCCAATATTTAGGCTGATTTTCCATTACTCCTGACTCCTTTACCCAAACTGTCCCACCAGATGGATAGGTATTATTATTATTGATCCCTAAATATGCTTTTCTGTCTTCCAGCTTCTGGGCTGAGGTCATATAATTTGGTGTTATCCATCAACTTTCCCTGGCCTTTCAACGATTCAGGTCTGCCCTGCCTTCTCATGAGGACTCCACCCAGAATAATCCACCTCTGAGCTTCTTAAGGATCCATGATCAGCCCCTACTCCTACTAGTAATTGTGTTTTGCATCCTTCGGGTTGTTATTTTACATGGTTATTGTAGTTTGTGTTGCTTACACTGTCAAGTATGCCACAGTCACCCCAGAAATAATTTAGAGGAGGAGTCCTTCACCTGGGGACCCATAATTGGGTCTGATAATTCTCTATCCTACAAATAATTTTCACTTTCTGGTTACAGCAGTTTGAATAGGTATATATTCTTTGCAAACAAACTTCTTGAATAAAACAACTATCATTGGAATATAATTAAGATAGAAATTCCCAACCTGAGGTGGGATGATTTTTCACAATTCTGTATGCTTAAGGTCAGATATGTCAGTGTTCTAAAAGCATATCTGGTTCACTTTTTTTTTTTTTTTTTTTAAAAAGCAGATTTAAAATATGCGGATTCCTTGGATCCATCTGAAACTCATTGCAATAGAATTTCTTGGGAATAGGTATTACAAACAATTCTCAAGTGATTTTTATACATATTCAAGAATGTTTAGGGGATAAAGGGAAGCTGACATTAATATCCTTCATATGATGGGAAAGGAAGTGGAAGAGGCAATAATTCATATGGCTCAAGTGCTTATTATGTGTCTGGAAAAATATTAGGAATTTTCACCAGTAATCCTTGTAATCCTCAAACAAGCCTATGATGTAAGTCATCATCGGTTCCTGTTTCCAAACAAGAAGTGTCCAAGGATCTGTAAGTGGTAAGTACATGGGCCAGTTAAACTCTGGGTTGCCAGGCTCTGAGGTTCTTATTTCTCACTCTGCATTCCACTCTGCTGGAGCTCCTGGCAAACCTTGAAGGGAGAGCAGCATGGAAGCACAACCATGCTGGAGGTTTCCTGGGTTGGTCTGGGAGAGCTGGCAGATGCTGAGCCCCTGGCCGGTAACCCCTGGATCAAGACCCCCTTGACATCTAAAGAGGAAGGTGATCCCCTGAGCTCTGAATCTGCATCCTGGACCCCCAGTCTGGAGCCTGGTAAGCTTCTACTGAAGATCACAGATGCCTTTCTGGTCACAAAACCTAAAGGTGGAGGCTGCAGAACATCTGAACATTGTTGCAGGTGCAGCACACATACTGAGTTGCTGGCTGAGGCTTTAAGACAGCAGCATTCAATATTACAGCTGGATCAAGGGCCTTGCCTGTGTGTGGGAGGTAGAGAATAGAAGCCCTGGAAGCCACTGTCCTGTTCACCATTCAGGAAAAGGGATGTAGAAAATCACCTGTGTGTGAAGGAGGACTGGTGACTGTGCAAACCCTGGAGCCCATGTATTTGAGGATTGTAGGTCTAGAGCAGTGGTTCTCAACCTTGTCTCAACATTCAAATCACCAGGGGAGATTTTAAAAAAAACTCTTGAGGTCCAGCCTTCACCCTAGACCAGATGCCTAGGCAGCAGTGCTTTTTATATCTCTGCAGATGACTTCAATGGGCATCTTGGTCTAAAGTACATCCAATGACCAAGTGATGTAAGTCCAGCCTATAAGTGCTCTGAAGGCAGCTTGCATTCAGTCATGTTGGGAAAGCTGAGGTGGTCAAGCGTAAACCACCAGTCACAGTCTAAACCACCAGTCACAGTCTACCCAGTTAGGAGAAAGGAGAGGGCTGCCTGAAGCTTGACTCAAGGCCTTTCCAGTGCCCCCTTTCAATTGTTAATTTTCCACTGCAGGGTACAATTGAGAAAGAAATATGCGTGGAAGGCAGAAGGGAGAGGTGGGACGTGGTAGACACAAAGATATAGGAAGAAATGTTGTTCTCTTGAGCAGAAAAACACCAGGCTTGGAGAGAAGGAATTGGGTATTAATAGCAGATTGGAGACAGAAGGTGCCTGAATGTCCAGTCTCAGGGGAAGAGCTCTACTTACTGAGTGGATGATGCCTTGCAGAGCCTGAAAGCCGTCATTCACAGGAAACACATGATCCTTACTGTCCGCAATCCGGGCCAGCTGAGAACACAGCAAACACACGTGTTAGGCTTGGATGTGGAAAACTTAGGAAGGTCGCTGGGCCTAGGAGGCTCTAGTTATATTCAGAACCTAGGGGAATATGAGGCCTTCACTGAGCTCAGGGGCTGCCCTGAAAAGCCGTCAGTAATAACAAGCTCACCAGTGGCCTCTGGAGCAGGTCCAGGGTTGGCTACAGCTTTTACATTTGTTTTAACACTTTTCTCCTCAGGAGCAGAGGTAGGAGTGCCCAGCTTGATGAACGCTTGGCCTGGATTGGTATGTTTATAAATCTGGGCACAGACCATGGGCTCATTTTTCTCCCATTCACCCAAATTCCTGTTGGCAGCTTTATCTGAATCGAGCAGATTCAAGTTCCCTTTCAGGGCAAACTTAAATTCAAACTTTGGCGTTGGGTGAGGCCACCTTCACCTTTCAACCAAACTACCCATTGAAGAAAGGGCCCTTGTGGTTGGTTCAGGTGCTCCAGCTTTATGGAGCAGGAAACTGAGGGCTACGAGAAGCCGATGTATGGGCTTGTCTGACCCCAGATCTCTGAGCAGTTCTGTGACTCTGTGGCAACAGAGTCAGTGCCAGCGGGTGTATGTGGCTTCTAAAAAAATATGTTTTATTGTTTTTACTGATTGCAAAAGTAATACTTGTTGTAAAAGCTTAGGAAAATTCAGGAGAGTCAAAATAAAAAGAAAACAAAGGTTACTCATAATCCTTCTGTCTGTTCATCTATCATCTATTTTATTAGCCATTTGATAGATACCATTCTTCCTACTTTTCTATGCAAACATACATATGTTTATTTTAGTTAGAAGTAGGCACATACTATTCTTACTGCTTTGTAATCTTGTTTTATTCCCTTAATGATATATCATAAGCATTTTCCTGTGCCATTAAAACAAAAAGAAACTATGAAGTACATTGAGGAACATGTATTTAGATTGTTAGTAAGTTTTTACAACTTGCTTATTATATGCACTTGTACACACTTTTTTGCCCACTTGCACAATTATTTCCATATTTTTGTGTTGAAAATGCATTGTATTTTTAATGGGTGAAACAGAACGTTTGTTATTTGAATAAGAAAATCATACTTGTCAAATTAAATTTAGCCAGGTGTTGTGGCTCACGACTATAATCTCAATAAGCTGGGAGGATCACTTGAGCCCAGGAGTTAGAGACCAGCCTGGGCAATACAGTGAGGCTTTATCTCTACAAAATTTAAAAAATAGCTAAGTGTGGTGGTGTGCATCTGTAGTCCCAGCTACTCAGGATGTGCACCTGTAGACCCAGCTAATCAGGAGGCTGAGGCAGGAGGATCACTTATGCATGGGAGGCAGAGGCTGCAGTGTGCTGAGACAGCTTACTGTACTCCAGCCTGCATGACAGAATGAGAGCCTGCCTCAAAAAACAAAAAACAAAAAACCCAAGTTTTCCAAGTTAATTCAGATAGTTTTTGACATTTGGCAATTTAATGTTTGCCAACACAGATGGTGCGTTGATGGTCTGTGTTGAAGACCTCAAGTGCATCAGCAAATGATTTAACATTCCTTATATAACCAGTAAGTCCTTCCTGCTTAGGATTTCTAGAAAAGTAACCCATCTCAGGGGCATTGATTCCATTGATCTGCCCTCCGCACTCACTAAACATGTTCTCCATCATTCACAAGCTCAGTATGCTCTAAACCTGAGAAAGTCCATGACCATACCTGTGTCTCATTGAAATCTTTCACACCAACACAGTAAACAATTGCACCAAGATCTCGGGACCTATTAGCCTGGGAAAAGGAAAGAGAGGACATTAGAAAGAGAAGTAATGACAAATGAACTCCTTTTGGAGCTGCCTGATTAACTTCAATTATGAGGTATTTAATGGGCACCTACCAGGTACAAGGTGCCATATTGGAGAAGGCAATCCCTGTTCCCAAGAAGCTCAGACTTCAGTGGATATCACATTGTAACCTAACACATGGTGGAACTGAGGGGAGTGGCTACTCCAATGGGAAGTGTGGAAAAAGACCCACCAAAGTAGAGACTTTGGTGATGGGCTTTGAAAGATGAGGGGAGGAAAGGGAAACTGCAGGCTAAGTTAAATATTCTGGGGAAATGGTTAATTGCTCTGATGGATTTTTACTGATATATGTTTCTTTACAATAGGGGTGTGATATCACAAAAGAATGGGGCCTTTAGAACTTGATATACCTGAGTTTGACACCTGGCTTTGCTCTCTGTAAAGTGTTTTGGGGATTAAATGAAAGAACATTTACAGAGCTCCTCACACAAGGCTAGAACCATGTGGATACTCATAACGTCAGCACATTTTTATTAAAGGCTCTGATAATCTGATTTCCAGATTCTCCAGTGTCAGAATGGAGAAAAATATTGGAAATCCTTGGTGCATACAATGTGTTCTTAATAACTGATAGCAAACATACAATGAGTGCTCAATATACGCATATTGATTGGAATTGTGTTACTTTTTCCCTTTCTTAGTACTCAAATCCACTTCTGTTTAACACTGAATTCTAGAAGGGACAAAAACATATGTCTTTTTTCCTTCATATTAGAAATATTCCCTGCTACTTTTAGGATAAAATTAACTTTTAGACTCAGCGTAGCTCCAGCCTTATTTACATCAACTCTGTGATTCTTCTCCTCCAGTTGGACTTTATATAGAGTTTCCAAGAAGGGAGAAGTTCAATTCCTTTATATCTTGAGCTTTATCTTTCTTTTTCAGAAGGTCTCCTTATATTGGCATTGGCACTCTGAATATTTTTCTAAGTTTGTATGTGCCATACCTAAAATTCCTTCCCACTAACCCCTATCTTAAGACTCTGACACTATCATTTATTTTAGTTTCAGTTCTTTCCTTATTAGGGTTTTTACTTTATTTGACTGTTATTTGGTACCTAAACAAGCCATCTTGCATTCCCATCACATAGTGAGTTTCCACTTTCAAATGCAGAGATGTATTATTTTCCAAATTCTCAGGGAGTGTCTGTCATATTACCTTGTGTATTTCCTCGTTGGAGTTGCCTTTTGTACTAGTGGAAGGAGTTTACCTACATAATTTCCCTAAGCCCTCTGTCAGGGGAGGCTTCAAAAGGCTGATTATTATTTCATGGTAAGACTCATGAGGGCAGCAGCTGTGTCTCACTCACCTCTGTGCCTCTAGTGTCTAGCAAATGGCCAAGTATATGCCAAGCTCTCAGTTAACACTGAATGAATAAACGAATGAATATATACTTCGTGTTTGCGGAAAGAGCTGAATTTGAAGTAAACAGTTGTTAAGAGCTTGAGGTAAGTGTGATGCTACCATTAACTTCTCTCTCAGAGCCTGCATCTCTAGGATGTTGTTTCTTTTTACCTGGGGCCTGAATGACCCTTTGTCACTCGTGAGGCTATGGTTTCGGTACATTTCTATGGATGACTTGTTTCCTTTCATACCAATTAGGCATATAGGTGAATGTGAAACTTGAAAAGATTTCCTAAGTATAAACATTAGTTTTCAATTCTTTAGCAAACTTCTTTTTCTACGTCTACTTATACAAGCTAAAATCTTCATTTAGGGAAATTTTCCACTTGCCTTGAGGAATAATTTTTGAAAACACAAAGAAAAGGAAAAAAGGAACTATTACAGGAGAAATAACAATTTAACTTTGTTACCAATTGGTGTTTAACTTCTGTTCTTAAGAGTGCAAATCTCAATGATAAATACATTCTGACAAGATTGGCTCTTACAGATTTCAAGTAATTCCCTTCCTCCTGTTTTAGTAGAAAATATATGGAAAAATTGTATTAATGTTTATTTATAAGTGATATACAGTATTTAAAAACTGTTAGAACAGTATAACACCATCAATAAAGGCAGGGTAGATATTTTTAATCCCTCAAAACAGAATCATATGCAAAAATTTTGAAAGGGGAAACCATTTACCATGTGTAAGACATGAAAATTCACTTGTAAAACGTGAATTATTATTATTATTTCTACATATGCAACTCTATTTCATTCAGGGGATTTGCAAAGAACACCTATCACCTTAGTAGAGAGAGTGTGGCCCACAGAAAGAAGCCCTGTTCCATGTATATGTTTAGACACAGCTAGGCTGTCGCTTACCTCCCTCTCCGAATAGAAAAAGAGATCTTCATGGAGTTCTCCATCAGTCAGGGCAATGATGACGCTGGCTGTCCTGTATCCTGTTTTAACACAATACAGACTGTCTCAGTCCACCCTGCCTCACCCAGGGAAACACCTCTCAGTCCCAGGATTCGACCTCTTAGGAGTTCAACCGCCCAAAGTCAACACTGAGAATCACCAACTTTTCTTTTGGAATTGGAAGCAACTCCAGCATGAAGAAGAACCCTCCACGGAGACAGACTTTATGGGGAATAGGTTTTGCTTTTGCATTTCTCAGCCTCATCTCGAAAAATGGCCAAACCTGGTGAAATGGTCACTAAACCAACACTTGGGATTAGCACCAGTGAATCAAGTGTGATTATTTTCTATTCGCATACATATAACTGTTGCCCAAGCTGTGAGCAAACTCCCACCTGGGCTGTTCGGGAGTCCTTGCCACCTGCTGCAATAGACCATACATACCACCCCTTGAAGACAGTTTGGTGGAAAGTCATAGTCATTATGATTTACAAGTCGACTGGAAGAATTATAGCAATTGGCAAAACCTACTAGAATTGTTTCAGAGATTTTGAGGCTTCTCATATCATGGTTGATTTATATTAGCAAGATTTGGTGTTGATATTGAATCTGTTCTGTTTGTTGTAGTTTATAATGAAACAAGAAATGGACACCTCTCCAGGCCTGGAAGGAAAATCTGTACTGTAATATTGAATCTCCTCTTTAAGAGATTTGACTGAGATACAGAAATGCTACTCATGAGAGAAACTATAGTAATAATAGCTAAAATAATAATAAAAATTTCTACACGAAGTACATTTTACATAATTTTTTCATTTAAATAAAACAAAGTTAATTCAAACTGGTATCTTGATCTTAATGTTATGTCCAGTCACAGCAATCAAGAGGCTTGGGGCTCAGAGGAGGACAAGAAAATTAAGTTTTACATAAAAATCCAAGACTTTACTAACCTATGCAAGTGTTTACTAATTTAATGAATTCAACATGCAAAACTATTCATGGGAATTAGACTGTGGCCATAATGGGACTTAATTACTTTTAGATAACTTTTCTTGGCATCAACAGGACAGTGGAATTTGACCCAATACATGCCACCTTTCTATGCATTCCTTGTTTGTGATGAAATGTGTGTCTAAGGATTACAGATAATCTCATACATGTCTTCTGAAACATGAAATTACTGAAGCTACTGTTTTTTACCAACAAACACGGAACAAGTTAAATAATTCATAGGCGTAATTTATACTATAGTCTTACCTTGACTGTTTTCATAATAAATCTGCTCACTGGCCTGAAAAACACATGAACGAGCCATTAGACTTAAAACCACGGTTTGCCACTCCAAAAACCATAGTGGATAATGGGCTCTGTTGTTGAATATGCAGTCAATTCAGTCATGATTCCTTATGTAATTCACCCAGGCTTTGCTCAAGTATCAGTGGCTGATATCCATGTAAAGTTACTCTCTCATTTAAGTAGTATACAGTCGTGTGCTGCATAGCAATGTTTTGGTCAAGGACAAACTATACATATGATGGTGGTCCCCTAGGATTATAATGGAGCTGAAAAATTCCAATCACCTACTGACATCGTAGCTGTGGTAACACTGTAGTTCAATGGATTACCATTTCTATGTTTAGAAACAAGCATCATTAGTGTTATAATTGCCTACAATGCATAGTACAGTAACATGCTGTATAAGTTTGTAGCCAAGGAGCAATGGGCTATACCATATGGCTAGGTGTGTAATAGGCTATACTATCTAGGTTTGTGTAAGTACACACTATGATGCTATCACAATGACAAAATTGCCTAACAAGGCACTTCATTGAATGTATTCCTGTTGCTAAGTGACAGATGACTGTAACTGTCAACATGGATCGATGTCTTATTCCTTATGGCCTAGCATTTGCTTCCCTTAAAGCTGGAGTCCCTGAAATTCTGCCTCAATCACTGAAGCTGACATCCAGTGAAGGACATTTTTGGAATGGCAGCGACTTGTGTGTGGCAGGAATTTGTGAATGCCAGCCAACTATTAGCTAACAACCCATTCATCAGGGTCAGAGAAGGAGGAAGGGAATCCATTTCTTTAGTTCTTTTGGATACAGTTATCAGTGTACAAGCTTATGGGAAGAAAATGTACTCTCTTGCTATTGGGTGCTATTCAGCCCTTTTAATATATGTGCCTTACCTCATCAGTCACCCTATGTTGATTTTTCAATATCACACTTTATATTTGGATTTAAAACTGTTTTAAAATTACCCTTTCAAATCCTTCATGCATGTAAGTGTCTCCTCCTGGCAGAACTTTCTGGAGTTCTTCTAGGCCTTGACGGATTTGTTCTCTGAAATCCAAAGACACTCTGTCAGTCTTATTCGAGCATTTTTTACTTTGCTGCTGTAGTCATACGTACTGGTCTTACCTCTGTGGATACTGCTATATAGTTCCACGAATTCCCCAAAAGCCTATCAAAGGGAAGGCCTTTATATTATCCATTCAGGGTCAGCCATAGCATAGGATGTGTGAAATTTCAAGGATTTAAGGGGAAAGACTCTTTTGCAGGAATCTCCATCTGCTTGTAAACACTTTCCTTTCCCTTAACACAGATAGCATTTCCCTTCTACACTGGAAATGAGTCTTTAAATGCTGCTCCTGATGGGACACACAGCAACTTAGGCACCAATGCAAATGGCTCATGGAGCCAGAAAGAGGTGAGAACCAAGAACCCAGGAAAAGGCTACCACAAGGACGCAGGTGGGAGAGGGTGGCGTCTAGAGCAAACTGCCACCCGCACGGGTGTGCCAAAGGAAATGGAAACTGAAAGCCCAAGGAATCTTCCACTTTCCAGGACAGCCAAGAGTATTTTCTGTGGGCCGGTGCCTGTGTTTTCCTACTCGGTTTGTTCAAGGTGACAGTGCGGGCAGGAAGAGGAAGTGGGATATGGCATTGGGAAGGAGTCCAACTGGCAGTTGGAAATATACATGATACGGGGGCCAAATGCAATCTTTGTGGACCATTCTCTCTGGGATGTAAAAAGCCTACATTCATGTTCCTGTCTTTAAAATAGCTCCATATAGTACCAAAAAGGATACCAAAGTATAATTTCTGATTCACATACTTTATTCATAAACTGTAACCCTATGAAGGGTTTGAAATTTTGCCTTTCTCCCACCGGAGTCTTTTTAGTGGTAGAGGGTGGAGATGCTCTATTTAAATTAGGAAGAGAGACTCCTTTTGAATAGCAAAAACCTAACATTTAGTGAGCATCCACTATATACAAAGTAGTGACCAAAGATTTCTGGTTCATTCTCATAATAATCACTCAAAGTGGGTATTACTGCCCTCACATTACAAGTAAGAAAACTTGGGCTCAGAGAGGTTAAGTAGCAGAGTGGAGACTTGAAGTCAAATCTGTTTGACTCACGAAAGGTTTTCTTCTCTGCAAAGCAGCATCCTAGGATGGACCAACGCTAGAGAAGTGGGAAGCTTGCATCAATGAAAGGCAATGGTAATTACTAACGCTGTCTGGGAACTTATGGCTCTGGGAACTTACGATGCCAGGCTCTGTCTAAATACAGGAAATACAGTTGATCCACTTAAGCATTATGACAGCTCTTTGCGGTAGTACTATTGTTACCTCCATTTCACAGACAAGGAAACTGAGTCACAGAGCGGTTACAGAACTTACCCAAGGCTCCTGTAAGTGGCAGAGGTGGGATTTAATCCCAGAGGCCCTGCTTTTAATTAGGATGATAAATGCTCTCTCTTTCTCTAATGTTTATCCTGGCATTGCTTGGAGGGGGAATTCTAAATAAAATAGTAATCTTTCTTTAAAACCGATGTGATGGGGAGACTGTGGGTGAGGGTGGATTCCCAGACTGCTGGAGGTTTTAAAAGAGAAACTGAAAAGGAGTTTGCCTGAGCCTGTCCCTGGGCTGCTGATGCTTCATGGGTGGAATATTTAATACCAAGTAACTCAGACTTTGGAAACTGACTTTTGTCTTTTCAATGCCCATCTATCAGACCACACGCCCAGCTGCCCAAGTCAGAAATTAGAAGGCTTCCTTGACCCACTACCTTGACTCTCCCCTCACCATCATCACATTCTGTTGGTTCTACTTCAAACATGTCTTGAAATGGACGACTTCTCTGTCTCTTCAGCCAACACCATTGTCCCAGCCACCATCATCTCTTGCTTAGCCACTGGGGTGGTCACCTGCTCTCTTTTGACTGGCCTCTTGCCCCCTTTTCCATTCTTTTTCCATAGGCTGCAAGAATATCCTTGAAGTACAGATCAAATCATGGCATTCACTCTCCGGCTCAAAGCCCTTCAACAGCAGTCCATTATACCTGGGATTATATCCCAAATCCTTGTCATGACCTTCCATTGCCTATGTGGATGGCTCTTGCCCCCCTGTCCAGCCTCATCTCACATCACTCTGCCCCCACTCTCTTGCCTTTAGCTACCTTGGTCTTCCCAACCCCCCTTCTCCAATAGTCACTTCATATCAGCAATCACTGCTGCCTGGGAACACTATTTGACCAGCTCTTCATGGGACTAATTCTTACCCAGCCTTCAGTCCCAAGTTAAACGCCACTTGCTCAGAGTAGTTTTACCTGAACTTCCTAACCTGAATTGTCTTCCTCTATTAGACTTTTTCTTGGTACCCCACAATTTTTGCTTTATGGCACTTAGGACATTTTATAACGAATAACATTTGATTATGCAATTGTTTGTTTAGGTTTTGTTTGTTTTGAGTTCTAGACTTCGTTAGGTTTTGTTTGCTTCAGTTCTAGACTGTAAATTCCATGAGGACTGGGCCATGACTATTTTGGTCCCCACTATATCTTCTGTGCCTACTGAAGGGGTGAGTGGAGGGAACGGATGTCTCCATTGTTAATTATTCTGGGAAGAAGCCAATTTTGGGGCAGGGATGAGCTTCCCTTGGCCATGTGGAGGGAGGTCAAGCAGGACCTGACCTGGTCATTGGCCAGACCTGGTCACTGACAAGTCTGGGCCCATGTGGCGGTTAAACATGATTCTCTATGTTCTATTTCTTACATTACCTCCAATATTCCAAAAAATCCTATCAAAAGGCATACTTTAATTTCAAACTCTGTTGTTTGGTAAAGAGAAAGAGCATATATCTTGGAAGATAAAGATGAGAACAGTGCCCCCCACCAAGACCATGTAGGTGGCAGTGCAAGGCACCATAGTCACCTGGCAGGGGGGAGCTCTGCCTCGTGGGTTGGCAGTTTTATGAGGGTCCCAGAAGCAGAAGTAGTGGCAAGGGGACATGAGGAGGAGGCTGGGATGGGAAAATTGGGGTTTGTATGTGAGCACACAGAGGTGGCACCATAGAATCCCTCATAAGAGCTGGGGGCATTGTGTGGCAGAGGGCTAATTTCTGACAGTCAGGTGGGAGAAGGTTGGACATTAAAAGTAAATGTGATCTAAATCTTTGGTCATTGACTAGAGAAGTCTGGGACATTTGGGTAACACTAAAAGTGGACTATTGTGTTAAGACTTGAGATTTAAAAAGCGGGCAAAAAAAAAAAAAAAAAAGGCATCTTGGGGGTGTGGAAAAGTTTGCTTGGCTTCACTGTATTTTTTCCCTGCCAAATAAAGTCTGGGAACTGGACTATTTTCTCTAAGCCTATTTCCTTTTCTTTACAAGTATTTTCTTAAGCTTTCTATTTTTTTGGTACCAGAACAAGCAAAGCTGTTTTGGAAAATGTCCTTATCCTTGAAGCTTTTTATCTGGCAAGATATAAACTCACTAGTCGCGAGTGGTGATCACAACCTCCCCATTATACCGCCCTTACTGCTCAAAAGATCAAATAACACATGGCCCCATCTCCCTACTCTCTGCCCTTCTTGAAGGACCCACATCTAAGCAAACAAAACGGATGGTTTCATAGGAATTGTCGGTGTATTTTAGTTCTGGGGTAACGGAACTATTAATAAGGGTCTATTCTTTATGTTCTCGGAAACTGAAGGACATTGGAAGAAAGATCTTTTAAGGGATGATAAGAACCTCTCTGAGGACTTGGTTATTACCAAGTGAAATGTTATCTTCCTGGGAAATGAAAGAGGCTGGGAATCCTATGAAGAGAGGCTGCTATTACAGCGTGCCTGTTTCCCTTGGCGATTTCACATGTCTGCCAGTGTTCCTATTTAGAAGCTAAGGGTTTCAGGCCACATGTTTTGTGTTCCTTTTGCAACTCCCACTACACTTAATAACTGGCATCAAGCAGGTGACTGTCGAATGAATGATGGGTGAAGACACCCATCATTCATTCATGGCCACTGCTATTTGTTGAGCATAGCACTATGCTGGTTTATAGGGGTAGAAAGTGGGGGGAATAAGTCACAGTGTCTTCTGGGCTTTCTGTTGTTCTGGGAATTTCTCTACTCTTCATGATACTTTCTGGGATTCTGGTTGTGTTATGACAGTTTGATAACATTGCTGATAAAAACATTAAAAGACGAACGCACATAGAATGGCAAGGAGTACTTCAACAAGCCTTTATCCCAAATATTCTACTGAGGTTTCCACTGCAAAATTTCCCTTAGGATTCTGCAATGGTTACCTTATTTTGGTTCTAGAAAAATAACCTCCATCACCATCCAAAAATAATCCAGCATCAGCTCTGCATTGTCAACTTCCTAGTCTTCTTGTAAAAGAGCTTCTGTGGAATTGGACTCTTCTCAAATGCTTTGCAGTTGTTGGCTTTGGTTCTCAACTTATACAGTAAACACCTATCACTATTTATTACCACTAATGGCACTCTTGCAACATTTCCAGATGGCCTTATGCCTCCAATTGTTGACTGCAAGTAAACAGTATAGTGAACAGAAGAACACAGATTAATTAAAGACATTTTGCCGTTACTTAGGAGTCACAAATTTCTATGACCAAATATAGTCATTTCTTTATAATGTATATAAAACATAGTCTCTTTGGGACTTTTACCTAAGGATAGGCCCACATGATTAATACAATATCTAGATGCATGCTGAACCAAAGCTCTTCTTGTGTACTTTTTAGTGAAATATAATTTATATATAGTAACATGCCTAGATATTTATTTCCTTTATAGTTGTTGAATATATTTCTATGAAATTGTTTATAATATTCCTTTATTATCTTTTAACATTTTGTAGGATTTGTAGTAATAGCCCCTTTCCTGATATTATCTGTAAGTTGTATTTTCTCTCCTTTTAGAAAAATCACGCTTACTAGTGGTTTATCAATTTATTCTTTTAAAATATTCAACTTTGAGCTTTGTGATTTTCTCTATTATTTGTCTTCTATTGTATGTCTATTTTCAATTTTACTGATTCACTTGTTATTATTTTCCTTTACCTATTTACTTTGAGTTTAATAAGTTATTTCTTTTTACTTTTCATTGGTTTTAAATCATTTAAGCTTTTCTTCTTTTCTAAGAAAAACATTTAAAGCTATACATTTCCCCTAGGTACTACTTGGCTGCATCCCACAAATGTTGATATGCTGGGTTTTCATTTTTTGTTGGATACATTTTCTAATTTCCCTTGTGATTTTTTCTTTAACCCATGGATTGTCTTTGACACACATATTTTCTTCAATAGCTTTTTATATCTGGTAAATACTTTTTATCTTGAAGTCTGCTTTGTCTAATATCCATTCCAACTTTTTATGATTGGTACCTGCACTGTATATCTTCTTCCATTCTTTCACTTTTAATCTATCAACATATTTACATTTAAAGTGTGTCTCTTTGACCATATATAATGTATGTGGTGAACTATTTACTAATGTCCTGAAAGATCACCGCTCCCCCTGTATGGTCCTCTCCCATACTGGCTCTGCATGTGGCTATGTAACTTGCTTTAGCCCACAGGACATCAGTAAACAGAACAAAAGCTAAGGCTCTATTAGCACATGAATATGGGAGTTTGTTGGACTGTTGCAGCCACCATGAGGGAAAACCTGGTGTTTTCAGCTCTTTGAGAAGGAAGAACCATATTGAGAAAGAGATCTTCAGTTGTTCCAGATGCATTATATTTCCCAGTTGGGCCTAATCCCAGCTGATCCTATATATAAGCTGCATAAATAAGTCCAGGTGAAATTAGCATAAGAAATTATTGTTTCAAGCTACTAATATTTGGGGTATATTTTATGGAGCAATAGATCAATGATATGCTAGATCTTGCTTCTTTAGGCAGTGTGACATTCTTTGCCTTTTATCTGGAATCTTTAGTTCATTTTATATTTAATGTAAGTCTTGCCATGGTTGGGTTTAAGTCCACCATCTTGCTGTCTTGCTATTTGCTTTCTAATGGTCACTTATGTTCTTCGTTTCTCCTTTCCTATATTCCTTTGCATTGATCATATACTTTTTGGTATTTCATCTAGTATTATCTATTAGATTTTTAAAAACATAAAGCTATATATCTTTTTTGTCTTTTTTAAAGCAGTTGCTCTATGAATTATAATAGGCATCCTTATTTTATCACAAGCTACTATAAGTTAATATTATGCTACTTCTCATACAGTGGAAGAAACTTTTAATATTATACTTCCATACAGTTCCCTCTTGTCCTTTGTGCTATTATTGTCATATATTTTATTTCTCTATTTGTAACAAATCCCAAAATAGTATTATTATTTCTCTCTTAATTGTCTTTTTACGAAATTATTGAAAAGATAAAAAATAACCTTTTATATTTACCTAAATATTTATCATTTCTGGCACTCTTCTTCTTTATTTTTAATTTGTTTTTGTGGATCTAGTTTATACCTGGTATCATTTTTCTTCACCCTAAATAATTCCTTTAGCATTTTTTTTTCATAGTGCAGATTTGCTGATGATGATTCTCTCAGGCATCTTCCCCCTTCAGAAAATTTCTTAATTCTGCCTTCAATATTTTAACTGGATATAGAATTCTAAGTTGATTTTTTTCTTTTCTCTCTTTAAAGATACTGGACCATTGTTTTCTAGATTTCATTTTTTCTTTCCTAATGAAAAGAAAGTTATTACTTTCCATGTTGTTTCTCTTTAACATATATTTCCTCCATTCCCTCTGGCTGCTTTTAAGATTTTTTGGAAATTTGACTATGATGTATTTAGGCGATGCTTTCTTTTTATCGGTCCTGCTGAGGTTCTTTGAGCTTCTGGGTCTGTGTGTGGGTCAGGTTTGGTATTTCAATTACACTAACACATGTTATCAAGTAGTATGGATCACTTGATTTTATCCCATAAGTCACAGGACTGGTTCATTCTCTCCCTCTACCCCTCAAACTTTTCTCTTTCTGTCTTTCAGTTTGGATAATTTCTACTCAGTTGTTTTTAAATGTATTAATACATTTTCTGTGGTGTTCAATCTGCTTTTAAGTCCATCTAATAATTTTTTCATTTCAAATAATGCATCTTTCAGTTCCACAGTTTTTACTTCGTTCTTTCAGTTTTCTCTTAAAAATTTCTGATGACCCGTATCTTCCCCCATTATATTCACCTTTTCCTGTAAATTATTTATCCTATTTATAATAGTTGCTTAAAAGTCCCTGTCTGTTAATTCAAATAACTGAGTCATCTGTGGTTTGTTTCTATTAACTGTATCTTTTTAAAATTTTTTTAAATTGTAACATTCCCCTGCTTCTTCCAATTTTTCATAATAGTTTACATTTCAGTCGCTACTGAGTACAAAAAAAAAACAGTGGAGTCTTTGGTATAATATTGGTTTCTGTTGTTTACTCACTGCAGAGTGTAAGCCTTTTTGTGAGCTAGGGTGAGGGGCTGATCATTAGATTCCTCCTTGAGTCGGGCTGAGCTTAGGCTGGCCTGCGCCTTTTGTTAGGATCATGTTCCCTGTTATTAGGCCAACTTCTGGCCTTTTGCCCTGCCCTGCCTTTGTGATCTTCTCAGCATTTGAGTTCGAAGTGGCTAGGTGCAGCTTCAGATATTTTTGCTTGACCTTTGTATTTCACTGTGGTAGGACTCCAGAATCCAAGCACAATGAGAATCTACCTAATTATGTAATTTCTCTTTACTTTGCAGGCAATTCCTCCACTGCTGCTTTCTTGGAAAATGCAGAAGTGTGGGTGAGCAGGGAGAACTTAGGCTGAGAGATTTCTTTTTCATTTCAGATTCTAATGCCTCCTTCTGGCACACCTGGTTATGTAAGACTCAGCTGATTTTTCCTTATTCCTGCAGAGTCTTTGTCTACGGCAGACCCACTGCTCCAATTACCCAAACCTAGACCAGGCATCCACCTTTAAGTATAGAAGCTTCTGCAGAAGCTTCTCTGCTTAGCTATTTTATAAAGGGCTTGTTTCTCTCTATTCAGTTAATCGATGCTTCTTTTGTCTCTGCTTGCCTCATGGAAACATGAATTTTATTTTGTCTGGGCTTTTCTGGTTGACCATTGGAAATGAAGGCTTTTCACATCTCTCAGTATCATAAGCAGAAGCAGACATACTTTACAACTCTTTTCTAAATGTTTGTGACTACACATTTGTCAGAATGTGTAAATGTTTGTGACTACACATTTGTCAAAAAGAAAAATACTAGATGCTGATTACCAGCATACAAATGTACTCTAGTATCTCTTACCTTAAAAAAAATTTTTTTAAGTCCTCTTTGACCCCACATCTCCCTCTAGCTACTGACCTATTTATTTGCATCTCCCTATAAGACACAGCTTCTTGAAACTTGTCTCCTCACTTCCCTGTCTTCTCTGGTGGGTCCTTCTTCAAATGTTTAGTGATCTTTGGCTGTCTGTCCATATCAAACGAATGAGACCAAAAAGCCTTATTGGAAATTCTGCATGATGGGATGCCAATTAATGATTGACCAGCTTTTTTTTTTTTTTTTTTTTAAAGCAGGTTTTTATGAAGACCTTCAAATATCAGTGTATGTGCATATTTTTTTCCCTTTAAGGTATTTATTTCTACAGAGAAGTAGTTTTCACACTATTTTCTTAGATTTTAAGCTTGAAATTGGACAAGGAGGAAGGCTGGAAGTGGCAACATTTGTTTTGCGGATGTCTATAATTTCCCTGTGCCTGGTGTCCCTGACTATGAGACCATTCTTATGCAATTTTGTCAGAAAATATGTTTCTCCCCTCTGGTGGAGGTAAAGAAGAGGCGATTTTCGAACTCTAGTGGGAGGGATGGATGATTTTAAAGGTTGAAGAGCTCAGATACATTTTTAAACAATCAATATTCCAGTTTTCCCTCTCTAACCCGTCTTTGCCTTTTGCAATATCCAGGTTTTCAGCTTTCCAGGATTCTACAAGGCTACATGTCTTGTTCTCTTTATTTCCTTCCACAGGATTATATTTGACTTTTCTCTACCATGTCATATCATTTGCCACCCTTCCTTCCTTTATATTCTTATATGTTGTGTTTTAATGGTTCAAATATTTCTCAGTTTCCTCAAAGATGGTCTTTGTGCTTTTGTTTCAAGTTTTCTTGGTTTGGGCTTGGTTTTTTGAGAGAAAGGGGACAATATTTTAACTTACTATTTTTATTTAAAAATATTATTTTAAAATTGGAAGTCCTCATTTTTTAACCCACTCTGCTCTGATTTTTGTCTCTACCACTCTACCTCTGCTGAAAATGCTTCTGGCAAGGTCCTCTATGTTACCAATCCAAAGGTCACCTCTCTGGCTTCATCCTCTTCAACCTCTTTCGGCATAAGACACAGCTGACCTCCTTCACTTATGCAATGCTTTCTTCTCTACAAGATTTGAGAGTAGATTTGTGTTTTATGGTATGATTTACATTATACCATACTCTCTCCCTCTACCTCACCATCTATTCTTTCTCACATTTCTATATAGGTTGTTCCATCTTATCTAAAACTCTGAAGATTGGAATTCTAACTCCAGAACTGAGTAAGATCACCCATCCTCACATCAACACTGTTTTACAAGGTCACCTCATTCTTCTATGACTTCAGTGCCAAACTCCATCAAAGCAGCATGAGGTTAGGAGGAAGACAGACTTGGGAGGGACATCTTGTTCTACCATGTGCTAGGTATGTCAGCTAACCTCCCTGAACCTTAGCTTTCTCAAAGTAAAACAAACGTGTGGAGTGCTAAGATCTACCAGATTTCTTCCAGCTTAGAATACTGCATCTGATTTGAACTGGGAACCAAAGAGTGAGCAAAATTGAACCTGGATATCTGCTGGGAACTGCAGAGGCCACACTTGGCAGACAGGAATAGGCCACGATAAGACACAGGGTCCAGTGCAGAGCCGAAAGTGAAGCTGACAAAGAGGAGCCCATCAAGGAATTTTTAAAGGTTGCAGCATAAGCTGCCATAAAAGACAAACGTGATAGTTTAATCACTCTTGGACAAGGTAAATTTGTCCAAACTCTTGTTTACATAGCTCAATTTTTGTTGGTCGCAAATTTGTGCAGTGCTTTCACCACGTGGTTTTCTATGGCACCATTTGGCTTTTGAAATAAACCCTGTTATACTGTCACATATCTTAAGACCTAGCAATTTAACTCCTGGTTATCTATAGGCATACCTTGGATATATTGTGGGTTCTGCCCCAGACCACCAAAATAAAGTGAATATTGAAATAAAGTGAGTCTCACAATCTTTTTACCTTCCCAGTGCATATAAAAGTTATGCTATACTATATTGTAGTATATTAAGCATGTAATAGTATTATGTCTTTAAAAAGTACATACTTCAATGAAAAATACTTTATTGCTAAAAAATGCTAACAATCATCTGAGCCTTCAGCGAGTCATAATCTTTTTGCTGGTGGAGGGTCCTGCCTTGATACTGATGGCTACTGACTGATCAGAGGGGTGGTTGCTGAAGGTGGGGTGGCTGTGGCAATTTTTAAAAGTAAGATAGCAATGAAGTTTAACCCCTCAATTGACTCTTCCTTTCACACAAGATTTCTCTGTAGCATGTGATGCTTTTTGATAGCATTTTACTCACCATAGAACTTCTTTCAAAATTGGAGTGAATCCACTCAAACCTTGTCACTGTTCTACCAACTAAGTTTATGGAATATTCTAAGTCCCTTGTAATTTCAACAATGTTAATAGCATCTTCACCAGCAGTAGGTTTCATCTCAAGAAACCACTTTCTTTGCTCATGAATAAGAATCAAGTCCTCATGAGTTCAAGTTTCATCATGAGATTGTAGCAATTACGCCACATCTTCAGGCTGTACTTCAAATTCTGGTTCTCTTGCTGTTTCCACCACATATGTGGTTACTTCCTCCACTAAAGCCTTGAACCCCTCAAAGTCAGCTGTAAGAGTTAGAATAAACTTCTTCTAAACTGCTAATGTTGATATATTTGCCCCCCCCACCCCCTGCCATGAAACACAAATGTTCTGATTGGCATTTACAATGGTGAATCCCTTCCCAAAGGTTTTCAATTTACTTTGTCCAGATCCATTAGAGGAATCACTATGTATGGCATCTATAGATATGCATTTCTTAAATAATAAGACTTGAAAGTCTAAATTACGTCTTGATCCATGGGCTACAGAATGGATATATTAGTAGGCACGAAAACTACATTAATCTCCTTGTACATCTCTATCAGATCTCTCAGGTGACCAGATGCATTGTTAATTAGTAATATTTTGAAAAGAATGATTTTTTTCAAGAAGTAGGTTTTAAGATTGGGCTTAAAATATTCAGTAAACCATGCTGTAAACTGATGTACAATCATCCAGGCTTTGTTGTTTATTTTATAGAGGACAGACAGAGTAGATGTAGCATCATTCCTAAGGGCCCTAGGATTTTCAGAATGGTATATGAGCATTAGCTTCAACTTAGGGTCACCCAGCTACATTAGCTCCTTACAAGGGGGTTAGCCTGTCCTTTGAAGATTTGAAGCCAGGCTTTGACTTCTTTCTATCTACGAAAGTCCTCAATGGCATCTTCTTCCAATAGAAGGCTGTTTCATCTCCATTGAAAATCTGTTGTTTAGTGTGGCCACCTTCACCGATGATTTTAGCTAAATCTTCTGGGTAACTTACTGCAGCTTCTCAAGCAGCACTTCCTTCTTCACCTTTTATGTTATGGAGAGGACATCATTCCTTAAACCATGAGCCCACATCTGCTCGCTCCAAACTTTTTTCTGCAGCTTCCTCACCTCTCTTAGCCTTCTAGAAATAAAGAGTTTGGCCTTACTCTGCATTAGGCTTTGGCTTAGGGAATGTTGTGGCTGTTTTGATCTTTTACCCAAACCACAAAAATCAGCAATAAGGCTGTTTTGCTTTTTAATCATTTGTGTGTTCACTGGAGTAGCACTTTTTGTTGCCTTTAAAAACATTTCCTTTGCATTCACAACTTAGCTAACAGGCATAAGAGATCTCGTTCTTGACCTGTCTTGGCTTTTTAACTGCATTCCTCACTAAGCTTAATCATTTCTAGCTTTGAATTTAAACTGAGGGACTTGCAACTGTTCGTTTCACTAGAGTACTTGGAGGCCATTGTAGTGTTGTTAACGGGCCTAATTTCAATATTGTTGTGTCTCAGGGAATAGGGAAGCCCAAGAGAGGGAGAGGGGAACAGATAGGGGAACAGCTGGTTGATGGAGCAGTGAGAATACACACATTTGTCAATTAAGTTTGCTGTCTTATATGTGTGCGGTTTGTGGTACCCCAAAATAATGACAATAGATAGTAACATTAAAGATGACTGATCACAGATCACCATAACAGATATAATAATAGCGAAGCTTGAAATATTGAATGACCAAAATGTGACATAGAGCATATGCTTTTGGAAAAATGGTGCCAACAGAGTTGCTCAAATCATGGTTGCTGCGAACCTTCCATTTATAAAAAACATGGTACCTGTGAAGTGTAATAAAGCAAAGTGCATGAAGAAATTCTTGCTTCTGCCCACCCTACCCTCAACAGGAGGCAAGTATAAGAATGTTGATTTCAGCTCTGTTTATAATAGCAAAAAGTTAGAAACAAACTAATTGTCTATGAATAAGAGAGCAGGTAAGTACATGGTGGTATGTTATTACAATAAAATATGATAAAATAGAAAAGTATGCAGTAGCTAAAATGAACCAAGCACAGCTATATGTATCTATGTGAAAAACATCTCAAAAGCATTAAGTTCAAGAAAAATACATACAATATGACCATTTAAAAAATAAAGTTTAGGCCAGCTGTGGTGGCTCACACCTGTAATCCCAGCACTTTGGGAGGCTAAGTCGGGCATATCACTTGAGGGCAAAAATTCGAGGCCAGCCTGGCTAACATGGAGAAACTCCATCTCTACTAAAATAATAATAATAACGCCCCCCAAATATTAGCTGGGCATGGTGTTTTTTGCCTGTAGTACCAGCTACTCATGAGGCTGAGGCATGAGAATTCAACCCAGGAGGTGGAGATTGTAGTGAGCCAAGATAGCATGCTGCACTCTAGCCTGGGTGACAAAGTGAAGCTCTGTCTCAAAAATAAGTAAATAAAATGAATAAAATAGAGGCCAGGCACAGTGGCTCAAGCTTGTGATCCCAGCACTTTGGGAAGCTGAGGCAGGCGGATCACGAGGTCAAGAGATCGAGACCATCCTGGCCAACATGGTGAAACCCCATCTCTGCTAAAAATACAAAAAAATTAGCTGGGTGTGGTGGCATGTGTCTGTAGTCCCAGCTACCAGGGAGGCTGAGGTAGGAGAATTGCTTGAACCCGGGAGGTGGAGGTTGCAGTGAGCCGAGATTGCGCCACTGCACTCCAGCCTGGTGCCTGGTGACACAGCGAGACTCTGTCTCAAAAAAATAAAAAAATAAAATAAAAATAAAAAAATAAAGTTTAATATGAACATATATATGCATACATATGTTCATATTAAAGTATGAAAGTATGCAATATCCATTAAAATGAAATATGAAAGTATGCAATATCCATTAAAATGATAAACCCCTAAATCATGATAATGATTATCTCTGGTGAAGAAAGAGAAATGGGAAGTATACATAGGAGAAGCTGCCTGTAACCTTTTCTTTCACAGTGTGGTGGTGGTAAAGAGTGTTCATTAACGCTTTTTTCTATACTTTTGTTATACCTCAAATATTTAATCACTTAAAAATTGAAGGTGAGTAGCAAAGACTGAACCTGGAGTTCATGAGGAGGCATTCAGAAGCTATCAATATCAGCATTAAATACAAGGCTCAACACATGGTGGCAAAGGAGTTGAGTCAGATGACAGCCACGTGGCTTCAGATGTAGAATTGTGGATGTTGACCAGTACTGGGATTGTTTTTACTGGGCCATAGAACATTTGTTCGTTTTGGCTAGCGAGCTTTGGATATGAGAACGCTACTGTTCTTTGGTTCTGTTGACTACTTCTAAAGTTTACCTTGCTGTCTCTATCCAGAAAACAGAAATGTTTCTGGGCACTGCTTTGTCAGTTTTTATTCTTAATCTGTATTTGCCATATGAGGAGTAGCAGGTGAAGGATGGTATCTATGATGTGCTAGGGTCTCTGTTAGGTGCTTTCCATACACTAATTCATGAAAGTCTCATAGCAACTCTATATGGTAGGCATTACTATCTTCATTTCACATATGAGAAAACAGATTCACAGAAGTACATGCACATGGTGGTGAAGCCCTTGTTGGAAACCAGACTGGGTCCTGGTCCAAAGTCTGTGTTTTCTTTATTACATCTGTGGTGCCCAAACTCGGTATATAACAGTGTACTACATACGAAGACACAGGAGACACACATTTTTTTTTTTCTGGACCATAAATTGTACTCCAAAATTTGAGAAAGAATTTGACAGCATTTTATGTAATGTCATATATAATGGAATTATATTATGGAATAGAATACAAATGCATGCATATTTTTAAGATGAAATAACTTTAAAGAAAGTTGTTGCTGAATAAGGAGGAGATCCAAGATGGCCAAATAGGAACAGCTCCAGATTGCAGTTCCCAGTGAAAACACAGAGGGTGAGTAATCAACACATTTCCAAACAAATATTTACTGCCCAGAGACCAGGAGATTCCCGGGCGGAAAAGTGCTACGAGTCGCCAGTGCTGCTGTCTCAGCCAGCACAGCGGATCTCTGCACAAAAACTCACACAAATCTGGGTGCCATTTCAACAGGCGACTGGAACGCCTGGGACACAGAGTCGCCCATTCAACTGAAAAAAAGGGGATTGAAACAGGGAGCCAGGTGATCTGGCTTGGTGGGTCCCACCCCCACAAAGACCAGCAATCTGAAACGCTCTGGATTGAGAGTTTCACAGCAAGCACAGCTGGACCCGGGATGGTCCAGCTCAGTGCGAGAAAGAGCATCTGCCATTACTGAGGCAGTCCACCACTACCGAGGCAGTCCGCCATTATTGAGGAAGTCCGCCATTATTGAGGCAGGCTGCCATTACCAAAGCAGTTCGCCATTACTGAGGCAGCCCACCATTACTGGGGCAGTCTGCCATTACAGAGGCAGACCACCATTACCAAGGCAGTTCTAACTATACCCCTATAAACAAAACTACAAACAAGTTCAAACAGCAGCTGGGCAGAGCCCACGGCAGCTCAGCGATGCCCCTGCTGGCAGACTGTGACTAGGCTACCTCCTCGCTGGGCAGAGCATCTCTGAAAAAAGGCAGCAGCATGACAGTAACTTATAAATAATGCCCAACCTTCCCGGGACAGAGCACCTAGGAAAAAAAAGGCAGCTATGAGTTCTGCTGCAGCAGACTTAAACGTACCTGCCCAGCAGCTCTGAATGGAACAATGGAGCTCACAGCTCAGCACTTGAGCTCCTATAAGGTACAGACTGTCTCCTCAAGCAGCTCCCCGACCCCTGTATAGCCAAAGAGTCACCTCACCGCAGGCTGACATCTGGTGGGTATACTTCTGGGACAAAGATAGCAGAAAAGAAATTGGCAGCAACCCTTACTGTTCTGCAGCCACTGCAGGTGATCCCCATGCAAGCAGGGTCTGGAGTGGACCTCCAGCAGTCCTACAGCAGAGGGGCCTGACTGTTAGAAGGAAAACTAAAAAACAAAAAAAAAATAAATTCATCATCAACAAACAGGATGTCTACTCAGAGACCTCATCTGAAAGTCACCAACTACAAATATCACAGGTAGATAAATCCACAACGATGGGAAGAAACCAGTGCAAAAAGGATGAAAACACCCAAAACCAGAACACCTCTCCTCCTTCAAGGGATCACAACTCCTCACCAGCAAAGGAACAAGGCTGGATGGAGAATGAGTCTGATGAATTGATAAAAACAAGCTTCAAAGGGTGGGTAATAACAAACTTCTCTGAGCTAAAAGAACATGTTCTAACCGAATGCAAAGAAACTAAGAACCTTGAAAAAAGGTTTGATGAAATGCTAACAAGAATAAACAACTTAGGGAGGAATATAAATGAATTGATGGAGCTGAAAAACACAACACGAGAGCTTCACTAAGCAAATACAAGTTTCAATAGCTGAATCGACCAAGCAGAAGAAAGGATATCAGAGATTGAAGATCAACTCAGTGAAATGAAATGAGAGGGCAAGATTAGAGAAAAAGAGTAAAAAGAAATGAACAAAGCCACAGTGAAATATGGGATTATGTGAAAAGACCTAATCTACATTTGATAGGTGTACCTGAATGTGATGGAGAGAATGAATCAAAGCTGGAAAACACTCTTCAGGATATTATCCAGGAGAACTTCCCCAATCTAGCAAGGCAGGCCACCATTCAAGTCCAGGAAATGCAGAGGACACCACAAAGATATTCCTCAAGAAGAACATCCAAGGCACATAGTCATCAGATTCATCAGGGTTGAAATTAAGAAAAAAATGCTAAAGGCAGCCAGAGAGAAATGTCGGGTTGCCCAAAAAAGGAAGCCCATCAGACTCACAGCAGATCTCTCCGTAGAAATCCTACAAGCCAGAAGAGAGTGGGGGCCAAAGTTCAACATCCTTAAAGAAAAGAACTTTCAACCTAGAATTACATATCCAGCCAAATTAAGTTTCATGAGCGAAGGCGAAATAAAATCCTTTGCGAACAAGCAATTGCTCAGAGATTACATCACCACCAGGCCTGCTTTACAAGAATTCTTGAAAGAAGCACTAAACATAGAAAGAAACAACCACTACCTGCCACTCCAGAAATGTACCAAATGGTAAAGAGCATCGACACAATGAAGAAACCGCACCAACTAATGGGCAAAACCACCAGCTAGCATCAAAATAGCAGGATCAAATTCACACATAACAAAACTAACCTTAAATGTACATGGGCTAAATGCCCCAATCAAAATACACGGACTGGCAAATTGGATAGAAAGTCAAGACCCATCGGTGTGCTGTATTCAGGAAACCCATCTCACCTGCAAGGATACACATAGGCTCAAAATAAAGTGATGGAGGAAGATTTACCAAGCAAAGGGAGAGCAAAAAAAAAGCAGGAGTTACAATTCTTGACTCTGATAAAATAGACTTTAAACCCACAAAGATATAAAGAGACAAAGAAGGGCATTGCATAATGGTAAAAGGACCAATGCAACAAGAAGAGCTAACGATCCTAAATACATACACATCCAATACAGGAGCACCCAGATACATAAAGCAAGTTCTTAATGACCTACAAAGAGACCTAAATTCCCACACAATAATAGTGGGAGACTTTAACACTCCATTGTCAGTATTAGACAGATCAACGAGACAGGAAATTAACAAGGATACCCAGAACTTTAACTCAGACCTGGACCAAGCAAACCTAACAGACATTTACAGAATTCTCCACCCCAAATCCACAGAATATACATTCTTCTCAGCACCACATCACACCTACTCAAAAACTGACCACATAATTGGAAGTAAATCACTCCTCAGCAAATGCAAAAGAATGGAAATAATAACAAACAGTCTCTCAGACTACAGTGCAATCAAATTAGAACTCAGAACTCAGAAACTAACTCAGAACCACGCAACTTCATGGCAACTGAACAACTGGCTGTTGACTGGATAAACAATGAAATGAAGGCAGAAATAAAGATGTTCTTTGAAACCAATGAGAATGAAGACATAACAAACCAGAATCTCTGGGACACATTTATAGCAGTGTCTAGAGGAAAATTTACAGCAATAATGCCCACATGAGAAGGAAGGAAAGCTCTAAAATCGATACCCTATTCTCAAAATTGAAAGAGCTATAGGAGCAAGATAAAAAAACTCAAAACCAAGCAGAAGACAAGAAATAACTAAGATCAGAGCAGAACTGAAGGAGATACAGACACAAAAAAACCTTCAAAAAAAAAATCAATAAAACCACGAGCTGGTTTTTTGAGAAGATCAACAAAATAGACAGACCACTGGCCAGACTGATAAAAAAGAAAAGAGAGAATAATCAAATAGATGCAATAAAAAAAGATAAAAGGGATATCACCTCAGATTCCACAGAAATACAAACCACCATCAGAGATTACTACAAACAACTTGATGCACATAAACCAGTAAACCTGGAAGAAATGGATAAATTCCTGGACACTTGCATCCTCCCAAGCCTAAACAAGGAAGAAATAGAAACCCAGGATAGACCAATAAAAAGGGCTAAAGTTGAGGCAGCAATTAATAGTCTACCAACCAAAAAAAGCCCAGGTCCAGATGGGTTCACAGCCAAATTCTACCAGTCATACAAAGAGGAGCTGGTACCATTCCTTCTGAAACTATTCCAAACAATCCAAAAAGAGGGAATCCTTCCAAATCATTTTATGAGACCAACATCATCCCAATACCAAAATCCAGCAGAGACTCAACAATAACAGAAAACTTCAGGCCAATATCCATGATGAACATAGAGGCAAAAAATTTCAATAAAATACTGACAAACTGATTGCAACAGCACATCAAAAAGCTTATCCACCAGTAGGCTTCATTCCGGGGATGCATGGCTGGTTCAACATATGCAAGTCTATAAACGTAATTCACCATATAAACAGAACCAAAGAGAAAAACCACATAATTATCTCAATAGATGCAGAGAAGGCTTTTGACAAAATTCAACAGCGTTTATGCTAAAAACTCTCAATAAACTAAGTATCGACAGAATGTATCTCAAAATTATAAAAGCTATTTACGACAAACCCACTGCCAATATCATACTGAATGGGCAAAAACTGGAAGAACTCCCTTTAAAATCTGGCACTAGACAAGGATGCCCTCTCTCACCATTCCTATTCAATATAGTATTGGAAGTTCTAGCCAGAGCAATCAGACAAGAAAAAGAAATAAAGGGTATTCAATTAGGAAAGGAGGAAATCAAATTGTCTCTATTTGCAGACAACATGATTGCATATTTAGGGACCCCATCATCTCAGCCCAAAATCTCCTGAAACTGATAAGCAACTTCGGCAAAGTCTCAGGACACAAAATCAATGTGCAAAAATCACAAGCATTCCTATACACCAATAACAGACTTAAAGAGATCCAAATTAAGAACGAACTGCCATTCACAATTGCTACAAAGAGAATAAAATAACTAGGAATACAACTAACAAAGCATGTAAAGGATCTCTTCAAGGAGAACTACAAATCACTGCTCAATGAAATAAGAGAGGACACAACAGATGGAGAAATATTCCATGGTCATGGCTAGGAAGAATCAATATTGTCGAAAAGGCAATACTGCTCAAAGTAATTTATATATTCAATGCTATCCCATCAAGCTACCAATGATCTTCTTCACAGAACTGGAAAAAACCACCTTAAACTTCATATGGAACCAAAAGAGAGCCTGTATAGCCAAGGCAATTCTAAACAAAAAGAACAAAGCTGGAGACACCATGCTACCTGATTTCAAACTACACAACAAGGCTACAGTAATCAAAACAGCATGGTACTGGTACCAAAACAGAGATACAGACCAATGGAACAGAGCAGAGGTCTCACAGGCAATGCCACATATCTACAACAATCTGATATTTGACAAACCTGACAAAAACAAGCAATGGGGAAAGGATTCCTTGTTTAATAAATGGCGTTGGGCAAACAGGCTAGCCATGTGCAGAAAGCAGAAACTGGACCCCTTCCTGACACCTTACACTAAAATTAACTCCAGATGGATTAAAGACTTAAACCTAAGACCTAACAGCATAAAAACCCTAGAAGAAAACCTAGGTTAAACCATTCAGGACATAGGCATACACAAGGACTTCATGACTAAAACACCAAAAGCATTGGCAACAAAAGCCAAAACAGACAAATGGGACCTAATTCAACTCCAGAGCTTCTGCACAGCAAAAGAAATCATTAGAGTGAACCTGCAACCAACAGAATGGGAAGAAATTTTTGCCATCTACCAATCTGACAAAGGACTTACATCCAGAATCTACAAAGAAATAAAACAGATTTACAAGAAAAAAACAAACAAACCATTCAGAAATGGGCAAAGGATATGAACAGACACTTTTCAAAAGAAGACATATATGAGGCCAACAAACATGAAAAAATGCTCATCATTACTGGTCATTAGAGAAATGCAAATCAAAACTACACTGAAATACCATCTCAGGCCAGTTAGAATGGCGATCATTAAAAAATCTGGAGACAACAGATGCTGGAGAGGATTTGGAGAAATAGAACACTTTGTGCACTGCTGGTGGAAGTGTAAATTAGTTCACCCATTGTGGAAGTCAGTGTGGCGATTCCTCAAGGACCTAGAAATAGAAATTCCATTTGACCCAGCAATCCCATTATTGGGTATATATCCAAAGGATTATAAATTGTTCTATTATAAGATCACATGCACAGGAATGTTCATTGCAGCACTGTTTAGAATAGTAAAGACTTGGAACCAACCCAAATTCCCATCGATGACAGACTGGACAGGGAAAATGTTGCACATATACACCATGGAATACAATGCAGCCATAAAAACTGATGAGTTTGTGTCGTTTGTAGGGACATGGATGAACCTGGAAACCATCATTCTGAGCAAACTGACACAAGAACAGAAAATCAAACACCACATGTTCTCACTTATAGGTGGGTGATGAACAATGAGAACACATGGATACAGGGAGGGGAGCATCACACACTGAGGTGTGCTGGGGGGGACTAGGGGAGAGACAGTGGGGGGTAGGGAGTTGGGGAGGGATAACATGGGGAGAAATGGCAGATATAGATGATGGGGATAAAGGCAGCAAACCACATTGCCATGAATGTACCTATGCAACAAGACTGCATGTTCTTCACATGTACCCCAGAACCAAAAATGCAATAAAATATATAAATGTATATATATAAAAAAGAAAAAAAAAGAAAGTTGTTGCTTTCAACCAGCCACTTCAAACTATACCGTGGGGCCCCAGGGGGTACACTTTTACTTCCTTCTACTAACAGGGGTACTCCAGAGGATGAGATTGAGAAGTAGTAGACTATACCACTCTCACAAATCAATCTCTTCCCAGACCTGCTAAATTGCTCCAAGGTGGTTTCTTTTTACCATTGTTATAACCAACATGGAAACACCTTAGACAAACCTTCTATAGAGACATTGCCTGCGTGTCCTTATCTGGAAGAAGTCTCCCTATAACCATTACACAGAGGAAACGATAATTTTTATCTGGCCTCATATTGAGGCAGCATTTTCTACCTGCATCCCTCTATATAGGGATAGACTGGCCAAATGTTAAAATTCAGAGAAGGATGTAGGCCAAGGAGAGCTGGGGACTCATTCTTTGAATTACTGTTGGGCCTTCTGTAATGATTTGAAGTAGGATTTGTCCAGGAGGATTTGGGGCCATTCCTTAGCTGTTTATAAAACCCCCTAACAACAACCACAACAGTAACAACAACTAATGTTAATTGACCACTTATTATGTGCCTGCATGGTTAAGCCTTCCAACAGTTCCGTGAAGTGGGGATCACCATTGCATTCACTTTATAGATAAAGAAACAGAGGCAGAGAGAGGTAAGGAATTTGCCTGTGGACTCAGACCACATAATATTATCTCCCAATCAACAAGGCAAGAGAATAAACAAATGCTCCACTCCCTCACCATTTCTCTTAATTTCACCATCAAGCCCTCACACAACTAAAAGAACAGTACCTCAAAATGAAATGAATCCAAGTTCTTTCAAGCACTAAATATCTTAAGACTCTTTCTCCTTGTTACTTTTAAATTTAGAAAAGGCCTTTAGAAATATGTCTTTTGGTAATGGCAGCCTGTAATCATTCTGCTCCAGGAATCAAGTGATGTGTTCAGAGTATGTCATTTTCCCCTGTGACACTAATAGCAAAACCACACTCTCAACCAAACCAAAGGATGACTGAGAGGGAGACAGACGTGTGGTCTCTTGGTTTCCACACGGCAGTTGGAGCCAAGTGTTCTTGGCTTCCATTCTACCTCCTTAAGCAATAAGCAAGATACTTAACCTCTTATCCCCATCTGTGAAATGCTGATGCTACCTCTTTACCTCTTTGTGAGGAGTATTTCCAAACTCCGGTTTCCAAAAGCCCATGAAGATGAAATGTGTAGAGGGCATAGGCTGCCTTAGGGAACTGTTTTCTTGAAGATGTCAGAGGGTTTGGGTGGTGAATTGTATACGCTTGGATGTGTTTTAAATTTAAAACTGTATATCATAGTAAAATCATGAGAAATCCTACGGTATAGTAATTAAGAATATGAACACTGAGATCATGCTTCTTGAGTTCAAATTTAGGTTCCTACCCTTTCACATTATAGTGGCTGTGAGCTTTCTCTATCTCAATATCCCCATCATTGATAATACATATAATAAATGTAATTCTCAAAACTACTAAATTAGGTAGATACTATTAGGTAGATGAGGAAAGTATACTAGGCTACTGGGATATAATAACCCCTTAATAAAAGATTATATTTAGATATACACACATATGCATATTTTATGTACATACACATAGTAGTGGCTTCCATTTGAACATTACAGAGATAAGAATACATGCAGAGGCAGTGTGTACTGGGTAGCTATAGAGAAAATGTTTCTTCACTGCTGAAAAATAGGCAAGGATTCCAGAAACTTAGTGTTCCTGCATGATGTGAAGCTGCTGAAGTCAGAGTGAGGGAAGGACCCACCATCCTGAGATCCTAGGGCACAAGAAGAAAAGCCTGGGGGATGGCGGGGAGGCAAAGGAAGCTAGTTCTAAACAATGATTCCGCATCTACATCTGGCCATCTTCCTTTAGCTTCAACTTCCTCTTTGCCTTGGAAAGACTGCTGGGTCTCTAGTCTGCCTAAAATAAAATTTCACTACATTTGAATGTTCCCATTTTCCTTAGCCTGAGCTCTTAATATTTTCAACAAAGATCTTGCATAATCTGCTGCAGAACTTTTCCCACACCCCAGTACTCAAAAGCCTATGTGGTTCCATTTTTAAGTCACTATACTCAGAAAAAGTCTCAGCAGTTTGAGAAGAAGAGGACCAATTTTAGGAATTTGAAAAATATCTCCCTTTGAAATAAACTCATGTAAAAAACAAGGCAGCACATAAAACCAATTCTAATTTATATTTATGTTGAAGACATTCTAATTTATATTTACGTTGAAGACATACCTTCAACAGCAAGGTCATACATATGTGAAAAAATTTAGAAACAGAAATGTATTTTTAAGGATGAAAGATATTAATTATCAGTTGAAAAATGCAATGGAAGCAGTGAAAAGTAAGCTGGTTTACTGGGAAAACAGAAACAAAAAACAAAATAAACAATTTAGACTAGCAATTACAGGACCTGAATGGAACATTCTCTCAGCTGTCAAAGAAAAATGATAGAAAGTTAAAAAATTACACTCAGAATATAAAAGAGATATTGGTTAGATTCAAGAATTGAATGAATAGACAGAAGAAATGTTAATCACAAAAGGTATAGAAGAAAAAGGTTTTAAGCTGAAAAAGTTTATTAAGACTTCAGATAGAATGACTCAAGTACTATATGAAGTACTGTACGAAATTAATGAAAGGAGTACACCTGGAAATAATCTGTTAATATTTAAAAAAAGAAATGTATGATAAAGAGAAAAATTCTATAAGCAGCTGGGAGGAGAAAACAGGCTGCCCACATAGGAGAAATGTATTGTATTGGCATCTTTCCTTTCTAATACTTGTAAGTTGACTCTGTCTTTAGAAAATTTAAGGGGAAAGATAGTTAAGCTATAAGAACTTTATATTCAATGGAAATATTTACCTGGAGGTGAACACAAAAATTTCTCATATAAATAGGGACTTAGAGGGCTTAATATTTACATATTCTTCAGGAAAATCTTACCTAAAAAAAAGACTCAGTAAACTGAGGAATTAAAAATATGAAATTAAAACTTAAGTACTGGAAAGGAAGTATGTGTGTGAATGTATGTGTGGGTATTCATATATATTCAATGAAATCAGTAAATCTTACAGTAAGTTTAAATAATCATTGTTGATGTGTTTAGAAAATACAATACAAATATTCTTAAAAAGAAATTCAGCATGTCATTCATGAAGCATTCCATATTTTTACAAACCGCTGCTCAACCAAATAAGAGAGTACACAAACAGATGAAGAAACATTCCATGCTCATAGTTAGGAAGAATCAATATCGTGAAAATGGCCATACTGCCCAAAGCAATTTATATATTCAATGCTATCCCCATCAAGCTACTAATGACCTTCTTCACAGAACTGGAAAAAACTACCTTAAGCTTCATATGGAACAAAAAGAGAGCCCGCATAGCCAAGTCAATTCTAAGCAAAAAGAACAAAGCTGGAGGCATCATACTCTCTGACTTCAAACTGCACTACAAGGCTACAGTAATCAAAACAGCATGGTACCAAAACCAAAATATAGACCAATGGAACAGAACAGAGCCCTCAGAGGCAACGTCACACAGCTACAACAATCTGATATTTGACAAACCTCACAAAAACAAGCAATGGGGAAAGGATTCCCTGTTTAATAAATGGTGTCGGGAAAACTGGCTAGCCATGTGCAGAAAGCGGAAAACTGGACCCCTTCCTGACACCTTATACTAAAATTCACTCCAGATGGATTAAAGACTTTAACATAAGACCTAACACCATAAAAACCCTAGAAAAAAACCCAGGCAAAACCATTCAGGACATAGGCATAGGCAAGGACTTCATGACTAAAACACCAAAAGCATTGGCAACAAAAGCCAAAATAGACAAATGGGATCTAACTAAACTCCAGAGCTTCTGCAAAGCAAAAGAAATAATCATTAGAGTGAATTGGCAACCAACAGAATGGGAAAAAATTTTTGCCATCTACCAATCTGACAAAGGGCTAATATCCAGAATCTACAAAGAGCCAAAACAGATTTATAAGAAAAAAAACAAACCCATTCAAAAGTGGGCAAAGGATATGAATAGACACTTTACAAAAGAAGACATATATGAGGCCAAGAAACATATGAAAAAATGCTCATCATCACTGGTCATTAGAGAAATGCAAATCAAAACTATACTGAGATACCATCTCATGCCTGTTAGAATGGTGGTCATTAAAAAATCTGGAGACAACAGATGCTGGAGAGGATGTGGAGAATTTAAAAGAAATATTACATTTTTAAATATTTTATATTTTTGTTTACTTGATCTGTGAAGATACTCATTTTGCATTTTCCACCATGACTGCTTTATTTTCATTTCCCACATACTGCCTTCTAATTTATATCATCTTACTTGGCTTCTGTGTGTTTTCATTATGGAGTGTGCTTCTAGTCAATATAAAATAATCTTTTTGCCACCTTTAGTGGTTTTCCAATGTGGTGATTGTAATACCTGTGATTAATTCTGTTCTTTTGTCTAATATTTATAGCTAGTATGTCTTCCTGTGTATCTTCTTACATTCTAAAATTTTCAGACTTTAATTCTCTGTTGGGTTTCACAATTATGCATTGTATTGGATGCTAACTTCATAAATTTTATCTACTATGTTAAGGAAGGATTCTTCAAATGTGAGATTATTAAAAATTATTTATCTGTAATAGTTGTTATATTAAATACCCTTTTGCCATATCAAAATAGTTATGTCTTTCTTCTATCTCCTTTGACCTCTCAAAGTAAAATTTGAAATCAAAAGCTCTCCTAATGGGCCTGGCACAGTGGCTCACACCTGTAATCCCAGCACTTCGGGAAGCTGAGGTAGGAGGATCAGTTGAGCCCTGGAGTTCAAAGACCAGCCTGAGCAACAAAGGGAGACCCTGTCACTATAAAAAAAAAATTAAAATTAGCCAGGCGTGTTGTCACACATCTGTGGTCCCAGCTACTCAGGAGGCTGAGGTGAGAGGATTGATTGAAGCCTGGGAGGTAAAGGCTGTAGTGAGGCATAATCACACCAATGCGCTCCAGCCTGGGCAACAGGGTGTGCTGTATAATAAATTAACTAATCAATCAATCCTAATGAAACACCAAACTTACATTCCTAGAATAAACTTTAACATGGTTTGCTATGTTTTATGGTGTTTATTTAATTTAATATAAGCTGGAAGACATTAATCATCAATATTTAATAGTGAGAGTATTCTGGGGCTTTATTTCATACAATCGTTATCAGGTTGGGAGTAAAAGGATTACATGAGCTTGGAAAAATGAGCAGGCAATCTTTCTATAAGCTGCAGAATTGCTTAACTAATATAGAAAGCAAATGTTTGTTCCAAATTTGATACAACTCAGAGGAAAACTATCAAAACTTAAATTATGATTGAAGAAGCTCTTTGACAGTTACCTCAGCTTTTTGTGTTATTGTTTTTATCATGTTTTCTACCTTGAGAAATGGTAGAAATTACTAATATGTTGACATTTTAAATTTATCACCTATCTTTTTCATTTTCAAAAGCTCTTCCGTATCTTTGGTTATATTCCTTTCCTACAGTCATGTAAAGCTATTTTCTTTTCTCTTATTTGCCCCATTCAAATTACCTAATGGTTTCTTATATTTATTCATAAGTTCTGTTTTATATACTTTTAAATTTTACGATTCATTATTTTATTTTTTTACTATTATTAATTCTGCCTGCTTCTTACATTGCAAGTTTTTCTGGCTTCTCAAAATAAAAGATAATTGCCCAGCATGGTGGCTCACACCTATAATCCCAGGACTTTGGGATGCCAAGACAGCCTGATCACTTGAGGCCAGGATTTCGAGACCAGCCTGGCCAACATGGTGAAACACCATCTCTACTAAAAATACAAAAATTAGTTGCGTATGTTGGTGTGCACCTGTAATCCCAGCTACTAGGAAGGCAAGAATCCCTTGACCCCGGAAGGTGGAGGTTGCAGTGAGCTGACATCTCACCATTGCACTCTAGCCTGAGCAACAGAGCGAGACTCTATCTCAAAAAAACAAAAAAGATTATCCACTATACTTTATTTCTTTCTAAATAAGAAAAGCTTTAATAGTATAAATTATACTTTAAATCTGATATAGTTTTGACATGTCCTGTTCTTAATATTGTTAATTTTTTAATAGCTATATTTACTATTTTTAATTTAGGATGATTTAGGAAAAGGGTTTCACAATTTTCACATTTTGTTTACCCTTTTCTCAATTTCCAGAGTCGGCAGGTTTTAAAAATTCAATTTATATACTTTCTATTTTTTAGCTTATTAATGTTTGTTGGTGGACTACAACATGATCAAATTTTATTTAGTATCCATGGATGTTAGAAAATATGTATACTTTGATGAATAAAATTGTTAAATTAACTGGAAAACTACTAGAACTAAGAAAATGTTTTATTAAAGTGCGGGGATAAGAGAGTAGGCATGGTGGCTCACACCTGTAATCCCAGCACTTTGGAAGGCTGAGGTAGGCGGATTATTTAAGGTCAGGAGTTTGAGACCAGCCTGACCAACATGATGAAACTCCCATCTCTATTAAAATACAAAAATTAGCCTGGTGTGGTGGCCTGCACCTGTAATCCCAGCTACTAGGGAGGCTGAGGCAGGAGAATCATTTGAACTTGGGAGGTGGAGGTTGCAGTAAGCCGAGATCACATCATTGCACTCCAGCCTGGGTCACAGACCAAGACACCCTCTTAATTAAAATAATAATAAAAATAATAGAACTAAATCTATAAAAAACCTGTTGGAAACCTATTGTTTTTCCCAAAATTAATATTTTTTAAGCTTTTTTTTTGGCAGGGGATGGGGATGGGGGCTGTAGGCCTCTTCTACAGAAAACCCACCGACATGCACATTTTTGTAAATCATTTTATGGAGTTCAATAGAAGCCCATGGATCACAAACTATAGGTTCACCAGTCAAGAGTGAAGAATGACAATTTGGAAAATACAACAGTAAAACATTTCTTTCACAATAAAAGCAACACTTTAAGATGCCTGGGGAAAAGAAGTTAACAATTAGACTAATTTGAAGAAAAGAACAAAACTGCACTGAGGGACATAAATGAGATGTGATATATCCCTAAATAAGGAAATAAGTATAGAAAATAATGCAGTGCCGTTGCTGCTGAGTTAATCTGTGTTTTTCACACAGTTCGAGTGAAAATCCCAGGGATATCTGGAAACATAAAAAGTTATTTAACATGTATATGGTTGGAAAAATCCAGTAAAGACCAAGGAGATTTTCACCCAAGATTAGAAATGTGGATAGACTCATCCTCCAGATGTTAAAACTAATTAAAACAATGTGATCCAAGTATAGAAACAAACAGAAAAACAGAACAGAATAGAAAACCCAGTAATAAACCCAAGCCTAGCAAAGAGTTTAACTATTCAAGTTGTTGGTAAAAGATTATTATGCAATGGTGGGAAGAACTGGCTAATCAATCGGGGAAACACTGGACATTGACCTTGTACCTTACATCATAATAAATTTTAGAAGAAAAACAATTTAAATAAAAAAGAATCAAAAATATTATGAGAAAAGGTGGAAATAGAAAGGACAATGACAGCCCAATTGCAATTATAAATAGCGGTGCTAAATTTCTGAATAATATAAAAAAACAGAATTCAGATATATATTAAAAGAATATATCATAACCAGATGTATATAGAAATACTAGAATGATTCATTATTTAAAAATGATTTTTATGACATTCACTGTACTAGTAGGTAAAAGAAAAAATATCACCATCTTGACAGATGGCAAAATTGCATTTGATTAAATTGAGCATGTATTCTTTCAAATGAATAGTTGAACTTCTTGACATGGTCTCATTTCCAAATGATGACACACTTGAAGTATTTCAATTAATGTAAGAACAAGACTATTTCTGGAGTTTCCAGGGAATCATAGGTAGTAGTTAACATTATTTTACTCTAACAGTACTTAAATTGATATTGTACACTCTGTTATACTAATAAAGTGACCTGCAAAATTTGTTACAATGTGTCAACTGTTTAAACTGATGAAGCCAGGAAGTCTTGGAAGAGCAATATGATACAATACAAATTACAGGAGTTGGACCAAATTTAGAATCCAGAATCAGAATACTAGTTTGGTGGAATAACCTCGGCAGGTTATGTAAACTTTTTTGAACCTCAGTGTCCCTATCTGTAAAACTCAAGTAATAGCAACCAAGATAGAGTATACTTGCTACTGCCTATATCGCCTGCTTATTACAACAGAAAAAGCAACCAAGTTCACTGGAAAGTAAACAAAATTGGTGGACTGGGGAAGAAAATTAAAACCAAGAAAAATGACCACAGTATCATGAGGTCCAGAATTTCTGTCCCCCAACTCAAGTAGCCGCACACTCTCCAAATACGGTGACAGACATGTTTGTAGATTCAAGAAGCTTTGCAAATTCAAAACTGGGTACCCTGAAAGAAGTCCATGCCCCCACACATAATCAAACTGCTAAGAACTAAAAAAGAAGAAACTGTGAAAGCAGTTAGAGAAAAACAACGCATATATGAAACAATGATTCAAATGACTGCATAGTTCCTTCCCATTAGAAAATAGAGTACAATGGTTATATGAGGATAAATAAAAAATGGTATGTAAAGTGCTTTGCAGATAAAAGACACAAATGGTAGGCATTATTAGTCTAATTGTAGCTTCTTTACTGTATCTTAACACATTATATTTATTTTCCATTCTATTTTTTCATCTTCTCATAGTTTTACCCTATGTGTATTTGATCTCAGGAACTAAATACAGATACAGTCATTCCGCACTATAGGCAGAGGATTGGTTCATGATCCCTGAGCATACCAAAATCCATGCAGTCAGTCCTGCAGAACCTGCAGATACTAGAAGTCAGCCCTCCATATATGTGGGTTTTGCATCCCGTGAATACCGTATTTTTGATCTGCATTTGGTTAAAAAATACCCATGTATGAGTGGACCCATTCAGTTCAAAATGTTGTTTAAGGATCAGCTGTACATCTTTGATATTATTTCTTTTGATTTATCCAAAATCTTTTGCTGAAATGAAAGTCTTTGCCAATTCATGTCTTGCTTTTGAACAAGTTTTTCTTAATTCTATAAGGTTTTTCAATTATTATACACGTATATTAATGGACCCTTAACTGTTTTATACGGATATTGTGAAGATCAAGTGAGATAGAAAAATATAAATTTCTGTGCTCAACTAAAACACTGCCAAGTCGTATATTTCAGAAGCAGTACTAGCTTGGAAGATCTGAAAGCCTGATTCTTTTAGCCAGTCTCCTGAGAAAGAGTTTCAGAGAGCTCTGGCCCACATCTCTTCCATAGGCTGATAAGGTTGGGGGTGTGTTCGTGAACCACGCTATGCTTTGCCAGCTGACCTAGGCCAAGCAGTCGCTGCATGAAACCCACACAGCCTTCAGCAAGGCATTTCTGGCTGTTGTTTGATGCACATTTGACCCATATGAAATGCTGCTTCCAGCAAACCAGGGACTCTACCCTCTGTCTTATCTTCAGAACAGGAAAATAGAAGTGAAGTTAAGGCACACAAAAATTAGTTCCAATTAGATTCAGAGAATGACTAATTCCAACAAGCATAACAAACCAAAACGGGTCTAGAAGCCTTGGCATTCTGATAGTGTTTATAAATACCTGACCCCTCTGCCCCCTTCAACTTCCCAGAAGCTGCAGGCATTAACACACAAAATACCTGCAAGTGATGTGTGAACCTGGTCTCTTGGCCAAACTCTCATGCAGGGAGCATGTAAGCCAGCATGAAGCTGCACTAGGAAGTCCTGGGTTGTAGCAGGATGTGAAGAACAGATAAGAGGGGTGTTTAGCTCCCCATCGCTGAACAAAAGACATCTCTGCATAAAGGATGGCATTGTCTGAAGACTGAGCAAGATGAGGCATCTTGAGATGGCTAGAGACACCTCCTCAGAGCTTCTTAACCTCCTTGGCCAATATTGAAGGCAAGTCACACAAGTGTCTTGGATTTTATGATTCTCTGTTAAACAGAAGACAGCAAGGTAAACTGGAAAGAATGTGGAGGCTGGGTCTGGTCTGGGTTGTTTGCTATTCTCAGGAAGGTGATATGGCCTCAGTTTCTCCTTCTGTTAATAAGGGATCAGAAACTCCTGTTTTCTGAATGGGGTGATTGACTTTTTAACAACAGGGATGAGAAGTATGCTTACCTGTCTTCTGTCAGTTTCATTAAGGTTGTTCCTCGAGTGGAGAAGACAATAAAGGACATTCTCAGCTGTGGGCTGGAAAGGAAAAGAAGCTCTATGAGGACAGATAATAAGACTGTGCATGCCACTCCCTTCAGGCTCCCTCCCTGTCCCTCCTGCTCTATCATGGTTGCCAGAGCTGATGACCCTGAATGCACAGGGGGCCTCTAAGGCTGGCATTGCAGGTGTTAATTAGCCAGCAGTGTACTTGAAGTATAGGTCAAAGAGAAGATACTCTGGGTCTTCTTGGAGGCTGCTTCTGCTCGGGGAGTGTGGATTACAAGTTAGAATGATAAACTTCCTTGTTGCCCTGGGTTCTGTTTGAAGAAGTGTGTTCCAACAGGGGACCAGTCTGTATGGTGTCTATAAAAGGGGATCCCAATAGACAAAATTTGATAATGTTTCCACAGTAGTCTGGTGTATTCTCTAATGATGAGTTGCAGCTTGATGCCATCAGCCATTAACATCATATAACAAACTTCCTTTGATCTGAAAGTGGAATCACCATCAACTTTTAATTTCTCCTTGGCTTCCCAAGGAGGTTATCCTCTAAGGAGAGAATGTGCTGACTGGTCATAAGAATATCTATTCCATTTGGCAGCATTATTAATGAATAAATTGGCATGGTTTTTATATGGCAGTGCTCAGGAGCATTCTTAATGTAAGAGTCACACTCTGGAGGCAGAAGCACTCTCACCTGAGGGTGAATTTGTTTCTCAATCTGCAAGATGGACCACCAGACTGCAGCGATTCAGTAGTGCAGTGCCGTTCTGTGTATTCAACTTGTTCTTCTGTGATAATATCAATCTATTTCTTCACAATGAAATAACCTCCCACACCTCATCGGGCTCTGAAACTTATAGTTCCAGTTCCCCAAGTGTTTCTCGAACCTGCCTCACTTCCCATTTCTTAACTTAAGATCCTGGCCTCAATTGTCTGACCACTACAATTTCCTAGCTGGTGTCTTGCCTAGGAGCGTTCTTTGCTCCAATTCACTCTTCACACTGCTCCCAGAATTATTTTCCTAAAACAAAAATTATACCCTGTCACTTAACTGGTATAAAATTTCCAGTGGCTCCTACTGCCTCCAGGATAAACTCTACATTTATTACCATGTGCCTGATGCATCTTTGGAAGCCCGTTGCGTGATGTTCAACATTTGATGCAGCGCAGGCAATACCTGGGGAATTGAATATTGGTCCCTAAAACAGACTTCAGTTTTCTGTTCATGACCCCGTGCTGCCTGTAACTACTTCACCAGTACTGGGGCAGCAGACACTGTGTCCTAGAACTTGGGCTCCTAACTGCCACATTCTATACTGTACCGCTTCCATCAAGTTCAGCTCTGGAAATAATAAACTTTAAATGTGGAAAGCAAAGGTCTCCAAGAGGCAACTGGCATATGAGTCTAGGCTAGAGGCATAATTTGGAAGTCCTCAGCGTACTGATGTGGACAGAGTTGTTCAGAGAGAGCGTCAGCAGTGAGGAGGGAAGTGAGCCAAATAGAAAACCACCAGCAGCGTGGGAAGGGCTGGCTGAGGCCAGTGAGATGGAAGCAGAACAAGGGCCAGTGGAGGAGAGAGTTTCAAGGAAGGATAAGTATGCATCCACTGAGACCCCTATATCCAGTGGACTAAGGGCTGCAAAGTGCTCCTGGATTTTTCCTCTGGGTCATCCGTTAGTGAACTTGGTGAGAGCAAGCAGTGAAGGGTGGGGATGAGGACCAGAGAGCATTGGGTTAAGGAATGAATGAGAAGGATGGACACGCAGATGACCAGTCTTCAAAGACATGTGAGTGAGAAACCAGTAAAGAAATAGGGTCCCATCTATAGGAAGACAAAAGCAAGAGATTCACTGCCATTGCTTTTTTGGGACGAGGGGCAGGAGAGATTAGTCTGTGTTTGTAGACTGTGGGGAAGGAGCCAGGGGAGAAGTAGAGAAGAATACAAGACAGAAACAAAGACCTGGAGGAGATGGGAGATGATGGGATAAAACTGGACTAAAATGGAGAGGTTGGCCTTACATAGGAGGGAAACTTGGATCTCAGAGGCTAGTGGGAAGGACATATATGCATCTTTTAGGAGTAGATTGGAACTTGAACATGTCTACTGCTTGCTGGATTCTTGGTGAAGTAGGAGGTGAGGTTCTTTGCTAAGAGTGATGGGTGTGAGGTGTAGATTGAAGGCTTGAGGAAATGGCAAAGCATTAGAATCATTATCAGAAAAATGACCAAGGGTCAGAATAAAGATAAATAAAATGACTTAAAATGTCAAAAATCCCACTGAGATTAGAAATGATGTACTTGTACTGACATTAGCCACTGTTATCGAATGAATTTCTCCCCTACAGTCCCAGCTGCCTTAGACTTTTTATTAAAATGAATAAATAAATGAAAATCGCCCATTCATCCAGTCGCCCATATTGACTGAGCATGGACTATGTATCTGGCACTGTTATGGGCACTTGGGCTGTGAATGTCATCAGACTACAGCCCAGCCTCTACCTCGTGGAGTTTGTGTGTGGCAAGCTCTTGGTTCTACACTTTGAGGGGCTCCATGGCCAAGTAGGGTTAGCAGAGACAACCAGAGAAGGGTGCCTTGTCTGGATTAAGCCATGTCAACCTCCCCGGTCCTCAGTTTCTTCATGTATAAAGCACAGGAAATGGATCAAGTGTTCTCTTAATCCCCTCCCTTGCCCCTGCCCACAATTTTTTGATTCTAAGACAGTGAAGAGTCTGGAATTGCTGAAGGAACTGAAAAGATGTTGTGGGCCCATTCTAAGCCAGGTGATGGACTAGTTGGCTTGCACATGTTTTCTCTTATAAGCCTCATATATAATCTAGGCTTCAGCCATGGTTGGTTAATTGCTATAGCTGCACAATGGAACTCAGATTCAAACTCACATCTGCCTGACTTCAAAGCCTATTCCACTAGACTCCTCCGCTTCAGAGGGAGCAGAAGTCCAGAAGAGCAATTAGAGACAGAGCAGATACTGTAAAGGGTGTGGAGGCAGACTTGTTTTATATCACTCTAAAGGACCAATGGCTGCGAGTGAGGAAAGGACATCTTGGCTTAATGACAAAAAGATTTATGAAAACTGGAATTGTCCGACTATTGGACTTTTGCCTCAAAAGGCAGTGATTTTTCACCAGAGGTATTCAAGTAGAGAGTTACACAATGCCTCCTAGGATAGGATGGGAAGTCATTCCTTTCAATTCTTAGTTTCTATGATCCTTTAATACATTTTCTACCACCACCCATGTACTTTTTTCTCCCTTCTGTCCTCTCAGCATCTGTTTTTCCTATCATCTGGGTTTAGATGCTTCCTGCTGTACCTTCCAATTTTTGGCATAACAAGACAAGCCACCTCCTAACCCTTTCCCTCCAATTAGGCAGATAGGTATGTGTTGAGGTCAATAGCTGAATTTGAGGGGAACCTGTCTGTCACTACCCAGGGCTTAGAGGATAACCTGTATTCTGAGATAAAGAACCTTACTTGGCTGGGCACGGTGGCTCACACCTGTAATCCCAGCACTTTGGGAGGCTGAGGCAGGTGGATCATGAGGTCAGGAGATTGAGACCATCCTTACCAACATGGTGAAACCCCATCTCTACTAAAATACAAAAAATTATCTGGGCATGGTGGCATGCAACTTTAGTCCAGCTACTCAGGATGCTGAGGCAGGGGAATGGCTTGAACTTGGGAGGCAGATGTTGCAGTCAGCCAAGATCATGCCACTGCACTCCAGCCTGGTGACTTATTCAAAGAAGAACTTTATGGTCACTCTGATCAACTGGAAGACTCTATGGAGGACATCAGCATGAAGTGGAGCTGTGTTAGAATTTACGATGATCAGACCAATTTTACTGAAGACGTTGACAACTTGTGTCAAGCACTCCATGAAAACTATTACTGTTGTGTTATCCCTTGGAGGCTGCACACAGAGGGGCAAAGTGGCCTCATTTCCTTTACTAGTGAGCCTCCATACTCCCTGGAAAGTCCAAGACTCCCATGATATTTGCAGTGACTATGTTTGAAATTGCATTGTCTTGCCTGGGAAAGTGGTGTTGAAAATGCTCAGAGGATTCTACCTGATAGTATACCAATTGTGTATTTAGTGACCAATTGTCACATTTTGCTCAGGACTAAGGAGCGTTCCTCCTAGGATGTGAGACTTTCAGTGCTAAAACTGGGAAATTTCTGGGCAATCCAGGATGAATACTTCATCCTACACACTGTACTTCCTACACGTGAGTCCAGCTAAGATATACCAATTGCTGCAGCATGATGCACCGTGCAAGAAAAATGTTAAAGGTAATAAGAATATGCTATTCAACAGAGAAAGGAGAATGCTAAATATTTTTGGTCTCATAACCATATTTGATTCCTCCCAAAAACATAAAGCCAAAAGTTACTCTAAAATGTGGCAAAGATGAAAACAAAGTAAACAGTCTCTGGTCCAAGATCTGAGAGCCCACCTTAGTTGAAAAACATCCCCAAAGTATATAGTATTTGCTATTAATAAAATAGCAAACATGACTGGTTTGACTCATGACAGAGAACTACAAGTGAAGCAAATTCATAGCGTTTCTCACCTGATGAATTTATGAGCCAGCTGTTCCACAAAGTAATAGATTTCATTCCAGTGGTGCAGCACACTTCCTGATCTAGGAAAACAAAAGCAGATGTTGCTTGACTCAGGTGGTCACTTGTCTTTATCTTATATTATTTATCTTCACATTCTAATATTTTACATTTGAGCTCTCCATTAACTGGACTCATTACCTGAAACTTTGGTAACTTTGGAAATTATTTGAAAGGCTGTTTTGACTTTCTGTTAGTGTTCTTTAAAATGTTATAAAAGAACTCCCCTCACTCTACCTCATGCCACCCTCCCCCAAATCCACACACCCAAGCCCTGAAAAACAACAGCAACAACAAACCCTGGGCCTAAAGAGATTCACAAGTAAGTTTCACATCTTTGAGAAACAGCTATTTTTGTGCTATTCAATTTTTCTCTGATTAGGAAAGAAAAACTATTCCAATTCATTTAAATGAAATTAACACGCGCAATGATAAACACAACCCCTCCCCAAAGAGTCCAACTTCATTTGTAAATATAGATGCAAAATCTGTAAAGCATATTAATGAAATGGATCCAGCAGGAATCCAAAAGAATAATAATTTATTAATGAAGTTTATTTCAGGAAGGTAGTGATAGTTGAACATTTAAGGAAATCTAATTTAGTCATATTAATAAACGAAAGAAGAAAAATGACACAGCTTTGCATTATACGAAAAAGGAATCCTTTTAGCGACAAGAGGGAAACTGTTTCCCTAGGACATATGGAATCATAGGATTTTAAGATTTGGAAACGGGCTTCTTTATTTCCCAAGTTTGACTTCTGCTTCACAGGTACTATTTCCTACTGCTTCAATCAGCTTATATTTCCATAGTGCTCATATTCAGTTTGTTGCAATGGCTCCTATTAGTCTTTTTCTATTTGAACCCACTCTTCAGTAGCTGTGGTGCCTCCTCCCTTTCACTTAAGGATCCATTTCAGGAGAGCTCTGCATTTCTGCTTGCCATTCTAATAACTGTTGAGGTTAGAGTTTGTTCTTTGTGCTCTGACATTTTGTACTGCAAACATTTTCCACCGATTTATGATGATTTTTATTTTTTGTTTACTCACTCACAATTTTAACATCCAGAGAGTTATTTGTTGCTGTTTTTTCTTTGTCTCAAACTATTTTATAGATATTTAAGAGGACTTTTTGCCTTTCTTTTCATGGAACGAAGGTCACAAGAATTCTCATTTTAATTGGGTGTATTCCATTTCTAGGAGGACAATTTATTTTTCTTTATCCCATATCCAGAAATAATATATCTCTCTGACCTGAACAAAAGTAGTAAAATATGTTATGGTCATGCCACTACTCTGTGTCAAAAGGGTGTCTCACTTTCCTCAAATTAATCTAAAACTTAATTCTAGGAAAAAATCTGAGAGGATTTTTTGTGAAACATAAAAACTGATTTTAAAAATAAGATAAAGATTAAAGGTCTAAAAGTAGTCAAAGCAACTCTGAAAAGGAAGAACAAGGTAAGAGAGCTTGCTCTACCAGCCATAATGACCGTATGTACATAATACATGATATAACAGAAGCGTCAGTGGGATTCAATTCTGGGTCCTTCTCCTCATACAAGAAATATTCATTATAATTATATTTTCGTGTGCTCATCTTGAACCCCACTTTGGCTAATTTGAGATGATATTTGGCATAACCAGAGGTAGGAAGATTATACTGGGGATTTCATATTTCTTATTAACTATAAAAAATAACATCAACCTGCACTATTCTAGCTGCCTAAAGTGCAGAGATGGCTAACAAATGGTGCTTTCCCCCCAAAAGCTCAGAGTTGAGTGAGGAAGACAGAAGAATTAACATGTAACCTGTTATGAAAGTGCTGCAGTTGAGGACTGTGCATTTGGAGAAAAGAAAAGGGAACGATTCTTTGTGCCTGTGCAGGCTGTGAAGGGGGTTGGTTGAAGGGCAGGTAGAAACTTGTGAGGAAGACAAGGGGGGAAAGACCATTCTTGGTGTAAAACACAGAAATTGGGGAAGAGCGAGCAGTTTCATGGTGCAGCACCATGGAGCCAACAGAGAAGAAGTAAGGAGCTGGGGAGATTGGGAAGGAATCTGGAAGAGGCATACTAGGGTCACCTCCTGTCTAAAGCACCCCTTTGTCAATTCTGCTCGCTCAGCCTTTATACATACTCCCTCTGCTTGGGATACTCATTGTCGACAGTGGCAACTAACTCTTCATTCAAGACTCAGCTCGGTCTCTCCCTGTTGCTTTTGATCAACACAGATAGGACTCACTGCCCCTGCCTTATGCTCTCAGGGCCACTGTGTCCACCTCTCTGCCAGCATCCCTTGATACTAGTGGCAATCGGTCTAAAAGAAATTTGCCCCCCAAGCACTATCTGTTTATTGAATGAAAAAAGAAAAGCATGAAGAGGAAAAGCCTCTACTGCTCATGGAAACCTCTCTGGATCTTTTGCCAACTGGGCCTCACCTATTCCACCTTGGCTTGGATAAACATCCTGGGTCTGGGACTCAGATGGCTCTCTCCAATTCCTGTGACTTATGTGAACTAAGAAGCCTTCCCAGATGGGTCACTGATTTTAGGGCATAGCTAGCTCCTTGGTGACTGGGCCTGCATGATCATTAATAGATCTCCGAGCTGAATGGCAGCTAGAGTCTCCCATGAGCTCACCAAAATTGCATATCCTAGCCCTGGGCTTAAAGCTTTAGAAATCTTTCATAAAGACCTGGCCAACCTCCTGGACAGGATTCACTTGTGTACTTCAAGTCACATAGACTGGTCCAGGCTGCTATCCTTCAGCCATGGGGTAGATCCTCTGGCCCTGGGGGTCCTGGGTGGTGATCTGGCAGAGATGGTCAATGCTGTTCAGGTGCCTCAGAAGACACACCACATGACTGGCTATAAGCTAATCCCAGTCTTTATGAGAATCAAGAGATTTCCTTGAAGACTGGCCATTAGTGGCCACTTCTGAAATGCAATGCTGTGTTTTGGTCCATACAACCAGGAAAATTCGTCTTTGAAATCTGGGTTACTGAGGGGTAGGGAAAGATGTCTACTGATTAGACAGGAATCTCCAAACCTTCTCTATCCCATGTCTAATCTCCTCATTAGTAAAGAATTTATGCCAGGAGGAATTTATATTGGGAGTATGGTTAATGGGTACAAGCACAATTAGAAAGAATGAATAAGACCTAGTATCTGATAGCACAAGAAGGTGACCATAGTCAATAATAATAAATAATAACTTAATTGTACATATAAGCATAACTTAAAAAGTATAATCAGATTGTTTGTTACACAGAGGGTAAATGCTTGAGGGGACGGGTACCCAATTTTATGTGATGTGCTTATTTCACATTGCATGCCTGTATCAAAACATCTCATGTACCTTATAAATATATACACCCACTATGTACTCACAGAAATAAAAAAATTAAATAAAATAAGGAAATTATACTGGGAGGAGAAGCAATGTGTTAGTGAAATAGAAACTTCAACTAGAATTGGGAAACTATTATTGACTCCCTGTTAAGGAGCAAGGGTTTGACGTAATTCCTTTTTGGGTTACTATTTCCTTATTCTCAAGGAGTGGCCCTATTTCACAGCCACAAATTAGTTTATATTCCTTTACTTATTAAAGAGAGTCACTCTGTATTCCTTTACTTATTAAAGAGAGTCACTCAATGATAATTCACACTTTCAACTATCTTAAAACATGTCATTTTCACTATACTTCTATCTGACTGATGTAAAATTTATATAATTTTGATGTTGACCTGATTTGTTGATGCTAGATATAGGGGAAGATTCAAAATATATCCTTGGGTGTTGAGAAAAGTTTACATCCTTCAAAAACTGTCTTGCTAATGGGCCAAAGCTGAATTTTCTGAAGAAGACAATAAAATGAGATCTCTAGACAAAACTGGAGGCAAGGAGGCATTGACAGGCTTGCTCCTCCCAACCTGTCACTGCTGGGGTTTGTCACTTCATATATAAAAGTGATCATTCTTTACACAATTATTTAAGCGTTGCCCAAATTATACACCCTTTGAGCCACACTCAAGATGTACAAAGCCTGCTTCGTCAAGCATCAAAGGTAAAAACAACCTTCTAAGATTCTAGGAACCAAGCTGGGTTTGCCTTCTCTGGGTTACCCTGGGATTCCAAGGAGCCTCAGCTACCAAAGGAAAAAGGGAGTAAAGGGTTATCTCGATCTGCAGTTTGGACTCCTTCTACTCTTTATTTCTGAACCGTCTTAACCCACACATGCATTCATTGTCCTATCCGAAGACCAAACCACTCCTTGGAAAAAGAAAGAGCCCTATGTCCGCTGCTTATGGTTTCAGCATGGCAGTGAGCGTGTTAGGGGCTGCTGCTTATATTTCTTTAACCCAAGTCCCCAGTGGCAGGAGGCTTACCTGCCTGATGCCACAGTCCTCTCCCCTGTCTCACCACCACCCATCGATTCCAGCTGACTTCCTATCCCTGACCACTGGGACCTCAACCAGACCCCCACCCTACCCCCTTCTCTCATAGGGATAAATTTGCTGGGTATATTACTCAGTTTGGACTTTATGTTGAAACATGCATGTCTCACCTGCACTTGGCCTTGTGACTGATTTTCTGGTTTGGAAACTGCCCTAGTGGCTACTGCCAGAATAATTGACTCAGGGTAGTTCAGACCCTTGGCTTCCTCTCAATCCTGAAGACCTCAGTGGACTCCCGGTCACGACCAGGTATTGGCTAGGGATAATGGCAGAGAGTGGATCCAATCCCAGTTTCTTTCCACTCTACAATGTTTAGAACATGCCATTTATCATGTCAGTATCTTTGTGAGTTAATGACCTTAAACTCTGGCTATGGAATCCTGATACCATCTTTAGACAGTATGGCCCACCCAGCCATTATTACCAAAGATGCAAGGTAGAAATAAAAAAACTTCTAAGCCTAAATAGTACTAGAAAATGTTCCACTGTACACTGCTGTAGATTTTTTTTTTTTTCAGAATTGTCTTTAACATGTAACTGCTGGGCAAACTGTAGTCAGAGTTGCAGTGCCATACCCTAGAAATCAGTGGATGTAAAGGCCCTTAATTTTGACTCCCCTAAATCCTAACTAAAATGCAGTTCTAGCCCCTGAAGGCTATCACAGGCCAGCTTGGACTCAGAATGGTACACAGGTCCAGGCCCCTTCTTGGGATTTTGTGCCTCTGTTTCACTGCACAAATCTCAGCAGAATTTGGAATTCAAGTAACCTCCTAGGAATTCTGCTTGAAGGCAGTCTTACAGAGTTCTGTGCTTGAAGATTGTTTCAATACACTTGGGGCCACTCAAAACCAGAGTCAATGCCCTCCCATACTATCATCTGACTTGGCCTTGGAGAAGGCTCACCAGACCATGGGGAGGGAAAGCCACTAGTCTTCACTACTAGACTCAGAAGGTTGCTTCTGAAAGCAGTTCCAGAGTGTCTTGCTTATTTTGTTTTTCTGTGCTCTCTCTTGTGTTTGGAACATGATAAGAAGTCAAGACATTTTTGTGACATTGCACTCACTGGGTGTTCCCAGTGCAGGATTCTGCATGCAACCTGGCATTCCCCTCAGATTTTTGTTCAGTTACTTCCAAGGGTCTAATATGCAAAGAGTAGAAGCAAAATAAGAACTCCAGATCTCATTCTGACTTGTTCTCTGAAGTGCATTCTTTTCTGTTTATGCAAGTTTCCAAACCTCCCTGTGGTTAAGCTCCTTAGAAAACACAGGCTCTTTCCATTAGCCACACATACAACCAGAGTCAGAAAGAATCAAGTTGGCCAAATTGAGTTTAAATTATCCTCCCTTCTTTTGCACATAGATTAGAATAGAATAAAAGGGAAAAAGAAAGTTTGCAGTTGAAACCATCACCGAGGAGTCTTTTAATCCTGGAAGGGCAGAGCAGTTCTAAGGATGGAAATGATAAAACTGTCAATTTCTACTTTTCCTTAGCCCCACCCGGTTGAAGTCACTGATGTCCTCAGTGACCCACTTGGGTCCCCAGCCAATCCTGAAAGGATACAGATACGTTCAGCAGCTTCAGGTGCATGTAATTGGGACCCACACTTAGTTCTGCTGTCAAAGACCCTGTGTTCACTTGCTGTTGTGCTCCCTCCCCAGCTTCCTCCAGGAAAAATATTGCACTTCAGAAAACAAGTTAAAATGAGATTTGGAGTTCTTATTTTGCTTCTGCTCTTTACATATTAGACCCTTGGAAGTAATTTAACAATAATCTGAGGGCAATGTCTTCCTCTCCTTTCTCCTAGCCTTGCCCCCCTGTCCTCTGGCTGCCTGGAGTCTTAAACCTGGCCCAGGCCTTTGGGCCTTGTCCTCCTATTACTGATTTGAGTCACAGCCACGCCTCCCTTTTGCTCACAAAGCTTGACCTTGACTCTTGCCTTCACTCCAACTTCGTTAGACACCAATACAGACCCAAACCAAGTCACTGAGCACTGGACTTTGAGTTGGGGCCACCCACCCTGCTCCTGTCTGTCATAGAGACTCCAGTACATGATGCCCAGTGCCAGTCGGCTGACTTGTAATGGAATGTCCCATTAGTATATGTAACTGATGCCTACGGAAACAATAATTTTTAAGCCTCAGAATGCAACTTACTAGTGATTTGAGGAAGCAATTTCATGGGATATTGCCAACATTAAAAAATAGAATAGAATAGAAATACCAGAATATACTGCATACGGTAACAAAAAGAATATGTGTAACATTTGTTCAGTTACATGTAAGTATTGTATATGTACTGTGTCAAGATGTAAAACGTACTTTTCTGTAGATAATGATCAAAAAGAGATTACAGCAAAATATGTACTCTTTTCAACTCCACTCTGCCTTTTTTCAACAGGCACATGCGCGCGCACACACACACACACACACACACACACACACACACACACCATATACATACCAGGAGAACTCTAAAAACATTTTCTAATATCAACTATTGGTACTTTTGGTGCAGATTCAACACAAAAGTGCTGTTGTTAAGAATACAGACAATGGGTTAGTAACCCAAAAGGTATTTCCCATAATTGAAATGCACAGCTGTGGCTCCATTTCTCACACTCGCCAGATTCACAGAGATGAAGCACAGTAGCCACTTTGCATTCCCCAGAAAGATCAAAAGGGAATGGGTCAACATCGTCTAGTGAGGGTGGCTGTGGATGATGTCACTGGGGAGGAAATGACTCAGAATGAGGGCACCAACGGAGAGGACTTACAAATACTGTATCACAAAAGCAGCAGGTCTGTTGTTAGACATTTTGAGGGAGGGGTGGGTGAAGAGGAGGGAAAGACAAACAAAAGGAAGAAAATAAATATCACCCATCATCCCACAACTCAGATATAACCATTGCCCCACTGCAGTGACTACTTTCAGATGTTTCCCTGAGCGTCTTCACCTTGCATATTTACAGATATGATTTCTGCTCTTTTTACCTAATGTCATTATGATTATGAACATGTTTATTTCATTCACTAATCCTTCCCAGCATCACTTGTAAGTAACATGTGCATTTTCTCCACTTTATAACTTGTATAATTATAACTTTATAACAGGTATAATTCCTTTTTGTACATTCGGTTGCTTCCACTTTTTCACTATTATAAAAGAATTATGATGAATATTTTTAATAATATCTTTACACACATAATGGGGATAATATTTTTAATTTTTTATTGTGATTTTCTGTTTGGTATTTACATGGAAAGTGACCCAGCACACCCTGGTCCATGTGAGACATCCATCTGGCAGGGGCCACACTGGAGCAGTGGGGAATTCCCTATTTCCAGCAGTGATGCAGAAGGGGGGAGAAAGTTAACATTTTAAATTCAAAATATGATTTTTGCAGCAAGACAACTGGTTTGGAAGCAAGACTTTGTCAAAGAGAGATTTTCTACATTCCTTTCGCAGCTAAAGAACCAAACTTGGAAGATTAAGGTCACAATAGAGAGAGGACCTAATTTCCTCTTGTGCCATTTGGTGAAGAAATCCATGCCTTAGGGTAGGCAATAGAGCAGAGGGATAGAAAGCTCTTTGCTATCTGAGGATTAGGAAAAGGAATGAGAGATGGACAGATGCTAAGAATGAGGGGTTCATGTTTGGCTCTCCAGGAGCCAATTACCCTAGAGGCTGTTCCCACATAAAAGTAATTAGACTGTGCAGTGAGGGTGGGCAGAGGAAGGACCAACTGATTTCATTATCATTTTAATTTAGATGTATTTAACTATAAGCCATAATTTTTCACATTTATAGTTCATTTTTCTTTGTATCAATTAGGACAAGCTACATAATTTGCAGAACCTAGGGTAAAATGAAAATGCAGGGTCTCTCATTCAAAACTTACAAAATTCAAGATGGCAAGAACAGAGCATAAGATCAAGGGCCAGGCCCTTCGAAATGAGAGGCCCTGGGTGACTGACTACACAGGTCTCACGCCCATGAAGCTGACCCTGTTATCAATATTCTTGGCCCACTTTATATTTGGTTGCAAATGTTTTCCTAGTCCAGGGGTGGGCAAGCTTTTTCTGTGAAGGGTCAGACAGCAAATATTTTAGGCTCTGGGGGCCATGTGGTCTCCGTGGCAACTACTCAACTCTGCTTTTTGTAGCACAAAAGCAGCTATTGACAGTATATGAATAAAATGAGCATGGCTGTACTACAATAAAATTTTATTTACAAAAACAGGCTGCAGGCCATAGTTTGCCTATCTATGTCCCAGAAAATCAATTTCTTTCAGTCTTGTTTTTAATTTCTATATTCATTATCATGTTTTTCTCATGACAAGATAATATATAAATCTGTATTTTTTTTCCTGATAGCTGAAGTTTTGGTGGACTTTGCTATTCATTTCCTGGTTTTTATTGCTGATAATATGGACTGGAAAAAATATGCCTTAGGAGATATATGGAGGCTTTCTTTGTGACTTAATAAATATTTCATGGGCATTTGAAAGGATAGTTTATTCTCTTTAAGGTATAGGTTTCAAAATATATTTATTAAATCAACCTCATTAATTATGGTTCATATCCCTTATATCCTTGAACGCTTATTCAGATATGTCTTTCAGATTCTGCTAAGATATGGTTTTCATCTTCAGCAGTCAAAAAAAATTGGAGTTATCTTAAGCATTTCCCAAATGTTGAAGCCCTGTTGCATTCCTAGGATAAATTTTACTTGGTCTTAGGATATTACCCTTTTACTACACTGTTAGTTTTTTTTTTTTTTTTAAACAAAATGTATTTAATTTAAAATTTAAAGTTTTTATTCAGAAGTTGGGAAGTTTTACGTATGAAGTTGTCATCTTTGGTAGATATGAATATTAGATATATGCTAGCTTCAAAAAGTGAATTGAAAACTATTTTTTTCCTGCTCTCTGTATCCGTTTAACACTAGTATTGAAATTTTCTGTTCCTTGAAGATGTGACAGAACTTTCAACTTTCCACTAAACCAACTGGTCCAAAATCGAAGGACTCCTTCACAGAGACAAATCCATCTCCTTCAAATACCCAGATTCTACTGGTGAGACAAAGGCAACATTTGAAAGACTGAGCATTTTACCTAAAGGAATTTTTAAAAATCACCACAATGGACTATTATCACAACTTGGATTCAAAATTTATGGATTTATCTCCCTCCTGCTACCCAGGAGGTGGACCTGGAAGGAAGAAGAGAGGAATCTGGGAGCTAAGAATAAACTGCATCTTCTTGTATATGTAAATGTAATATGAGTGATTTTTGGTACCTTGCATTAAAATTTTACATTTTTCATTTTCTCTGCTGACAATCCATTCTTTCAGTTTTATATTTTGATAAAGTCTCATTGATGGCCTTATTATGACTTCTTAACCTTTCTAGAACTATTATTTCTGTTTCTTTTATGCCATGTCTTTTTCTTATACATGTTTTCATACATATTTTCCATTTTGATGTCAATATTTTCAAGTAATTTTTTTCAATAAGTAAGTAATACAGTTTTAAAATGTGTATCATTTTAAAGACCGGCTAAGGAATTTTAAAATCACATTTCACTCAAGACCCTATAATTACTGAGCTTTTTTTGAACATTTAATGTTGTAGAGTAAAAAAACTAATGCCAATCTGAATCTCACTTTTTTTTTGTTGAGGGGAGCCTGTTTTTTTTTTCTTTGTTGGAAGAATGTAGACTTTTCTATTCTTATATTTTAAGAAATTATCTAAGACTGTGCAAGTCGTAGACCATTTTAAAAAACTAATTAGGCTGAGTATTTTACCTAAATCTTTCAAATCTAAAGACTCCAATCTTTCTGCAGTTCAGGAAAATGATCTTCCTTTATTATTATTTTTTCTTGTATCTCTTATAAGTGTTCTCTGTGCCCAGGATTCTTATTGTGTGTATATATATTAGACATCCTGGACCTAGTCTTTGGATTACTTTTCTGTTTTCTCATTGTTTTATTTTATTTGAGGCAGAGTCTTGCTCTGTTGCCCAGGCTGAAGTGCAGTGGTGTGATCTTGGCTCACTGTAACTTGCACCTCCTAAGTTCAAACAATTCTTGTATATCAGCCTCCCAAGTAAGTGGGACTGCAGGCATGCACCACCACACCTAATTATCTTTGTACTTTTAGTGGAAAAGGAGGGGTCTCAACATGTTGCCCAGGCTTGTCTCGAACTCCTGACCTCAGGTGATCTGCCCACCTCAGCCTTCCAAAGTGCTGGGATTACAGGTGTGAGCCACCACATCTGGCCTCTTTTCTCATAATTTTAACCTCTGTTTCCTTTCAGCTTAAGTTCTGAGGAATTTTCTCAAACTGTCCTCTGATGAACTGAATCTACTTTTTTGCAATATTCAATGTGGTGGTCATTGTTTCCAATGGATTTGAATTACTATTTAGAAATAGTGTATTTTTCCACCCAGAGCTTCTTATTTTCAGCTTGTTCCTTGCTCATGACAGACTGCTTTTATCTGTTGATGCCATATTATTTCAAAATTTATTGAGAATACTATTTAGACATATATTTGCTTAAATTGAGCAAATGGTTATTTCCACTCCTTTTGTGTAATAACTATTATGTATATTTTTAAACTTTGATTCATATTTGAGATAATTTTCTACACACATTTGCATCATCTCACACCTACAAACTTCTCTAACGAATTAATCTGGTGAAAGGGAGTTGGTCTTGATGGCTAAAGTAAGCTCATGTTTTTGTTCCATCAGTTAGGGGAGAGTGGGGAATGGAATCGACCCCAGTCATTTCCACAAAGGAATTTCATCTTTGCAAGGTTTGTTCGCTTGTTTTGGAAAGGGTTACATCATTCCAGCTTGCCATACGTGGAGGTTGTTTATGGCCTGTCCTCTACCTCAGATTCGCATTGTGCTGTACCTGGCCTCATTCTTGATCCCTAGATATCCACATAATTAAACACAAAACTCTGCCATTTCCCTGGAGGCTCGTGATCTAGTGGGAGGACTCAGCAGTGCTGGGCAGGATCACAGTGACGGAGGTGCCAGGTTTTCATAGGCATCTCTTGTGGCTTGGTTTCTCCTTTGACCCCTGCAGAGCAGCTGCCTCTGCATGATGCTGATGCCCAATGGCAACAGGGCTCCGGGGTATGATCCTCATCCCTCTCAGGTCCCACTCGACTGAAAACTCACTTCTAGATCCAGGATTATGCAAGGGGCTCCTCACAGATCTTTCTCTGCATATTTTTTTTTTTTTTTTACAAATTGGCCAAAGAGTTGAAAGTAGACCGTGGCTTGACCTCCTTCATACTCAGTCCATCTGCTTTATTTCTAGTGCATTTCTAACGCATGTGTTGCATATCAGTGTCAACACCCTTAGTCTCTGGACCTGATGCAGCTTCTCCTAGACACTTTCTTTATACTGTTTCTTTTGGGACATGGGCAGTTTTAGATGATAAGAGGGGCGGGGAAGGAGTGAGGGAGAACCTAACTGTCTGTGCTCCAGGTCTTTTTCTGAAGTTATAAACTTGCTTTCTCATCTCCCATTAAGTCCCTCAGCTCATTAATTTTTAGTTTCTGCTCTTATGATGTCCCAAGACAGCACTTCCAAAGTCACTGATGTCCTTACTTCTGCTAAAGCATATGGCTTTTTTTCAGTTCTCATATTGCTGGACCTACTTATAATATGTCATTTATCAATCAGCAAACCAGTGTTTGAGTGCCTGATTGGTCCTTTGGAATCTATATAAAGATGAATAATGACACTTAACATTTACTGAGTACTTACTAAGCAGCAGGCATTGTGCTGGGCACTTTACATTCATTGCCATTTAATAGTAACGGCTAGCACTTCCATTATGGCCAACACTGTTCTGAGCACAACAACCTTATGTGACACATACTATTTTTATTTTCCTTTTTCCAGATGAGGAAACTGAGTTCATAGAGAGGTTAAGTAGCTTACACAAGGACATACAGCTAGTATGTGGTAGGACTGAGATTTGAACCCAGGTGGTCTAGACTTAGAGTCCATGTTGAAGTCCATGTTTGTCCAAACACTATGCTCATCAAGTCTTTCTGGGTTTAACCCTATGCTCTTAACCATTATGCAACACTCCTCCCCATGGAAGGGTCAGGAAATGTACAATTACAGTTCAAAGTGTTATGTGCTAAGACAGTGAGAAGTATTAAAGAACTTCCATTAATTGCTACGGGAATTTGAGGATGCCAGAAAAGCCTTAAAATTAGAGCACTTAAATGGAAGCAGGAGTGCTGAATTGGCTGCCCATTGTAATGGAACAAAGTGTATAAGTTGCTTTACCTGTTTTGCCTTCAAACCCCTCCCCTTTTGATACTATCTTTTACAACAGTTAATAATCAGGATGACCATATAATTTAAAATCCAAACTGAGACACTTATGAGAGTAAAAGAAGAAGACATTCATAGTTATGCTGAGGCAACAAGCATAGACCAGGCCTGTCCTGGGCAAATCAGGATGTTTGGTCGCCTGTTCACAATGAGCTTTAACATTTATTTATGCTTAGTGTTGTCTAATAGCATCTAAACATTTCCTTTTACCTTATATTGTTTATTATTGTGACTGGTGTACAGTTACAGTTAAGATTCTTCACTTTTATTTGCTATAGAATTCTTACTTGCTATGTAATTTCTATATACCTGGAATCTGCATTATTTTTAATGTAAAGAGTGATGGTAGGCTATGATTCTCATCCTAATCCTTTTGCAATCAAGATGTTGGGAAAGCCGTCTTCCAGGAGGTCCCTACAGGTATGTATTAATAGGGCTGCATACCACTAAATATCAGGGGAAAAAGAGGTCAGGTCACTGGATGAAACCCCATAGGACAAATACTAAGGGTTTTTCCTCTCCATCTCTTGAAAATGGACCACTCCACTGCTTGTCATGTGACATGAGTTGTTATGGGGTTAGGGGATTCTGAATAAGGAAGGAATTTTGAATGAAGACATAACATAGAAAAGTGGTTGTTCTTAAATTTTTTTTTTTGTTTGTTTACTTCAGGGAGCCCATAACTAGTGATAGGAGGGGACCATGTACTAGTAATTGTCTCAAAAGATAAGTGTGCAGGCATCACCTAGGTAAACATGGGTGTAGTGGTGAACGGCATTACAGCTAAAGGCAAGAGAGGGTATGGGTTAGTTTGGGGAACTATGCAGAACAGTTTTTTAGAAATTAAAAAGGTGTGGGATATGATAAGATATGAAGTTTTAGAAATGCATAGTGACCTAAGTAACAAGGGTCTTTGCTTATTGCTTTGCTAAAGAGTTTATACTTTATCTTGAAAGACCTTTGGAAATGTCTAAAGGGTAATGGGTGAGAGTTAGGGAAGATGGTGTCAAGATTAGATCTGTGTTCTAAAAAGATCAATTTTAGAATTAATTGTCAAGAATACAAGGTTGGGAGAGGGGCAAAGAAAGGAAGAAAAGAGACCAATTTAGAGAATATTTCAGTGGAACTGGGTGAAAATGGTGAATGCCTGAGCTAAGACAATGACAAGGAAAAGAACAAGGTCAACCTGGGAGGGATGTGGCAGTGGATGTAATCAGGCTTGAGTGTGAAGAAGAGATTGCACTCAGATCTCTGGCTTAAGTAGCTGGACTTGTGGTGCCACCATTTGCCAAGACCACAAAGAGAGGAGGAGATGATTTCAGGAGAAAACATTTGAATGATCACTGCCTCCCCACCATTGAAATTCTGTCCCTCCTTGTCTCACTAAAACAATTTTTTGCTGGTTCTCCAACTGTTCTGCTGCTTCTCAGCTCTGTTTAGTGGAGTTTCTCCTCTTGCCCAGGCAATTCCTGTTGGCAATTCCTTTGGGTTGGACTTTGGCCATCTTCCTCTTCAAACTCCACCACTTCTTGACATTTTAAAATCCTGATATTATCTTGATACTATTTATTATCCATACCTGCATTCTCAACTACTACCTCGGGCTTGCTTATAACACTCAAGTTTTTATTTTCAGCTCCGGGGTATCAAGCCAACTGCCTACTCAACATCTCCATGCACATGCCTTACATGTTCAGACTCAGCACGTCCACACCAACTTCTCTTTCCTTCTGATGCCTGCTCCTTATTGTTGCAACCCTTTCCTCTCCCATTCACTCAGGCAATATCCAATCCTGCTCATCCAATCCTGCTGCTTCTGAATACAAAAGAGCCCCCAGTCACATTTAACCTTTTTTCCTTCATTTCCACTGCAAGCATAGATGATAGATAAGTATTTCTAAAACACACACATAAGCTTGATACATTTGTCCTTAGAAACCTTTAATCTCTACCCTATTCCTGATGGAATAAAATCCAAACTCTTTCCAGATTATTTCCCTGTCACACTCATATCACAAATAGCATGTGTCACTTTGCTTTCTTATATATTGTCTTTTTCTTTACTTTGTCACCTGACAAAATCCTGATCAACTTCCAAGTTCCAGATCCAAAGTCTACTACCACCAACACCATGATGACCAATGCCATCATCGTCATTATCAGTTCTTGTCGGCAATTCCTTTGGGTTGGACTTTGGCCATCTTCCTCTTCAAACTCCACCTCTTCTTGACATTTTAAAATCCTGATATTATCTTGATACTATTTATTACTGATATACCTGATATTATCCATACCTGCATTCTCAACTACTACCTTGGGCTTGCTTATAACACTCAAGTTTTTATTTTCAGCTCCGGGGTATCAAGCCAACTGCCTACTCAACATCTCCACGCACATGCCTTACGTGTTCAGACTCAGCACGTCCACACCAACTTCTCTTTCCTTCTGATACCATCACCATCATCATAGAGGCTTCCTCTGTGAAGCCTCTTAAGTCCCTCTCATCTCAACCAAAATTAAATTATTTTACTGTTTCTCCATCTCTTCTACAAAACTATAAGCTCCTTGAGCATTGGCACTTGTCTTAGGCATTTTGTGATTTCTGAAGTCTAGTACAGTTTGATAAATATTGAATTGATATATTCCTTATCCTAGTCAGGTAGTCCTGCTTAGAATCTACAGAGGTATCTTTTATTAGAGGACCATATTCTTTTTCTCCAGGGGTAATTACTACTACCAACAACACCACAATGACCAATGCCATCATCATTATCATCATCATCACCATTACCATCACAACCATCACCACAATCACCACCATCATCATTACCACCACCATCACCATCACCACCACCACCACCATCATCCTTATTATCATCACCTCCACCACCATCACTGTCATCATTACTACCACCATAACTATCATCATTATCACTATCACCACCACCATCACCATTATCCTTATCACCATCACCATCATCACAACTATCAACATCACCACAATCACCACCATCATCACCACCACCACCATCACTATCACCACCACCACCACCATCATCCTTATTATCATCACCTCCACCTCCACCACCGTCATCATTACTACCACCATCACTATCATCATTATCACTATCACTGTCACCATCACCATCACCACCGCCACTATCATCCTTATCATCACCACCACCTCCACCGTCATCACCATTACCATCATCTATCATCTCAGCACTCATGTGCCAAATGCTTAACTAAAGGTTTTAATCTTTACAATACTTTTGTGAGGAAGACATTTTAATGCCTATTTTATTAACAATACTGAAGTTCAGAGAAGCTAAATAATTTGCCCGAAGTCACAATGCTTGGTGAAGCATTGAGCTGATATTTGAAGCTGCAGATGCCTGATTCTGAAATTGGCCTTCTTAAGCCCTGTGTTAAGCATTCCCATGAGGCACATCATGTAGGGAGACTTACAAGAAAGGGAGAAAAGCAGTGTCCGGGCCAGTAAACATCATGGCTTAAATGTATATGAACACACAGCAGGACCTGGCAACACTGAAGGGCAAAACATGGCCTCTCAGTGACCTTTGCTCTTCTGCCTTCATATTGTGTGTGGCTTCTGCCACCATCTAAAATAAGAGCTCTGCCTGTAGCCCAGCTCCAAGGTGTGTGCTGCCTCAGCTGTCTCCTCATCATAAGGCCATGAGTATGAGCCATCATTATGGGGCAGCTTTTCTTGTTTTCGTGTTCAGTCTCATAACTTACTGAGGGAGGGACCTGAATCAGAATCACCTGGGAACCTTTTCCAAAATACACATGTCTGCCTCAGCCCTCTGAAGTTCTGATCTGGCCCTTGGTTGAGAATCACTAGTTTAGCATATTCATTCCCAAGGTCTACAATTTCCACTGGACCTCTTATCATGGAAGCGTCTCAATTTCTTTCTTCAGACAAATGCTCACATGTGGTTCTTGGGTGCTAGAAATCAATGTCAATGGCATGCCCTGCTCTGCTCCGCCGTCTTTTAGTCAGGAGTTATCAACCAAGGTGGTACCACCCTTAGAAATAAGTGTAGAGGCTGTTATTTATTGGTCATCACAATGACTAGAAAGGCTAATGGTATTTAGAAAGCAAGGAAGAAGAACACTAAAGCATCCGATAGTCCATCACAACGAAACACTGTGCCACCAAAAGTGCCAACAGAGCCCTCATTGAGAAGCACTAGTTGGAGCTCATATATTCTTGATTCAAACTCTGAATCAGCCCCTTCAGTATATGAGCTCTGCTGCTGTAGTGGTCTATGTTCCATGGGCTGCTGTCTTTCCCCAGCCTTCCAAATTCCCTCACATTCCATAAACTATGGAAAAAGAGAGTTTTATCCTTCAAATATATTCATGTAATACTTAGCTGGCAGTAGAGCATGTCAAATCTCCATTTCTGTTTTCCATTTAATCTAATGTAATCCCCCACCCACCTCACTGCATGTTTCATCTAAAGTATGGGGAGAATGGGAAAGGGAGGAAAAGTGCAGGAGCTATCATTGCCTCTTAGGCATACTTAAAACATCACGTCTGACAGTAATTCTAGTTGATGAATGCTGTATATCCAAGACATTGCTCAAAATTGAACTTTCCCCTGAAGTCTTATCTCTTTATTTTCTCTCAGTGGCTACTTTTTTGTTTATTCAAGCCAAAGCAAGCTATAATTACACATTTTCAGTAGAAGCTTTTATTGTCCACCCATATCTGGCTTTCCCTTCCATCTGGGCACACGGGAGGATTATTCTTCAAGTCTTTTTCCATAGAGTGAGGCTATGTGACCAGTTCTGACCAATGGACTATGAGTAGAAGGATACATGTCACTTCTGGCTGGAGCATTTCATGGCCAGCGAGACATCATCTAGCATTCTCTTCCTCGCAGCCTTGATGGTGGCAGCAGGTGTCAGGAAGGAGTTTCCACCAGCCTGGCTCCCAAAACTACCATCATAAGCAGAGCCCCACTGACCCCTATCAGACATGTAGTATATGCCGAGAATAAAACTTCATTGTTTGTGTAACTGAGATTCAGGGGTTGTTTGTTACCACAGCATAACCTGGCCTTGCCTGGTTGATTTGATGTTCTTTTGCATATTTAGATTATTTTTGCTTTTGTGCGTAGATCATGAGTCAGAGTGGCTTGGGTTTGAGGCTTAGCTTCACCACTTAGATTGACCTTGGCTAACCTCTCTAAACCTCGGTTTTCTCATGTGTGAAATGGTAATGATGACTATACAGACCTTATGGACATTGTAAACACTAAACAGGATCATATGGGCGAAGTGTTTACTATAGTGTCTGGGGGGTAGCAAGGGCTCAGTAAATGTTACTTCTTATTTTTTATTGATCTAAAATTGCCTTTTCTTGGCCCCTGCCCCAAATCCTCATTGGAGCCTTTAGCTTTGGCTGCCTAGAGTCTTTCTAACACATTTCTCCATAAAAAGCTGATAGCCTGGGACTTCTTCCTGTTTATTTGGGATTTCTTGCCCCTCCCAGGACAGGACATCACTTGCAACAGGCATTGTTTTATCCATGCCTGTATTGGTGTATACACTTGTGATCAAATTTGAGTATAGATCTATGTCAAATGAATGGAAGAATCTGCTGAATTAAATTGGAGAAATCTAATTACCTTTTCAGTATGAACCTGACATGTCTGAAAAACATGTTAAGAAATGTTCAAATATTTTGTCTTTTATTGCAGAGTAATCAGTGGGAGAGGCGAGATCCAGTCTCTTCGCTGCACATCAAAAATAGACACACGTTCTAAATTAGCATAGAGCAAATCCGATTTGCATTTATGTGACAGCCAAGTCTCCCTAACTGATCCCAGAATTTGTTTCTGGACCACTAGGAGTCCTTTAGCATTTGGACATAATTACAGGTTATCTTAGGACAAGTGCCTTCCTCCAACATTCCTGGATTCTATTCTCAGCTTAACACTGAATTTAACCAGGTCTCCACAACTAAGGAAAGTAGAGATAGTTACTTGGCTGACCCAGACAGAAACACAAAACAAAACACTTTTGCCTAACTTATTTTTGCTTTTGACCCATATGCCAAAGCATCTGATTTGCAGGCAGTTCTACCAACTGGCTTAAAAGGCCCTCCTGAAATGTGGAACCTAACTGGAGGAACATTTAAAACCAAGCATTAAGTCCATCTCAATAAAATAAATAAATAAATAAATAAATAAATAAAATTCCTGGCCCCTGGTAACTTTTTTTCTGATGCCCTTTAAAATGGTTATTGTAAAAGATAGTGTGGCAATTCCTTAAGGACCTAAAGACAGAAATACCATTCGATCCAGCAATCTCATTACCGGATATATACCCAAAGGAATATAAATTGTGCTATTATAAAGACACATGCATGCATATGTTCATTGTAGCACTATTCACAATAGCAAAGACATGGAATCAACCTAAATGCTCATCAATGATAGACTGCATAAAGAAAATGTGGTACACAGACATCATGGCATTCTATGCAGCCATAAAAAAAGAAGGAGATCATGTCCTTTGCAGGAACATGGATGGAGCTGGAGGCCATTATCCTTAGAAAACTAACTCAGCAACCGAAAATCAAATACCAAATGTTCTCACTTACAAGTGGGTGATAAATGATGAAAACACATGTACACATAACGAGGAATAACCGACACCAGGGCCAGTCGGAGGGTGGAAGGTGACAAGAGGGAGAGGATCAGGAAAAATAACTAACAGGTACTAGGCTTAATGCCTAGGTGATAAAATAATCTGTACAACAAACCCCCATGACACATGTTTATGTAATTTCTTTTAACTTTTAAGTTCAGGGGTACATATGAAGGATGTGCAGGTTTGTATGCACCCCTGAACTTAAAAGTTGAAAAAAAGAAATTAGAGTATGAAATGAGAAAAGAGGAGATAAAATTGTTATTTGCAGATTATATGATTATATATCCAGAAAACCCAAGAGAATCAACTAGGAAATTATTTGAAACAAGAAAATAATTCACAACAAAATCAACACAGATAGTTCTATCCTATATATGTCTAAGAGCAAACAAGTTAAAAGTTAAAATGGAAGAAAATTTCCCATTACAATAACCAAATGACCAAAACTTAGAAATGAAATTTACAATAAATATGCAAGATTTATGTGAATTAAAATGCAAAAAATTAAAAATACATTATTGTAGCATCTTCAAGGTGCCTTCTATTGAACTCCTTGCTTTCTATTCAGAGCCAATTTTGCAGACACTAAGCCATCTTCCAATGTATTTCCGAAAACAAGCTACGTCTGTGTGTTTTAGCACATTTACAGACTTCAGTTTCTCTTTTCCATCAGATTCAGTCTGAACAAATTACTAATTTATCACAATCAAATATCCTTAAAGTCTGACTCAGCAACTAACCCCCCAGATTTCTGGAGCATTTCTCTGGGGTTGCAGGGGGCTGGAGTTCCTGATACTTTCCGTCAACTGCAGCTGATTTAACAGCAGAGTAGTAGCTCCTCAATTAAGTAACCTTAATTGCCTTATGCACCACGATTTACTGAAACTCTGATGCAGGGATTTTTAATTCCTGGAATCCACCCAGTTCCTCCAGTTGTATTGCCATGTGCTTCTCATTATGGTCCAACTGTACAGGGAAGATGAGTGGAAAGAGCTGGCGTGGGAGTCAAGGGCAGACACTGTTCTGGCTCTGTCGTGATCTAATCCTAGGTCTGTGGGCAAGTCACTTAACCCAGTGGACTGAACAAAGTCCATTGATCTTCAAATTAGGGACAGTCGTGCTTGCCCTACCTACCAAACAAGGTTGTCTTTGGGACCCTTGTGAGAGAGCATGAGTCTGCAAGACTCATGCAAGTTCCCAATCCAGTATTGCTTTTTTAAGTTAAGTAGTTGGGAACTCAGAAGATATTTTCCCAGAAAAAAAAAAGCCAGTATTATACCTGATGTGAAGTTTCCAGTCTAATGCTATAAAAATCTGTCTGATGATCCTGTCCCTGCAGTACAATATATAACATTGGTCCTGGAGATCAGCATCATCAGGGCATCACTCAGTAGTGGCTTCTATGGTTGGAACTCTGGGGGAGTGGCAACATGGAGTCCCCTTATACAGTGGAAGAAAGAGAAAATTGGTGCTGAACAGAAGGGAAGTGGCCGGGGATTCGGGGGATCTCATGGAGAAGGAGCACATGGTGAGCCTGTGGGGGGCCTTTAGACATATAAGGATTTATTAGGTGCAGAAAAGGAATGACAGGCAGTGGCTTTGGAAAATCCTATAAATAAAGCTGCTAGCATTTACTCCTCCCCTCCAGCCCACCATCTCCATTCCTCCTGCTCTCCTTCCCACATTCTGTTTTTTAAGTCTTTAGGGCACACATAACATAGCTAGCCACTTGAGATTCATGATGCAGAATCCACTTTCTCCATTCAAGTGACTAATAGCTCCATGTAAAATAGACCAATATGTCAATACGTAAACATATACTGTAGTAACAGAGGGTGGGAGGTGCCGTGAGAGAGGAAAGGTACAGTCATGTCCGTGTGTTGGTCAAATGGGTGCACTCATCTTGGAAGGTCCCCTGGAAGACTTAAAAGAAGCCAGCTGCTGCTTTGCTTTTTGTTGAACAGAGCCTTCCAAATCTAACTTTTCAAATCCCTGATTGAATTCCCAGCAATCTATTTTTCCTGACTATAACCAGAAAAGCATGTTTAAGTGAACATGAAATTCCATCAGTATAAAGCCTTGTGCAGCCCAGTTCACCAGCCCAGTCGCCAAAGCTGCTAATAATGCCCTATTGTGTTACTGTGGTATTTTCTAGGTTATCATTATGAAGTCTTTGCTCCTGGTTGAGAAAACATGATGTTCCATTAAATGTATAATCTGGGTTCCCTCCAGGCCAGAGATGCAGCCTGCTTAAAGCTGAAATGAGCTGAGATTTAATGCCATGGAAAAGAAAACCAGTTGCTGGGGAAAAGGGAGTTCCAGGGATTGGGAGAAGAATGGTGGATTCAGTCCCCTATGATCCCTCGGTTTCAGACGGTAGACAGTGTCTTGCCAGCCAAAGGATCTAAGAAGCCCAAGGAAAAAATGAGTCAGCATTTTTTCAGTTTCCACTCTGGCTGTGGTTGGGTGCTGGACAGCACTGTGTGAGGAGGTTCTTTCGAGGACAGAAGATCATGTCTTTAGGGACCACCCAGGGGCCTGTTTGCTACCACTGCCTTTCGGTCCACCCCCCAGCTCTGGACTCATCAATCTCATAAATTAGCCTGGATCACAATGGTAAGCTAGTGGTGTGTGTACTATCACACCAAGTTCTAGCAAGCTTTTCATTCAGCACAAAAATATCCTTCTCTTCCAGCCATAGAACATCTAAAGGAAGTCAGAGGCATCCACCTGAATGTCTGTGACGGTCTCTCCACGATTTTTTTCCTGGAACATTTTTGGGTCCCCAGTGTGCTTCAGAGAATTCTATGGTGCATTTAGAAATTTACTCCAGGATTAAATATAAAAGCAGCAGCATCCCTTATAATAGCAAGGGGCTTGGAAGTCAGCACGCTGGTTAGAGACTCACTTGACATGATTTTTTAAAAATTCAAAATAACTTAGTTTTGTTGAATATAAAAGTAATATATGTTCATTACAGAAAAGTTTGAAAATTAAGAAAAACATGAACAGAATTTAAAATTCTACCTGCTAGAGACAAATACTACTACCATATTGGTAAATAGAGACATACACGTGTGTGTTTAACTTTTTAAAACAGGTAGAATCATAATGCAGGTGACGTTTGGTAATTGCATTTTCATCTAAAAGTATATAGTAAGAATTACATATTTCTCTTAAAATAGCTTACAAGCACGTATAGCATGCAATGTATGTTCAATACTATACATATATCATACCTTAGTAAATCCCCTGTTGTTAGACACATATAATCCTCAGCTTTTTATTATAAACATCACCTCCATAAACATACAGGTAAGTACTTCTTTGTGACTATTTGGATTTTTTCTTTAGGAAATGAAATTGCTGGATGGAAAGGGAGACCCCTCATTTTTTAAAGGCATTTGATATACATGTGGCCAAATTATCTTCTTGTCTGCACTATCCAGTACGGTAGCCACATGTGGCTATTAAAGTTCAAGTTAGTTAAAGAAAATTAAAAATTAACGTCCTTAATGGGACTAGCTACATTTCAAGGGCTAAAGTTACATACGGCTAGTAGCTACTGTACTGAACTGCACAGACATAGAATTTCACCATCCTAGAAAGTTCTACTGGACAGCGCAAGTCTAGAAAGACTGCACCAATTAACATTTTCCCTAGTAAGAGATGACAGTGCCTACCTCCCGCAAATTGGCCAATACTGATTATTGTAATTCTTTAAAAGTTTTTGTCAACCTAATAAAAATTATATTGTTTGATTTTTTTCATTTTTTTGATTAATAATGACTTTTAGTTCATTTATGGACTTTCATATTTTTTCTCTTGTGAATTATGCATTTAGGCTATTTCCTATCAGGAGTTTTCTTTCACTACTTTTTATATATGGAAATCAATCTTTAGAGAGTAATTCATGTGGCAAAAGTTACTGTAACTTTTTATATTTTTCATTGCTTATTTTTCATTTATACAAGCGTAAAATTGTAGTTATTCAAATCTCTCTTTATTTTCATTTATGGTTTCTGCCTTGTCATGCTTTAAAAGCTCTAAATCTAAGGTTACAGTAATATTCATCTAAATTGTCTTCTAGTTCTTTCATCATTTCATTTTAAATATTTAGATTTTCAATCTTTCTGAAATTTATTTTTGTGTATGGTGTGTAAAGTATAAATCTAATTTTTTCTTTTCCCATGTTATCCATCACTTGTCCAAGAACCATTTTTTTTAAATGAATCATTATATACTGATTTAAAATTCCACTAAATGTTTACATGTACTTGGATCTACATGTACTTGTCTTTTTAGATTTTCTACTCTATCCACCTATTTGGTCTTTACCATCCTGTTTTTATTAATTTACATAGTAATACATTTTAATATTTGGAGAGATGGGGAGAATGTCTTCATTATTCTTTTCCAAAAATGTTTCAGCCCTTTTTACTGCTTTTTTTTTTTTTTTTTTTTTTTTTTGCTAAGATAAGCCTAGGATCATGTTGTAAAATTCTTATCATCAAAACAAACTCTTCCAGAACTTTGATTGGAAAGTTGAATTCAATTTCTAAATTAATTTGGGAAAAACTGGTTATCTCTACAGTATCCATAACTCTATAGTACATGGTGATTCTGTCCATATATATATATATATATTTTTTTTTTCCTGAATATCATTCTGAATTGCTTTTTTAAAAAGCACAAATGAGGAGCACCTCTGACTGTTTTCAGGCACTGTCTCCGAGTCTGTGAGCTGGCGCTCCTAGCTACTAGAAGTAACAAAAGAAATTCCATTCCTTAGCTCTGGAGCATATTTTCAGTATCCACCTTCTCATAAATCTGCAGAAAAGAAATCTCACTTTTCATCCAAAGAATCTGGAGTTCAAAACAGCCTTTACGGAAAAATCAAACTCCAGGGGCAACTGCAAAGCACATTTGGTGTCTAGCTAGCCAGCTTATTTTGCAGGACTCTTTTTTCCAACTCCTAAATACTTTCCAGTCTGTGAAATCCATCTCCCCACCACTGCAACAGCAAAGCGCCTCTCCTGGCACTGGAGAGCTCACTCAGTTTTAATGAGCACGGATCTTCTATGAGGGGCTTTTATTGTTGAAGTTGGTTTTCAGCAGATAGCATGAAGCTTCCTTGGGTGACTGTGGGTTGGCAAACCTATGGGGATTTGGGAAATGCTTCATTGGTCAGAATTCAGCTCTCCCTTGAACAAATCGTAAAGCCTAACCATCATCCATTTTTTTTTTGCAAGGAAACCAGGGCTCCTGCACCTCCCTGGTAGCCCACCAGTCAAACGGCCAAAACCTTGAATTCACCTACATCTGGGGTTCTCAAGTCGAGGGGGAGGGACATTTGGCAGTGTCTGGAGACATTTTTAGTAGTCACCACTAATAGAAAAGGAGTAGGGGGCGGGAGATGTTACTGGCATCCAGTGGGCATTGGCCAAGGATCCTGCTAAACATCCTGCAACGCATGGGACAGCCCCCACCACGTGGAATTACTGGGATTCAATCTCAGATGTGCCAAGGTTATGGAACCCTGCCTTTCATTTTCACCCAGTGCCCCGTGAGAAGCATGCATTATATGATTAGGAGCAAAGGTAATGCCTTCCATGGAGCAACGTTTCAGAAAAAAAAAAAAAAAAAAATGCGACGATTGACTTAAACATGCCCAAGCCTCTAACTTTAGGAGTGCCTGCAAGCTCTGTCTTTGGTAAGCAAGCCTTTCCCACCAACACTGGAGGGAGTCACAGAAACTCAGCAAGACAACAGCATCCTCCAAGTCCCTGGCACGCTCTTGGGACACAGAAAGCATGGCAGAAAAGAAGTCTGTCCCCTTCCGAGCAAGCGGCGTCACCTTGGCTGCGGGCGATGGAGCCGAGGCTGGGCGGAGTGCGCCCCAACAAAGGCGCAGCGCTCCGCCGCCGCCTGCCACGGTCTCCCTGCGCCCTTGGAGATGCGCGCCTGTCCCCAGGCGACCCTGCCCGCGAGCCCGGGCCGGGGGAAAGCATCCTCGCCAGCTTAGCCTGGGGTGGGGGGACAAGTCGCGGCACTTACTTGTCCAAAATGAAGTACAGGTCGAATCCGCCGTAGCAGGCTGGACCCCCATCCTCCCTTCGTCCCCCGTGCCCGTGCCCGGCGCAGATGAGCACCAGAGTGGCCAAAGAGAGCCACTGGACGCCGATGCCTAGGGCTCTCCGCTCCGCCGTGGCCATGGCCCGCAGCCGGAGGAGAGCAGGGTCCGCTCCTTCCCACGCTCCGAGAACTCGCCACGACCCTCAGGGACGCGCCATCTGCGGGCCCCTCGTCGCGGGTCCTTTATTCCCCCTCGCTCCCTCGCAACTCCCCGGAAGCAATTGTCTGGAGGAGTTCAAGATTTTCCCTCTGGTTTCCGCTCCGATGCTGTTTCTGGGTTTCGGGTTTCAAGGATCCCAATCCGGTCCTCCGCTTCTTTAAAGGGGCTGCTCCGGCGGGGGCCGCCGGGACGCTCCCGAGGCCGCGCCGAGGTTTTGCAACGGAAGGAGTTCCGTCCCGACGGTTCTTTGTCCCAGATTTTAAATATGATGGGATGGGTTTTCAAATTGTTCTTGATGGGGGGAGTGCTTTGCCTTCTCTTCTTCCTCTCTGCCCCCCTTTCTGGTTCCTACAGGGAAGAAAGTTCAAACGCTGCCACCTTGTGGACAAAAGCAGCGAAAGCACGCGTGGGACCCGTGGGAGTGCGGCGGGGGCGGGGGCCTTCCAGGCTTCGGGCATAAATCTCCTGTCCTTATCATTCTCACGTGAGCGGTGCATGTTTTCTTACTCCTTACTTCTTCCCACGCACTTTCCCTTTCTTTTTCCATGACTGCCTCTCCATTCTCTCTAGCCCTTTTATCCCTCCTTTTCCTTTCCTATCCCGCATCTGTTGATACATTCACTGAACATTGGATGAGAACTTGTTTCCTCCAAGAACAGTGGCTCCGGCTCCCCAGGCTAGGACCTTTGCAAACAAGCCACTGTGCAGATGAAGTAGGGAAAAACGAGGCCTTTGTGTCTGAGTCATCTGAGTGACCTTACATAGTTTTTGCCTGGACCATAAAAGAGACTGTCGGGGTCCGGTCTGAAAACAGCACAAACAACCCCACAGAGTGTGGTACTCAGGGCTGCTCCCGGCACGGAACAGCTGAGCCTTCTAGACTGCCACCATCTCCATCTTTTAGAGATTCTATGATAATAGTTCTTTTCCGCCTGTGAACTTTGACTTTTTCTCTCTTTAATTTAGGACAGAGGAAGTAAACAGCTTACAAGAATCTAGACGGTACAAGCAGTTTGGAACTGGCAGGAAAGTTCTGTGCTAGTCTGTAAAATGGAGAATCTTCCTTAGAGCAGCTTTTGATCCCCAGTTCCGAGTGGTGCCCCAGTTCTAGCTTCCCATTGTCTTCCACTCTGGGAGCCCTCAGTGCATATGCATGTACCATTTTCCCAGGATTCTTCTTCCAGACACACACCTTCCCCTCTACTTTGGTGCCTTCCAGACCATTACACCCCAATATGACGGTCCATGGTGGTTTTCCCCAGCATGTATACCATGGAATCCTAGTGCTTGGAATGGTCCACTGACCAATAATCATGTTGTCAAATCAGCCTTGAAGATTTGTTATGCATTGTACTGACCTGCCTCCAAAATGAACCCAGTGTTTCTTGCCTCCTGGAATTCACACCCCTCCCGCCTTGAGTGAGACTGACCTGTGAGTAATTAATAAGAGGGTGTACGGCTTTTGAGGATAGGCCATGAGAGATATTGCGCTTTTTCCCTTCTCTCTTGCATCACTCATTGTAGGAGAGCCCACTGCCATGTCGGGAGAACACGCAAGCAGTCCCAAGGAGGAGTCCGTGTGGCAAGGAACTGAGATCCCTGCTGGCAGCCGATATCATTTTGCCAGCCATGTGAGTGACCCATCTTGAACATAGGTGCCCCAAGCTCCTGTGAAGCCTTCAGCTGACTGCAGCCCTGGCTGACATCTTGACTGCAACCTCATGAGAGGCCCCGAAACCAGAACCACCCAGCTAAGCCATTCCCTGATTCCTGACCCACAGAAATAAGCTAATTTTTATCAGTTTAAGTCTGTAAGTTTGGGGGCAATTTTAAATGTAATGAAAGATAACAAACGTGTAGTATCGTATTAAAGCCTTGAGAATTTCTGTAGGAAAAAATTACTTACCTCTATTTCCCATACTTACTTGACCATGAAACTATTGTTTCATAGATAACATGTATTAAACCCATACTGTAGGAATTATTTCTCTCAGTAAAAAAATAGTTGGGGGGGAGATTAAAATACCCTAACCTTCCAAGTCTTCTTCTTCTGTATCTTCTTTCTCCTCAAAGGGTTGAAAACCCACACTGACCCCACTGCAGCTTGCTGACTTGAAAGACAGTGAGGAAATCTATAGAAGTCAGATGGGTAAGGGAAAGCAGGAACACTGGTGGGAACTGGTTAAGATGAAGAGGGATATGACAGTGTGATGGAGAGAGTACTTATGGCATTGGCAAGGAAAAGGAAAGGGCTTGAACATGGAAAGGAGGGCAGGAGGAACCAGGGAAGCATTAACAATGTCTTCTCTCATCCTCATGCCCTCAAGGCCCTCTCAGGTTGTTTAGAGTTTGGGTGACAGAGGAATGTGTTGAGAGCTTTACAGGCAAAATCGTTTAGAAAGTTAGACCAGAAGGAAGCAGGAGGTGTCCTAATAGAGCTCTTCAAAGTTAGAGACACCCTTATCCAAGATAGGTGAGGGCATAGTTATTCCAGGGGTGAATGGAGAGAGGATATTTCATGGGAAACAAAGTTATGGGGAAGGGGAGAGAGAGCAACAGGCTCCTCTGGGACAAAGATGGTATTTTGGGGAGGGACTTAGATATTTAAATGTCCCAGTGTGTCTGCCTATTTTTTCGAGGATTGTAGAAAAAAGTCCATCTCTAGATTTTAAAAGGGCTCCACGCTTCTCTCCAGCCTGAGGAAATCCATTCCAGGCTGTTTCTTCTATCTAGAGGGCTTTGTGCCAGCCTCACTCACTGTGGGGAAGTGTCCTCCAAACATTCCCATGAAGTGAACTTGAAGTTGAGCTACAGAGATACGTTATTTGCAGGGAGGGTTTAAAAATGACAAAGATGTCCATAGTCCATAACAGTGGTAACTGAAACCTCTTCTATGATCCTAGCATGTTCGCTCAGTGGGAGACGTTGTCAGGTGTTAGAAATTGGCAACGACTTTTCCCTTTGTTTGTTGGACTGTAGTGGCCTCATAATTAGTGCTCGTAGAGAAATTGGAGAGTCACTGCAGGCTAGAGGGGGATCTGGGGAGAGTCTTGATGGGTTTCTGCTAGCATTTCCCAGATTGATTTCACAACTGAGAGACATCTAAATTTCAGTATCTTCCTACCCAAATATTACCATCCTCTTGAGTTAATTCTCAGTGCTCTGACTTGATTGGGAGTGTTCTGGTTCCTAATGCCTTCCAAGGGCTCCAGTGTTCTGGAAGAGGTTGATCAGCCTTTTCAAGGTCCATAGAGATAGATACATGAGGTTTGGAAGGGACTCTTCTGCTTCTCTAATTCAAGGCAGTGGAAGAATGATATACATGGTGATGTTCAGCCTATGGATGGATAATTCTGGAGTTGGAAAAGTACAGGAGAAAATTAACCATGCACGTGAGAGTGTTTGAAGGGCAACCTGGAAGCCTAGGCAGGGACGAGTTTCTTATGTGAAGGAGTAGTCAACAGAGCCACATGCTATGGAAGTCAGGAGGATAAGCCCTAAGAAAACTCCAGGAGGATTTGGCACAAGTGTCACTGTGTCACCAAGGAGCATCCCAGTAAAGTAGTGCAAAGAATGTTAGACTGCACTGGGTTACCAGGAAGCAGAAGGCTCTTTCAAGAAGATAAGGGGATAAGGGGTAACTTGTAAATGTTCGAATGTTTTATTTGCCACAAGGAAGAATCCCAAGATACTCAAAGTTACCAGGAATTTCAAGGTCCTGCCTTTCAAAAGATTGGAGAGTTTGTCTGACTAGACTGACCATCTCAAGGCTTTAGTCCTGCACTCTGATCCCTCTCCTACCTGACTTTACTAGTCTTCCTTCCTTGAGACAGTAATTATTAAATATGCCCTGCCTATCTATAATATTAGCTTCTTGGTAACTCACTCTCTGTTAGTTGCCCTCTACTTTTTTTGAACACATGTGACTGAGCCCTTTCCCCCGGTTGTCAAATACAAAGTTTACTGCCCTAATAATCTATCAAGAACTCATTGGGCACTAAGTATCATTTGTCTGCATTCTTAACAAAGGTTTGGAAAAGGCTCCAGGTAACGCAGACTACCCCAAAAAAATTTGCGTAAAAAGCAATTTTTCCCTAAAAGAGAAATATTTGCCACAATATGGAAAAATCTGATTCTCTCCATAAAGTTTTATGTCAATCAGGTAGGTCCAATGTTTGCCAGGTTCTTGGAGGACTCTGTAGTCCCTGGGACCACCATAGGCAAAAAGTGAAGTGAGCATTCCTAGAAGCAATTTATTATCTGGAAAAACAAAGTGTTTTAAGAATCTGAATCAGCTGAGTATTGACTTTTGGTGACAGAGAAAACAAAGATACAGTAATAAAGTTAAGCCCAGTAATAAAGTAATAAAGTTAAGCAGAACCACAGGCTAGAGCAAGATGTCCTGATGGTATCCTACAAAGTCAAGCTAGCCACAACTTTAGCCCAGAAACAGTCAAATCCTTGTTGAACTCAGCATCCCATTGATACCCTATCCAAAGCTCAACCAAGTCAACCTTAAACATAAATTCAGTCCAATAAGTCCCTTGACTCGTTTAAGGACAAACCAAAACTCATCACAAAGCCCTGCAAACACCTACTCCAATGCAGTGATAAAGCCCATTCTACACAGGCCCAATCAAACCGACCAATCCAGAGTCCTGCACAAAATGAGCCCATTTCCTATATCAATCAGTATCAGCCCAGAGGCAGATCCTGTTTAATCTGGTTTGCATGCCAGCTCAGCTAAGGCCACACAACATCCCTGTGCATCTTAAGTCACAGCCAAGCCTCTAAACAGTATATTCTTACCAAGGATCCAGTCGAGAATAATCCATAATTTATAAAAACATATCCTAAAATGTTCATCTGAGATGCTCAAAAGTACCCAAAGACTTGCTGAACAAATGGTTCATTTCATTCAGACCAGAGACCAGGCCAATCCAACTCAGAACTCAGATGAGATGAGAGTGGAAATTGGAAGCCACAATTAAACAAGTCAAAGCCAGCACAAATCTAGACACAAGACCAATTTCCCCCAGTCCTGTCCAGTTCTGCTCAATTCTGGCATAATAAAACATATTTAAGACTAGGGTCTTACTTGGAGACACCAGATCAATTTACAACTGAAGATGCCAGCAATAATTTGCCCAAACCCATCAAGCTTAAAACCCCTTGGATCATTTTGCTAAGGGCCACTATCCAAGTCCCAAGCCAGAGGGACTAGTGGTTCTCAGAATGTGTGAGCATGTGTGTGTTGTGGTTGATGTGGGGAGTGGGTACTGTGAAGGTGTGGACAAAAAGATTTGCTCACTCTGAAATAACCAGTGGAGCTTTTTCAAGGTACCTTCATCTGAAGAATATCAGTAATGAGTATGGGGTTTGAGGAACACATATATTTAAATACAGTTGCCCATTTTGTTTCCTTCTTGCTTTAGGCCCTCTTCTTCCTGATGCAATCTTTTGAAGATTGCATGCAGAATGAACGATCACTCCCATATACTGTTTGAGGCCTAGGCAGGACAACACGCTAATACTGTAACCTCATGTTAGGCTATTTGGAGCAAAGCACAAGTTCATCAGTTTTAACTGGATGACTGTGCAAGGTACTTGACTTGTCTGTACCACAACTTCCTATCCACAAAATGGGGATAATAATATTATGTACCTTGGACATTTTGGATCTCTTTCTGGATCCAAGATGGCCATTTAGGAACAGCTCAGAATTGCAGCTCCCAGTGAAAGCGCAGAGGGTGAGTGGACGCCGCGTTTTTATTGCCCACAGACTAGGAAACTCCTGGACAGAGGTGCTCCACGGTCACCAGCGCGGCTGCTTTGCCCTGCGCGGCTGCTTTGCCCCGCTTGGCTACTTTGTCGGCGCCCCGGAGCCGCGGTTCTCCATACAAAATACACCGGTACGGGGGCCCTTTAGGCTGGCGATTGGAGCCACGGGAAGTCGCCCATACGCTGGTTCGAAAAGGGGACTGAGCAGAGAACCAGGACAGTAGATTCCAGGGCAAAAAAAAGCGCCACAAACCTTAGTGCCGCTGTTTAAGCCAGCGCAGTGAGTGGCCGCAGGGGAAAACAAACAGACCCCGGCGCCTCTTCAACAGGCGACTGGAACACCAACTTAAAAAAGGCTCTGAGGCAGGGAGCCAGGCGATCAGGCTCGGCTGGCCCCACCCCCACAAAAGAACAGCAACCAGAAACTCTGGATTGAGAGTTTCACAGCAAGCGCAGCTGAATCCGGGACGGTCCAGCTCTGTGGGGGAGGGGCGTCCGCCATTACCGAGGCAGCCCGCCGTTGCCAAGGCAACCCGCCATCGCTGAGGCAGCCCGCCGTTGCCAAGGCAACCCGCCACAGCAGAGACTCCGCCCCAACAGAGGCGGGCCACCATCAAAAAGCAGTTCTAACTACACCCATATAAACAGGACTGCAGGGAAGTTCACTCGGCAGCAGGGCGGAGCCCACAGCAGCTCAGCAAAGCTGCTATAGGCCGACAGTGACTAGGCTGCCTCCTTGCTGGGCTGGGCAGGTCTGAAGGAAAAAAAGAAAAAAAAAAAAGGAAGGCGGCAGCATAACGGAAACTCATAAATCAAGCCCTAAATCCCTGGGACAGAGCACCTGGGAACAAAAAGCAGTTTATGAGTTCTGCTGCAGCAGACCTAAAAGTACCTGCCCAGCAGCTCTGAATGAACAACAACAGAGCTCGCAGCTCACCATTTGAGCTCCTATAAAGAAGAAACCATCTCCTCAAGCAGCTCCCTGACCCCTTTATATCCAAAAAGACACTTCATAAAAGAGAGATCAGATTGACACTAGGCGGGTATCCTTCTGGGACAAAGATAGCAGAAGAAGAAAACTGGTAACAACCCTTGCTGTTCAGCAGCTGCTGCAGGTGAACCCCAGGCAAGCAGGGCCTGGAGTGAACCTCAGCAGACCTACAGCAGGGGGGGCCAGACTGTAAGAAGGAAAACCAAGAAACAGAAATAACCTCATCATCAACAAACAGAACGTCAATCTGAAAGATCTGAGACCCAATCTGAAAGCCAGCAACTACAAAGTCGACAGGTGGATAAATCGTTAAAGATGGGAAGAAACCAGCACAAAAAGGAAGAAAACACCCGAAACCAGAACACCTCTCCTCCTACAAGGGATCACAACTCCTCACCAGCAAGGGAACAAGGTTGGATGGAGAACGAGTGTGATGAAATGACAGAATCAGACTTCAGAAGGTGGGTAGTAAGAAACTTCTGTGAACTTAAAGAACATGTTCTAACCAAATGCAAAGAAACTAAGAACCTTGAAAAAAGATTTGACGAAATGCTAACAAGAATGGACAAAATAGAAAGGAATATAAGTGAATTGATGGAGCTGAAAAACGCAACACGAGAAATTCGTGAAGCATGCACAAGTATCAACAGCCGAATGGACCAAGCAGAAGAAAGGATATCAGAGGTCGAAGATCAACTCAATGAAATAAAACGGGAAGGCAAGGTTGGAGAAAAAAGGGTAAAAAGGAATGAACAAAGTCTCCAAGAAATGTGGGACTATGTGAAAAGACCTAATCTACGTCTGATAGGCGTACCCGAATGCGACGAAGAGAATGAATCCAAGCTGGAAAATACTCTTCAGGATATTATCCAGGAAAACTTCCCCAACCTAGCAAGGCAGGCAAACATTCAAGTCCAGGAAATACAGAGAACACCATAAAGATATTCGTCAAGAAGAGCAACCCCAAGGCACATAATCGTCAGATTCACCAGGGTCGAAATGAAGGAGAAAATACTAAGGGCAGCCAGAGAGAAAGGTCGGGTTACCCATAAAGGGAAGCCCATCAGACTCACAGCAGATCTCTCAGCAGAAACCCTACAAGCCAGAAGAGAGTGGGGGCCAATATTCAACATCCTTAAAGAAAAGAACTTTCAACCCAGAATCTCCTATCCAGCCAAACTAAGCTTCATAAGTGAAGGAAAAATAAAATCCTTTGGGAACATGCAAGTACTCAGAGATTTCGTCACCACCAGGCCAGCTCTACAAGAGCTCCTGAAAGAGGCTCTACACATATAAAGGAACAACAAGTACCAGCTCAACTAAAGGGCAAAACAGCCAGCTAGCACCAAAATGGCAGTATCAAATTCACACATAACAATATTAACCCTAAATGTAAATGGACTAAATGCCCCAATCAAAAGACACAAACTGGCAAATTGGATAAAAAGACAAAACCCATCGGTGTGCTGTATCCAGGAAACCCATCTCACATGCAAGGATACACAAAGGCTCAAAATAAAGGGATGGAGGAAGATTTACCAAGCAAATGGAGAGCAAAAAAAAGCAGGAGTTGCAATTCTCATCTCTGATAAATTAGACTTTAAAGCAACAAAGATCATAAGAGATAAAGAGGGACATTACATAATGGTAAAAGGATCAATGCAACAAGAAGAGCTAACGATCCTAAATATATATGCACCCAATACAGGAGCACCCAGATACATAAGGCAAGTTCTTAATGACTTACAAAGAGACATAGTCTCCCACACAATAATAGTGGGAGACTTTAACACCCCATTGTCAACATTAGACAGATCAACCAGACAGAAAATTAACAAGGATATCCAGGACTTGAACTCAGACCCGGGCCAAGCATACCTAATAGACATTTACAGAACTCTCCACCCCAAATCCACAGAATACACATTCTTCTCAGCACCACATCACACCTACTCTAAAATTGACCACATAATTGGGAGTAAATCACTCCTCAGCAAATGCAAAAGAATGGAAATTGTAACAAACAGTCTCTCAGACCACAGTGCAATCAAGTTAGAACTCAGAATTCAAAAACTAACTCAGAACCGCACAGCTTCATGGAAACTGAACAACTTGCTCTTGAATGTTGACTGGATAAACAATGAAATGAAGGCAGAAATAAAGATGTTCTTCGAAACCTACGAGAATGAAGACACAACATACCAGAATCTCTGGGACACATTTAAAGCAGTCTCTAGAGGAAAATATATAGCAATAAGTGCCCACATGAAAAGCAAGGAGAGATCAAAAATTGACACCCTATCATCAAAACTGAAAGAGCTAGAGGAGCAAGATCAAAAAAACTCAAAGTCTAGCAGAAGACAAGAAATAGCTAAGATCAGAGCAGAACTGAAGGAGATAGAGACACAAAAAACCCTTCAAAAAATAAATCCAGGAGCTGGTTTTTTGAGAAGATCAACAAAATAGACAGACCACTAGCCAGATTAATAAAAAAGAAAAGAGAGAATAACCAAATTGATGCCATAAAAAACGATAAAGGGGATATCACCACAGATTCCACAGAAATTCAAACCATCATCAGAGATTATTACAAACAACTCTATGCACACAAACTAATAAACCTGGAAGAAATGGATAAATTCCTGGACACTTGCCTCCTGCCAAGCCTAAACAAGGAAGAAGCCGAAACCCTGAACAGACCCATAACAAGGTCTGAAGTTGAGGCAGCAATTAAGAGCTTACCACCCAAGAAAAGCCCAGGTCCAGATGGGTTCACAGCCAAATTCTACCAGACATACAAAGAGGAGCTGGTACCATTACTTCAGAAACTATTCCAAACAATACAAAAAGAGGGAATTCTTCCCAAATCATTTTATGACACCAACATCATCCTGATTCCAAAACCCGGCAGAGACTCAACAAGAAAAGAAAACTACAGGCCAATATCCATGATGAACATAGATGCAAAAATCTTCAATAAAATACTGACAAGCCGATTGCAACAGCACATCAAAAAGCTTATCCACCATGATCAAGTAGGCTTCATCCCGGGGATGCAAGGCTGGTTCAACATACGCAAGTCTATAAACTAATTCACCACATAAACAGAACCAAAGACAAAAACCACATGATTATCTCAAATGATGCAGAGAAGGCCTTTGACAAAATTCAACAGCCCTTTATGCTAAAAACAATGAGCTAGGTATCAATGGAACGTATCTCAAAATAATAAAAGCTATTTATGACAAACCAACAGCCAATATCATACTGAATGGGCAAAAACCGGAAGCATTCCCCTTGAAATGTGGCACCAGACAAGGATGCCCGCTCTCACCACTGCTATTCAATATAGTATTAGAAGTTCTAGCCAGAGCAATCAGGCAAGAAAAAGAAATAAAGGGCATTCAAATAGGAAAGGAGGAAGTCAAATTGTCTCTATTTGCAGACGACATGATTGTATATCTAGAAGACCCCATCGTCTCAGCCCCAAACCTCCTGAAACTGATAAGCAAGTTCAGCAAAGTCTCAGGATACAAAATCAATGTGCAAAAATCACATGCATTCCTATACACCAATAACAGACTTAAAGAGAGCCAAATCAAGAACAAACTTCCATTCACAATTGCCACAAAGAGAATAAAATACCTAGGAATACAACTAACAAGGAATGTAAAGGACCTCTTCAAGGAGAACTACAAGCCACTGCTCAACAAAGTAAGAGAGGACACAAACAGATGGAGAAACATTCCATGTTCATGGTTAGGAAGAATCAAGATTGTGAAAATGGCCATACTGCCCAAAGTAATTTACAGATTCAATGCTATCCCCATCAAGCTACCAATGACCTTCTTCGCAGAACTGGAAAAAACCACCTTAAACTTCATATGGAACCAAAAGAGAGCCCGCATAGCCAAGTCAATTCTAGGCAAAAAGAACCAAGCGGGGGGCATCACACTACTGGACTTCAAACTATACTACAAGGCTACAGTAATCAAAACAGCATGGTACTGGTACCAAAACAGAGATATAGACCAACGGAACAGAACAGAGGTCTCGGGGGCAACACAACATATCTACAACCATCTGATTTTTAACAAACCAGACAAAAACAAGCAATGGGGAAAGGATTCCCTATTGAATAAATGGTGTTGGGAAAGCTGGCTAGCCATGTGCAGAAAGCAGAAACTGGACCCCTTCCTGACTGACACCTTACACTAAAATTAACTCCAGATGGATTAAAGTCTTAAACATAAGACCTAACACCATAAAAACCCTAGAAGAAAATCTAGGCAAAACCATTCAGGACATAGGTGTAGGCAAGGACTTCATGACCAAAACACCAAAAGCATTGACAACAAAAGCCAAAATAGACAAATGGGACCTAATCAAACTCCACAGCTTCTGCACAGCAAAAGAAACAATCATTAGAGTGAATCGGCAACCAACAGATTGGGAAAAAATTTTTGCAGTTTACCCATCTGACAAAGGGCTGATATCCAAAATTTACAAAGAACTAAAGCAGATTTACAAGAAAAAAAACTAACAAGCCCATTCAAAAGTGGGCAAAGAATATGAACAGACACTTTACAAAAGAAGACATACGTGAGGCCAACAAACATGAAAAAATGCTCATCATCACTGGTCATCAGAGAAATGCAAATCAAAACTACATTGAGATACCATCTCACGCCGGTAAGAATGGCGAACATTAAAAAATCTGGAGACAGCAGGTGCTGGAGAGGATGTGGAGAAATAGGAACACTTTTGCACTGTTGGTGGGAGTGTAAATTAGTTCAACCATTGTGGAACACAGTGTGGCGATTCCTCAAGGACATAGAAATAGAAATTCCATTTGACCCAGCAATCCCATTACTGGGTATATATCCAAAGGATTACAAATCGTTCTACTATAAGGACACGTGTACACGAATGTTCATTGCAGCACTGTTTACAATAGCAAAGACCTGGAACCAACCCAAATGCCCATCGACGATAGACTGGATAGGGAAAATGTGGCACATATACACCATGGAATATTATGCAGTCATCAAAAACGATGAGTTTGGGTCCTTTGTAGGGACATGGATGAACCTGGAAACCATCATTCTCAGCAAACTGACAGAAGAGCAGAAGATCAAACACCGCATGTTCTCACTCATAGGCGGGCGTTGAACAATGAGAAAACATGGACACAGGGAGGGGAGCACTACACACTGGGGTCAGTTGGGGGGAAATAGGGGAGGGACGGTGGGGGGTGGGAAGCTGGGGAGAGATAGTAAGGGGAGAAATGCCAGATGTAGGTGATGGGGAGGAAGGCAGCAAATCACACTGCCACGTGTGTTCCTATGCAACAATTTTGCATGTTCTTCACATGTACCCCAAAACCTAAAATGCAATAAAATAAATGGGAAAAAAAAAAAAAAAAGAAGAAAAGTGTTGACATTTTGGTTGAAAATTGTGAATATTCATATGGATAAAGTTCTATTAAATTTACTTCTTTATTTTTTCTACCAGTTAATAGTGTTTACATTATACAAAGTGCTTAGAATGGTGTCTGCCATAAAATAAGAATAAATACCGGATAGTTTTTCCCTTTAAAAAATAATAATAATAATATTATGTACCTCATTGGGTTGTTACGCAGTTTCCATGAGATAATGTATGTCATGTGTGGTCCTCAGGAAGCCTGCAGTCAATGTTGGCTTTTATTGTTATTGGGTTCTGGGAAATTGCAGGTGAATTTCTTCTAGATATGAGAAAAAGTTTTAGAAGAACTACTTTTAGAGTGGCTCATCAGTGAACCAAAGCTCTTTCTCTACTGTGGATATTCACAATATCAACTTTGAGAAATGCAAAGATAAATATTCTAGCTCATCCAGGAACTACTGGGAGTTGTTGGTGTCCTAGGATGCATGCAGAAAACAAATAGAAAACATGCTTTGGGGATATCAGTTATCTATTGGCAGCCCTGCTGTTTCTGCTAGCCCAAAGTGCTGGATAGCTAAACTTTAGTGAAATGTCTTGAGTACATTCTCATAACCTATGATGCTTCTTTCTGATATTGGGTTTTGAGATCTAGGGATCTATAAGAAAGAGCTATTATTATTCATTCTCATTAACTCATTCATTCATTTAAAAATAGTTTTTGGATATCTATTACTATATGGCAGACCCTGTGTTTATATTGAAGATACCAAAATAAATATAACCTGGACCTTAACAGAGTTTAGTTAGGAGACAAACACATAAAACAGGTGTTGGTACAATAGCAAGTTTAGTCTATCTTTTAGAGGAAGCTCAACATGTTCCAGTCACTGCACTGTGTCAATCCCAAGAAGTAGTTCTGACATAGTAGAATCCTTAGTGAGGATCTTAATTGTAGTCATAAATATAAGCACTTAAATTGTGAGCTTAACCCAAAGAAATAGTGGGGTCAATTAACAGATAAAGAAGATCAAGGGCCTTTATAGCATAGGGGAATTACGATCTTGGCTTGAAATGGAGGGAAAAAACTCAATGAAATTATTACAAATCCAAGGGCGAAGAGGAAGGAAGTAAAGGTCCATCCATAGAAAACTGTCCTCTAGAAATCAAATTTGCTCAGAGGCAGAGGCAGAAACCTCAGGTGGTAGACAATAAGGCTTTTTAATTCGCTGTCTGAATAGAAAATTATAAAACAGAAGTATGTCAGGAGGTCATTACAACCTGAGAAGGTAATGGTGTCAGCCTAAAGCAATGTTTAATCATGTAGTCAGTTCAGGAACTGTGGGAAGAGAAAAGGGGAGAAATCCAAATCCTACAAATAGCAATACTCTATGCACATGTAGTAGACATATTTGGATTTTTTTCCACATTTTGATAGTTACCCATAAATCATATTCTCCTAACAAACGATTAAAACAACTACATTCTCTAGTCTTCATTGCTGCTAGAGTTCAGATTAAGAGCTGCAATCCTACTATGCAAGTTGAATTACTTTCTCCCTCTCTGAGATGTTTCTTTGTATCTTTTCTTTAAAGTTTCCATCGTATTCTTCTTCAGCCTTCATTGATCCTGCTGCTTCATATTTAATTGTAAAATTATAATCCTGAAGACACTTATATGAATTTTATACTCAGGAACGCTGCCTAGACTAAAGAGCTTTGGAAGTCATGAATATATGAGTTGAAGCTATGAGCATGCTTAAATACCACCTTGGGTCAGTGAAGAAAGTATAAGAAATGAGGGCAAGGTTGGAGCCTAGGGGAGCACCAACATCTTGACAGAGCTTGACTTTGAAAGAGGAAACAAGAAGGGAAACAGGCATTTCTAGGAGAGAATAGTCGTAAGTATCAATTGGGGTTGGGAGGTCAAGAAGATAAGAACTTAAAGCTGTTTATTAGATTTGGCAGCTAGGGGTTCTTTAGTGATCTTCATGAAAGAAGCTTTGTGGAAATGTGGGAGAAGAACTCATATTTCAATGAACAGAAAAGTTTGTGAAGCATCAAGGTGAAGATGGTGCATGGAACACGCCCATCTAAGTTTGCTCTCTCTCAGAATCTCACCCAAACCAAAGTATGGGAAGTAAACAACATCATCATCATTGTCAACAACAAGCACAATGAGTCCCACAAAGATGGGAAAAAAGAGGAAGAGGGAACAATGTCAATACAAATCTAACAGCTGGAAAGTTGCATCTAACCTGGCAATGGGAAAAGTGATGAGCCCTCCTTATCTGTATTGCAGAATCACTGGTACTGACGGATACAGCAAGGGGCTAAAATAAAGAAGGTGATTGAAGGCTGTTTAAAAAGCAGTTAGATCCCCAGATGCTCTCTGGGTAGTCAGCCTTCCTCAACCTCAGCAGAAGACTGGAATATCATTCTCTGATAAAAATAAAACAGAGGGTTTGGACTGGGGGATGCCTGGCATAGCTGAGGCCATCGTTCTCTACTGAAAATAGGAGAGTTGAGGGACTAGAGGAGTACTGAAGGCTGAAGGCTCAGACCTTCAGCTCTGTTCCCTCACTGATCTCCCTGAGTGCTGGCAGCCAGACCATTACCTTCTAGGTAGGAAATTGAAATGCTTTTTATTGGAAATTTGTCATCCCAAGAGGAAAACTCTAAAGATACTAAATTAGGGCTTTCTCAATGACTGACACAGACCAGTCACTTTGCAAAGAAGCCTTAAGGAGACAAGCTCTACTTACAAACTCTGAGCTTCCAATGATTTCCCACATTTAGACATGAGCAGGTGAACCATAATGACCACACACAGAAAGGATGTGTTATGGTTTGGCACTGTGTCCCCACCCAAATTTCATGTCCAATTTTAATCCCAAGTGTTGGAGGAGGGGCCTGGTGGGAGATGATTGTGTTACTTTACCCTTGCTGTTCTCATGATAGTGAGTGAGTTCTCATGAGATCTGGTTATTTAAAAGTGAGTAGCCCCTTCCTCTTCTCTCACTTCCTCCTGCTCCCACCATGTGGGAAGATGTGTCTGCTTCCCTTTTGCCTTCTGCCATGATTCTAAGTTTCCTGAGGCCTCCCAAGAAGCAGAAGCTTGTACGCCCACAGAACTGTGAGCTGGTTAAATGTCTTTTCTTTATAAATTACCCAGTCTCAGGTATGTCTTCATAGTAGCGTGAGAATGGACTAACATAGACTGTGTTATAAAAGATTGAGACAAACGCACAGATACACACAGAGAAAAGCACTTAGAGGTAACAGAGACTATGTTGAAAGAAGAGCTTCTTCCCCAAACTGCCATTTTCAGAGTGTTGAGAGAAGATATTACATCCATAAAATAAAAAGATAATGCTAGAAAAAGGAACATTCAGATAAAAAAAACTTTTATAAATTACTATACAATAGTCTAACTGAAAAAACACAACAGAAGGAAAATAAGCTTGAAGACTTTTTTTTGGAAGTAGAGCAAAAAAGGCAATGCAATGAAAAAGAAAAAACATAAATAAAATAATGCACAAGTGCAGAAGGTCCAACATTTGAATATGAATAATAGAATCATGGAATGGGAGACCAGAGAAAATGGAAGAAATGTGGCACATGTATACCAGAGAATGCTACAGAGCTGTAAAAAAAGAATGAGATCATGTCCTTTGCAGCAATATGAATGGAGTTAGAGGCCATTATCCTAAGTGAATCAATGTGGAAACAGAAAAACGAGTACCCACGTATAAGTTGGAATGTTCTCACTTATAAGTGGGAGCTAAATACTGAGTACACATGGACTCAAAGAACGGAACAGTAGACATTGGAGCCTACTTGAGGGTGGAGGGTGGGAGGAGGATGAGGATCAAAAAACGACCTATTGGGTACTATGCTCATTATCTGGGTGACAAAATAATCTGTACACTAAACCTCAAGACATGCAATTTACCCATGTAACAAACCTGCACATGTACCCCCTGAATCTAGAATAAAAGTTGGAAGTTTTGGCCAGGGCAATCAGGCAAGAAAAGGAAATAAAGGGTATTCAAATAGGAAGCGAGGAGATCAGATTATCTGCGTTTGCAGATGACGTGATCCTATATCTAGAAAACCCCATTGTCTCAGCCCCAAAGCTTCTTAAGCTGATAAGCAACTTCAGCAAACTCTCAGGATACAAAATCTATGTGCAAAATTTGCTAGCATTTCTATACACCAATAGGCATACAGAGAGCCACATCATGAATGAACTCCCATTCACGCATTCTACAAAGAGAATAAAATACCTAGGAATACAGCTAAAAAGAAAGGTGAAGGACCTCTTCAAGGAAGACTACAAATCACTGCGCAAGGAAATCAGAACACGCATGAATGAAAAGATATTCCATGCTCATGGATATTGTAAAAATGGCCATACTGCTCAAAGTAATTTATAGAGTCAATGTTATTCCCATTAACATTGACATTCTTCACAGAATTAGAAAAAACTATTTTAAAATTCATATGGAACGAAAAAATAGCCTGTATAGCCAAGATAATCCTAAGCAAAAAGATCAAAGCTGGAGGCATCACACTACCTGACTTCAAACTGTACTATAAAGCTACCATAACCAAACAGCATGGTACTGGCATAAAAACAGACACATAGACCAATGGAACAGAATAGACAACTCAGAAATAAGACTGCACACCCACAACTATGTGATCTTTGATGAACCTGATAACAACAAACAATGGACAACAAATTTCATATTTAATAAATGGTGCTGAGAGAACTAGCTAGCCATATGCAGAAGATGGAAACTGGACCACTTCCTTACACCTTCTGCAAAAATTAACTCAAGATGGATTAAAGACTTAAATGTAATACCCCAAACTATAAAAACCCTAGAAAAAAGTCTAGACAGTACCATTCAGGACATAGGCATAGGCAAAGATTTCATGACAAAAGCAACAAAAGCAATTGCAAAAAAAGCAAAAATTGATAAATGGGATTTAATTAAATGAGAGGGCTTCTGTGTAGCAGAGGAAACTATCATCAGAGTGAACAGACAACCTATAGAATAAGAGCAAATTTTTGCAATCTATCAATCTGACAAAGGTCTAATATCCAGGGCCTGCAAGGAACTAAACAAATTTACAAGAAAAAAAAAAAAAAAACAAACAACCCCATTAAAAAGTAGGAAAAGAACACCAACAGACACTTCTCAAAAGAAGACAGTGATGCAGCCAACAAACATGAAAAAAGTTCATCACTGATCATTAGAGAAATGCAAATCAAAACCACAATGAGATACTGTTTTACAGCAGTCAGAATGGCAACTATTAAAAAGTTAAGAAACGACAAATGCTGGCAAGATTGTGGAGACACAGGAATGTTTTACATTATTAGTGGGAATGTACATTAGTTCCATCATTGTGGAAAATAGTGTGGTGATTCCTCAAAGATCTAGAAGCAGAAATACCATTTGACCCAGCAATCCCATTACTGGGTACATACCCAAGGAATATAAATAATTCTATTATAAAGATACATGCATGCGTATGTTCATTGCAGCACTATTTTTAGCAGCAACAACATGGAATCAATCAAAAAACCCATCAATGGTAGACTAAAGAAAATGTAGTACATACATACCACAGAATAATATGCAGCCATAAAAAGGAATGAGATCATGTCCTTTGCAGGGACATAGATGGAGCTAGAAACTGTTATTCTCAGCAAACTAATACAGGAATAGTAAAACAAACACTGCATGTTCTTACCTGTAAGTGGGAGCTGAATGATGACAACACATGGACACATGGGGAGGTAGGGAACAACACACTCTGGGGCCATTCAGGGGCTTAGTGGGAAGGAGAGCATCTGAAAGAAAAGCTAATAAATACTGGGCTTAATACCTGGGTGATGGGTTGATCTGTGCAGCAAACCACCCTGGTACACATTTACCTATGTAACAAATCTGTAATTTCTGCATATGTACCCTGGAACTTAAAAGTTGATTTAAAAAAGAAAAAAAAATTATGAAGAAAATTTCCTAGAATAAAGGACATGAGTGTCTCGTTTGAAAGAATTTTCTGAGTTCCCTGAATAAAGTTAAAAATAGACCTGCTCCAAGCTCATTATTACATTCCAGAATATTTGGGACAGAGAGAAGGTTTTGTAAGATTCTAGAGGGAAAAAGGTCTTGTAAGGAGAATTAGGAATTAGAATGACCTTGGGTTCCTCAACAGGAACATTTGAAGCTGGCAGATAAGGGAGGAAAATTATAATCCAGAATACCACACACAGTCAAACTATCAGTGAAATGTTGGGATAGAATAAGACATGTTCCAATATGTGAGATCTCAAGAAATTTACCTGCCATGCATATGTTCTCAAGATGGTGATGGAGGAGATGCACCAAGATGAAAGAGGAAAGCAAGAAAGGAAGACTTGATACCAAGAAAACAGGGAACTCACCTGTGATGGTTCACTTTATGTGTCAACCTGGCTGAGCTATGGTGGCTAGCTGTTTGGACAAATACCAGCTTAGATTTTGCTGTGAAGGTGTTTTCTAGATGGTCTTACTCTTTAAATCATTAGACTTTGAGTAAAGCAGATTATCTATCCTTTGGGTTGGGCTTCATCTAATCAGTTTAAGGCCTTGAGAGAAAAGATTGAGGTCCTGTGAAGAAGGAATTCTGCTTCCAGAGAAGCTGGGACTCAAAACTGTAAGAATTCAACTCTTCCCTTGGTCTCTAGCTTGCTAGCCTGCTCTACAGATTTTTGACTTGCCAGTCTCCACAATTGCAAGAGTCAATTCTTTAAAGTAAATCTCTTTCTTCCTCTTTCCCTTCTCCCACTTCCCTCTCTTTCTCCTAACACATATATACTGTTGGTTCTATTTCTCTGGAGAACCCTGGAGACTAATACACCAACTCAGGAGAAAGTCAAAGGGAATTCTGTGGATGACAGCAAAGGGCCACCCTAGGAGGATGGCTATGCAGATGGCCTGGAGAACAGCTAGTCCAGAGAGAAGGAAAAAGTTCCTGAAAGGATACTGCCAAGCAGGAAAAGAGGAATTATTAATAATAGGTACCTTGACACTGGAGAGCTAAATCTCATGTCTAATAGACAGTCAATAGATAATATCTGAGAATGATGACTCAAAATATATCAGTATATGTATATCATTGAGAAACATGGCAATGTAGAAATGACAAGATTTAGTTAAAATAGTTGAAAAGGTCTAGGAACAGGGAGAATGGTGAGGTAGAAAATGGGAGCATTTTGTTATGTGACTTAAAGACAATTGAATTTTAAACGATGTGTATTTATTATTGGGAGTAAAAATGTACAGTATTTTATATCTTTTTAATTTTTTTTTTTTTTTTTGAGATGGGAGTCTCACTCTGTCACCCAGGCTGGAGTGCAATGGCACAATCTCAGCTCACTGCAACCTCCACCTCCTGGATTGAAGCAATTATCCTGCCTCAGTCTCCTGAGTAGTTGGGATTACAGGCACCTGCCACCAGGCTCAGCTGCTTTGTTTTTCTCTTGCATTTTCAGTAGAGACAGGGTTTCACCATGTTGACCAGGCTGCTTTCTAACTCCTAGCCTCAAGTGTTCCCCCCGCCTTGGCTTCCCAAAGTGCTGAGATTACAGGCAGGAGCCACTGTGCTTGGCCAAAAATTTACAGTATTTTAAAAAATGAGGTGCTTCAGATTTTTCTAATGATTATGCTAAGGAATCCTGCTAAGACTGCTTCATCCTAATGTGCTATTAGCACAATGAAATGCTAGGTCATTAAAAGTGACAGTCACAAGAACTAGATACCAACACATGAAGATATTTATAAAACAATGTTGACAAAATGAAAGAAGTTGAAAAAAAACACTGCACTGAGTAATTTATAAACATTGAAAGCAACACTAAAATCATATATATACATAAGTCATATATACATAAACAGTAAAAATCATATATATAATACATTGCCTTCAATGTTTATAAATTACTCTGTGTGTTCTTTGTTTTATGAATACCTGGCTGGAAACAGCCTTCAAAACAAGGCTCCAGAAGAAAAAACAAAAAACAAACAAAAAACAACCCCCCCCCAAAAATAAATACCCCTCTACCACACACAGACACACACATTCACCCCTCAAGAGTTATTATTAAAATGTAAAATAATGCCCAACATTAGGAGAATGATTTAATAAGTTTTGGATCAGTAACAAAATCGATGTAGCCATCACAAATAAAACACATGAAGCCTGTAAAGCATGAGAAAGTGATATCATTGTGGAGTCTTACAAAAAATAAATGCTGGATATATGTAGCTTATGTTGGCAACTATGAAAAATGTTCATATGGATAAGAGCTCAAAAGTAGGGATCCTGTGCTTACCTCGTCCCTCCTGCAGCCCACGGTCCACGGTCCACGGTCCACGAGAACCCTGCCAGACGGTGGGGCGCCGTGGGCAGTTGATGCGAATCTGAGCAATTTGAGTAGCAGGCTACCGCCAGGTGAGGCAAGTTATCGCAGGGACCTGGACGGGAGTTTAAACTAACGCCAGCGGGACGGACTGTCCCACAGAGGTAAGCAGAGTTGAACGCAAGGAAACAGACCATAAGGCCTGGCAGGCCCCACCTCTGCAGAGCTCAAACTGAAGCCCTTGCTAAAGAGCCTGGCAGCAAATACACCAGCTTGACCCCAACCAGGAAGCCCAAGCTCTGGGAGAGACGCCATTGGGAAGGCGGGGCCAATCTCACCTGCAAACAAACCCCAGGGAAGGACCACCCACCCAACAACCTGATTAAACCCGAGAGAGCCCAGCAACGCCCTCTACAGGCTAAAAAAGATACAGCTACAACCTCAATAGAAAAAAAGTCCACTCAGAGACTCCTCCCGAAATCACCAACTTCAAAGATTAAAGGGAGATAAAGCCACAAAGATGGGAAAAAACCAGCGCAAAAAGGATGAAACCACCAAAGAACAGAACACCTCTTCTCCCAGGGATCACAACTCCTCACCATCAAGGGAACAAAAAAAGACAGAGAATGAATCTGACAAATTGACGGAAGCAGGCTTCAGAAGTTGGGTAATAACAAACTTTGAACCTTGAAAAAAGGTTAGACGAAATGCTAACTAGAATAACCAGCTTAGTGAAGAATATAAACGACTTGATGGAGCTGAAAACAGCACGAGAACTTTGCAAGGCATACACAAGTTTCAACAACCGAATTGATCAAGCAGAAGAAAGGATATCAGAGATAGAAGATCAAATCAATGAAATAAAACGAAAAGGCAAGATTAGAGAAAAAAGAGTGAAAAGAAATGAACAAAGCCTCCAAGAAATATGGAATTATGTGAAAAAACCTAATCTATGCTTGATCGGTGTACCTGAATACAATGGGGAGAATGAATCTAAGTTGGAAAACACTCTTCAAGATATTATCCAAGAGAACTTTCTCAAGCTAACACGGTGGGCCAACATTCAAATCCAGGAAATACAGAGAATACCACAAAGATATTCCTCAAGAAGAGCAACCCCAAGGCACATAATTGTCAGATTCACCAGAGTTGAAATGAAGGAAAAAATGCTAAGGGCAGCCAGAGAGAAAGGTTGAGTCACCCACAAAGGAAAGACCATCAGACTCACAGCGGATCTCTAGGCAAAAGCCCTGCAAGCTAAAAGGGAGTGGGGACCAATATTCAATATCCTTAAAGAAAAGAACTTTCAACCCAGAATTTCATATCTGGACAAACTAGGCTTCATAAGTGAAGGAGAAATAAAATCTTTTATGGACAAGCAATTGCTGAGAGATTTTGTTGCCACAGGACGTGCCTTACAGGAACTACTGAAGGAAGTACTAAACAGGGAAAGGAACAACCAGTACCAGCCACTGCAAATATGTACCAAATGGTAAAGAATAACGATGCAATGACGGAGCCACATCAATTAATGGGCAAAACAACCAGCCAGTAACAAAATGGCAGAATAAAATTCAAACATAACAATATTAATGTTGAATGTAAATGGCCTTAATGCCCCAATCAAAAGACACAGACTGGCAAACTGTATAAAAAGTCAAGACCCATCAGTGTGCTGTATTCAGGAGCCATATCTCACATGCAAAGACTCACACAGACTCAAAATAAAGGGATGGAAGAAGATTTACCAAGGAAATGGAGAGCAAAAAAAAGCAGGGGTAGCAATCCTAGTCTCTGATAAAACAGACTTTAAACCAACAAAGATCAAAAGAGACAAAGAAAGGCATTATATAATGGTAAAAGGATCAATGCAAAAAGAAGAGCTAACTATCCCAAATATTTATACACCCAATGTAGGAGCACCCATATACATAAAGCAAGTTCTTAAAGACCTACAAAGAGACTTGGACTCCTGCACGATAATAGTGGGAGACTTTAACACTCCACTGACAATATTGGACAGATCAATGAGACAGAAAGTCAACAAGGATATCCAGGACTTGAACGCAGATGTGGACCAAGTGGACCTAATAGACATTTACAGGACACTCGACCCCAAATCCACAGAATACACATTCTTCTCAGCACCACATCACACTTCCAAAATTGACCACATAATTGGAAGTAAATCACTCCTCAGTAAATGCAAAAGAACAGAAATCATAACAAACACTCTCTCAGACGACAGCACAATAAATTAGAACTCAGGATTAAGAAAAGCACTCAAAACAGCACAATCACATGGAAACTGAACAACTTGCTCCTGAATGATGAATGGATAAACAGTGAAATGAAGGCAGATATAAAAATGTGCTTCGAAACCAACAAGAATGAAGACACAACATACCAGATCCTATGGGGACACATTTAAAGCAGTGTCTAGAGGGAAATTCATAGCAATAAATGGCCACATGAGAAACAAGGAAAGATCTAAAATTGACACCCTATTGTCAAAATTGAAAGAGCTAGAGGAGCAAGTTCAAAAAAACTCAACAGCAAGCAGAAGACAAGAAATAACTAAGATCAGAGCAGAACTGAAGGAGATAGAGACACAAAAAACCCTTCAAAAAATCAATAAATCCAGGAGCTTGTTTTTTGAGATAAACAAAATAGACCACTAGCTAGGCTATTTTGTAATGAATAGCCGTCTCTTTTCTAATAAAAAAGAAAAGAGAGAAGAGTCAAATAGGTCCAATAAAAAACAATAAAGGGGAGATCATCATCAATTACTCAGAAATACAAACTACCATCAGAAATTACCACAAACAACTCTATGTACATAAACCAGTAAATCTGGAAGAAATGGATAAATTGCTGGACACTTGCAGACTCCCAAGACTAAGCCAAGAAGAAGTTGAAACACTGAATAGACCAATAACAAGGTCTGAAGATCAGGCAGCAATTAATGGCCTACCGACCAAAAAAAAGTACAGGTCCAGATGGGTTCACAGCTGAATTCTGCCAAACATACAAAGAGGAGCTGGTACCATTCCTGTTGAAACTATTCCAAACAATACAAAAAGAGGGAATCCTCCCTAACTCTTTCTATGAGACCAACATCATCCTGATACCATCTGGCAGAGACACAACTAAAAAAGAAAACTACAGGCCAATATCCGTAATGAACATTGATACAAAAATCTTCAATAAAATACTGGCAAACTGAATCCAACAGCACATCAAAAAGCTTATCCACCATGATCAAGTAGGCTTCATCCCGGGGATGCAAGGCTGGTACAACATACACAAATCTATAAACGTAATTCATCACATAAACAGAAACAAAGACAAAAACCACATGATTATCTCAATAGACGCAGAGAAGGCCTTTGACAAAATTCAGCAGCCCCTTACGCTAAAAACTCTCAATAAACTAGGTATCGATGGAACACATCTCAAAACAATAAAAACTGTTTATGACAAACCCACAGCCAATATCATACTGAATGAGCAAAAATTAGAAGCATTCCCTTTAAAAATTGGCACTAAACAAGGATGCCCTCTCTCACCACTCCTATTCAATATAGTATTGGAAGTTCTAGCCAGAGAAATTAGGCAAGAAAAAGAAATAAAGGGTATTCAATTAGTAAAAGAAGAAGTCAAATTGTCCCTATTTGCAGACGGCATGATCATATATTTAGAAAACCCCATCATCTCAGCCCAAAACCTCCTTAAGCTGATAAGCAACTTTGGCAAAGTCTCAGGATACAAAATCAATGTGCAGAAATCACAAGCATTCCTAAACACCAATAACAGACAAACAGAGAGCCAAATCATGAGTGAACTCCCATTTACAATTACTACAAAGAGAATAAAATACCTAGGAATACAACTAACAAAGGAGGTAAAAGATCTCTTCAAGGAGAACTACAAACCACTGATCAAGGAAATAAGAGAGGACACAAAGAGATGGAAAAACATTCCATGCTCATGGTTAGGAGGAATCAATATCATGAAAATGGCCATACTGCTCAAAGTAATTTATAGATTCAAGGCTATCCCCATCAAGCTACCATTGACCTTCTTCACAGAACTGGAAAAAAACACTTAAAACTTCATATGGAACCAAAAGAGAGCCTGCCTAGCCAAGACAATCCTAAGCAAAAAGAACAAAGCTGGAAGTGTCACGCTACCTGACTTCAAACTATACTACAAGGCTACAGTAATCAAAACATCATGGTACTGGTACCAAAACAGAGATATAGACCAATGGAACAGAATAGAGACCTTGGAAACAATGCCACACATCTATAACCATCTGATATTTGAGAAACCAGACAAAAACAAGCAATAGGGAAAATATTCCCTGTTTAATAAATGGTATTAAACTGGCTAGCCATATGCAGGAAGCTGAAACTGGACCCCTTCCTTACACCTTATACAAAAATTAACTCCAGATGGATTAAAGATGTAAACATAAGAACTAATGCCATAAAAACCCTAGAAGAAAACCTAGGCAAAACCATTCAGGACATAGGCACAGGCAAGGACTTCATGAGTAAAACACCAAAAGCAATGGCAACAAAAGCCAAAATAGACAAATGGGACCTAATTAAACTTAACAGGTTCTGCACAGCAAAATAAACAATCATTAGAGTGAATCAGCAACCAACAGAATGGGAAAAAAACTTTTGCAATCTACCCATCAGACAAAGGGCCAATATCCAGAATCTTCAAATAACTAAAGAAGATTTACAGGAAACAAACAAAGAAACCCATTCAAAAGTGGGCAAAGGATATGAACAGACACTTTTCAAAAGAAGACAAATATGCAGCCAACAAATATATGAAAAAATGCTCATCATTGGTCATTAGAGAAATGTAAATCAAAACCACACTGAGATACCATCTCACACCAGTTAGAATGGAGATCATTAAAAAATCTGGAGACAACAGATGCTGGAGAGGATGTGGAGAAATAGGAACACTTTTGCACTGTTGGTGGGAGTGTAAATTAGTTCAACCATTGTGGAAGACAGTGTGGTGATTCCTCAAGGACTTAGAAATAGAAATTCCATTTGACCCAGCAATCCTATTACTGGGTATATACCCAAAGGATTATAAATCGTTCTATCATAAAGGCACATGAACACATATGTTCATTGTGGCACTGTTTACGACAGCAAAGACCTGGAACCAACCCAAATGCCCATCGATGATAGACTGGACAAAAAAAGTGTGGCACATATACACCATGGAATACTATGCAGCCACAAAAAATGATGAGTTCGTGTCCTTTGTAGAGACGCGGGTGAAACTAGAAACTATCATTCTCAGCAAACTGACACAAAAATAGAAAACCAAACACTGCATGTTTTCACTCATAGGCGGGTGATGAACAATGAGAACACATGGACACAGGGAAGAGAACAACACTCACAGGGCTTTGTGGGGAGGTAGAGGGGAGGGAAGCAGGGGACAGCTGGAGGCGGGAAGGAGGGGGAGGGATAACACTGGGAGAAATGCCTGATATTGGCAACGAGGGGGGATATGGAGACAGCAAACCACCATGGCCTGTATGTACTTATGCAACAATCCTGCAGGATGCAGGACGTGCACATGTACCCCAGAGCCCAAATACAATAAAAAAAAGAGCTTAAAAGTATATGTTACAAATCACATAGTGTTAAAAACAAACAATAACTTGAAGGGGAGGCAGTAGATACAATGAGTGTAAAAAGTTAACTGTGAAGTTACAGAATGGCCAATAGTTGGATAGAGTTGGAGGTAGGAAAGAAATAGGTTGAAGGAGCTTTTGTGTTTGCTTGTTTGTGTGATTTTTTTTTTAAGGTGGGGAGTGTTTAAGTAGATATCCTTGGCTGAAAAGGGAACCAAGGAAATGTAAAGGCTGGTGATGAGAAGAGAGAGAGAGAGAAAAAGAGAAAGAGAGAGAGACAGAGAGAGTTGGACTCAGAGTATAGAAGGAGGGGTTAGCGTTGACCAAAGAAATAAATTATTGTATGACAAGAATTCTGTTAAGTGCTCCCATGGATGCCATAGTTCCTTTAATACTCACAACTGTGATTTTGATATTATTATGCTCCTCATTCCATGAATGAAAATCTGACAGTAAATATCTTTGTTAAAAATCCATGTGCCGGTAAGGGATAGAGCTGGAATGCTCCTTTGTCCATGTCACCCATTGAGACAAAGGAAAGCATGTTGACAAGTCTGTAAATGGGAAGGTGAGGAGTTGAACAAGTTTGGAAAGTTTAGGTTTAAACCTGATAATCCTTTTTTTTTTTTTTTTTTTTTTGCAATTTTTTCCATGACTAGAACTTCTAGGAACTAGATTTTATGAATTCGATTCATAACACAGTGCTTGGCTTTGTTATTTCTTTATTCTACTGCAGGATGTTGATTTTTGTATCACCAACTTGCAATTTATCTAGTTCCTTTGAATCCTTTAAATTACTGTATAACCCTCAAGTTTAGGTAAGTGGACGATGGGGCGTCTCCCTTTGATTCATATAAGGGCTGAAGGTCCTTGAATTCAAACAAGGGTTTGCTGCTTTATTTACTGTAAAATTACTTTTGCAGAGTAGATGTATAAAGCAAGTAAACAGAAAAAAATCACTTGAATGAAAGTGTTGTAATTGCATTGGGTTTCCAAGAACATTGTTGGGCTCCTGTGGACATCCTCTATGCTCTGATAGGTGGGGGTGTCATGAAGAACTGAGCCCCACAAGATCCAACAGGGCCTTTTCAGTTGCTCTCAGGCATTCTGCAGAGCTTCATGTGTCTTCCTCAGAGCTTGTAAAATAGGACACATCAGTGCAGAATTCTGGGGAATCAGATTCTCAGATGCCTCTTGAATATGGCATTAAGAACATTTAGGGTCAAATGCAAACATCATCTACTAGTCAAAAGTCTGAGTCAATTCAATTCATCTTAAGTCTGAGTCATTCTGAGTCCCCTTGAATGCAGAGCATTAGGGAAATGAACATGCATCAGAACTCTGAACATCCATCCCCTTTTCAGCCCCTGGAAAGGCTTGAACTTGCATGTGTTCACTCTCAGTGAGTTGCTGCCAAACTAATTCTGTTTACCTCTCACACCATGGACACCTTCCCCACTTTGAAGTAAAAGGGGTTGGAGAGGGAGCTGAGCTAATGCCCAAAGCCTTTTTAAAGGGCTCTAACAGCCCTGAAAAGGGGAGACAGGACCGACACCAATAGGGAGCTCTGTGAGTTTGGGGATGAGAAGATTCTCTGGCCATCAGGGTTCTGCATGGCTTTGGTGGCCAGTGGAAATATTAGCATTGGCCAGCCTTCTGCCTATCTGCTGTTGCAAAATAAACTATCCTAAAACATGATGACTTAAAGCAATGATTTATTGTTTGCCATGGTTCTGAGGGCTGACTGGGGTTCAGCTGGGAAGCTCTTATTAAGGCTCTTCCATGTGACTGCAGTAAGATAGCAGCTGGACTCTGGTCATCTGAAGGATCAACTGGGCTGGATGTTTAAGTGGCCCACACGTATAGCTAACAGCTGATGCTGGCTGTTGGCTGGAAGCTCAGCTGGGGTTGTAAATTTTGACATGTATGTGTGGCCTTCCCATGTGGCTTGGGCTTCTTTCAGCTTGGCCACTGGGTTTTAAAGGAAGTGGTCCTAAAGTGAGCATTCCAATGACTCAGGAAGAGGTGACAAGTCTTCTTATGTCTTAACCTTAGGAGTCTCAGACTGTCAATTCTGCTTCTCTATCTTGGTCAAGGGAAGTCACAAAGTTTAGCTTAGATTTGAAGGAAGAGAATTATACTCTCCTTTTTTATTCATGGAAAAGCATGCCAATAGAGTAAGGGAAGAAATCGATGGAAGCTGTATTTGACTGTCTCCCACAGCCTGAATAGACTTCAGCCAGAGCACTATAGTAATGGGTCTGGAGTGTATGTAATGTAATGACATGAACGGTTATTAAATGCTTAATATGGATCACATATCATTGCATTTTATCTTTTCAACAACCCCATGCAGTAATGGGGCAGATTGAATTTTCAGCTCCAATTCTTTACCATCCCCTAGATCCATGCCCTTTGCCATCTAACTGTTGAGTGCCTTTCACATGAGAAATACCCAAAGGGGTTATTTGCACCTTGACTTTTAGCTTGATCATAAAACATACTTTGGCCCATGGGATAAAAGTAAATGTGATGCAAACAGGGATTTATGTGGTAGACCATGCTGTCTGGTACTTCTGCCTTCTCCACAAGAAGGGCTTCTCCCTCGAGGTACTGTTCCTTCCACCTGGAGCCAAGAATGAGGGACATAGGGCAGACTGGAGCCAGATGGACTTACAGCTTGAAGCAGAGATGCTTAGCCGAGTCCAGCCTCAGTCAGCTAGTTTCCAGCTAGCCGACCATAGATGGGTGCAAAATGCTTGTTATTGAATGCTACTAAGAATTTGTGGTTGATTGTAATAGTTGACAACAGTAGGCATTATCAGTTCCATTTCCCCCTCTGAGTTCCCTGAGCAGTTAATTAACTTAGCTAGAAACCAGTTTTTGAATCCATCTCTGACTAGTCCATCATCCCACACTGTCTGCCACACGGGTATCATAGGCAGGTGTGGTCAAGGCCTTAGGAAGTTCTTAGAGATTGCTGACAATTTTTATCTTGTGGAGGAGGGGTGCTGTATGTTGGGAAAGAGGCTGCTGTACTGAGTGTCACTGCTTCTTGAGTAATTTCCACTGAAGAGATGAACAGCTGAGTAGGGAGGACCCATCTCCATTGCTCAAGCATGAAAGAGAGCATTGTTGATTTGACCGCCTTGTACGATTAGCTAAAGAACTCAAAAGGCCTGGGAGGGCGTTGGTCTCACTGAGATTAGCTCTCGTGTGTTTGTGTGTGTGTGTGTGCGGGTGCCTCAAAGCTCTGGCATTTGATACCCTTGACAATGAGAACAAAGGACTTAGCATTCATCTAAGACTTAGCTTTTGATATTGATGCAAATTAAAGCTCTTTTTTTTCCATAAGTCATATTTGCTTTCCCACTGAATGATATTTGAATAAATGTCTGAGAGGAAAACACTGGAGTCAGAGAGCCAAATCCGAGGACTGGTCCTGGTTTGGCCTGGGTGGTTCTGAGCGAGTCCCTTTGGCTTGCTAAGGCTCAGTTTCTGCACGGCATTGTGGCATCTGCCTTTACCACCTCACGCCATGAGGGGCAGATGACACCCCCAAGGTGGAAAAATGTACACCTTTATCCAACAGGTGGTAGATGAGCAAATCTGCATATTTCTGGAAAATAAATTATTAATTCATATCTAAGACCTAGATAGATAATTTTTAAATTTTTTTTTTTTTGCCTTTCTAATAAAAGAAATGCATGAGGGTCTGCCTCTGTTAGAATCTGGCTGCAGTCTTTCCGGGTCACTGCTAAACATGGCCACTGTTCACTGCAGCCAAGACAGACCAAAGACAGAGATATCAGCAGCTCAACAACCATCCCTCCTGTTCCTCAGCTTTAGGGTCACCACTGCCCTGTCACAAGTGCCAGTCCTACTGGCCACCAGCCAGCCCCTCAAAGCCTCTTGACAAGGCCATGGGTGGGGTCTGCCATGGACTCATCTCCTTCATTAGCCCTTGGCCAAGGCAGCATTTTAAGCCTATATGTTAACTCCTCTCTCTTCCATATTCCCTTTGAATTGAACAAATAATACAAACATAGAGTAAAAATTTGTCCTAACAGTAGAATAGATGAAGGATGCTATTGAAAAGCCAAAATCTAAGAAGTTTTTGTTACATATAGTGTAATGAAGGACCAGTCTGGGGGAAATACCAATCAACTCATGATTCAATAAAACTATACCTGAACAGTACATTAATGGGACTTAGAGCTAAGCCCCAAGGGGGCTGGATGTAAAAGCAGGACAAGGAGAATCTAGATGCAGTCAAACCTCTGATCTGCAAATGATTCATGGTCCATGCCAGCAGGAGAGTAGGTGACTGAAGCAACAGCCCCAGCTTCCATTCGCTCCAGTAACTTGCAAGACTTCAGCAACAGGGTTGTGATGAGAATTGCCATTGTAGGCAAGAAAGGGGCCATTGCCCAAGCCTAACTTCAGCAGCACCACCAAGAACCTGGCAAAGAAAACATTTGGCAAAGTGGGAATGTTTCCAACATTGAGGGTGCCTCTGGCCAGAACTCTGCCACAACACAAATGTTCAGAGAAGGAGAAGACAGAACTGAAGACAGTTGCCCCTGGGCAAGGTCTGACTCTGCCCACAACATTAGGATTTTCAAGAGTAATAGGCATGCAGGCTTTGACGCTTGTTGCAAGCAAGTGAAGCATGCTGATGTAGGGAAGACAACACTGGTGTCAGCTGCTTTAATGGTCGCCTAACTAGATGATACTACTAGTTAGAAGACCAAGTTAACTGTAAGCAGTACAACAGAAAAAGAAAATCTTGTGCCCAGTTGGTACATACCCGCTATGTTAAAGGGCTCTGTCTTGGGGCTTTCTGCATATTACTCACACATAATATGTATTAAGCAAGGTAAAAAATTCAGAAAATTGCAGGGGAATTTTAGTTGTCAAAATTGATGGAGGCGGGAGACACACGACACACCTGAGTTGTTTGAAGGGATGTTCTGCTAACTTTGTTCTATTGTGTTTACAGCTGCACGCCATGAGAACTTAGCCTATGTTCCATCTGATTGTTTGTGATTTTCTGAGGCAAGATATGAACTTGCTTCAAACATAAAGAAATTCACTTTGTAACTTTTTAGTAGGTAAATTTTCAGAAATGCATGTAAGTTTAGGGAAAGCTGTATTTCCTTTGATGAGAACACTATCGGGAATTGTTTGCCGTTTCAGAAAAATCATGTCATCAATGCAACACAGCTCGGGACACTTAAGTTGTTTTTAAGCCAGTTTTTTCATTAATGCCCTCTCTCTGCTCCAGGATCCAAGACAGGATTCCACATTATATTCAGTCCTCAGGGCTCCCTAGTTTTCCCCAATTTGTGACAGATTCTTGGTCTCCTTGTCTTTCATGACCTTAGCAGATTGAATTGGGTTCTCCAATAAGACCTGTCCAAGCCCATCCTCTCATATCCTTGGAAGACCTAGGAAACAGGGTCTTTGTGGATGTAATTAAGTTAAAGATTTGAGGATGAGATCATCTTGGATTTAGAGTAGGCCTTAAATCCAGTGACTGGTGTCCTTATAAGAGAGAGGAGAAGAGGGTTTGAGACAGAGAGAAATGCAGGGGGAAAGGCTGTGCGAAGATGGAGACAGCAATTGGAGTGGTGCTGCCATAAACCAAGTAACACCAGACACCACCAGAAGCTGAAAGAAGCAAGGAGGGACTCCCCCACAATCTCCAGAGGGAGTACAATCTTGCTGATGCCTCAACTTCAGACTTCTGGCTTCCAGAACTAGGAGAAAAGAAATTTCTGTTATTTTAAGCCACGAGTTTGTAGTAATTAGATATGGCAGCCCCGACAAGCAAATACAATAACCTTGACACTTGAAGATTTCTATCAGATCTTTTGTAAAACGTCCCTTGGTTTGTATTGGTCTGAAGTTTTCTCATGATTATACTGGGGTTATGGGTTTGGGGGAAGAATATGAGCAAAGTGAAGGTCACATCACATAAGTGGTCACAAGATATCAACCTGATTTAATATTGATGATGTTCACCTTGATCACTTGCTTAAGGTGGTGTCAGCCAGGTTTCTCCTATTTTTTCCTTTCCATGTTCTGTTTGCTAGAAGCGTGTCACTGAGTCCAACCTATGCTCAAGGGGAGAATTAAACAATCTATTTTGAATCTTGGAGCTGACATATCTTCTTTTTAAATATCCTTGGAATGCTTTCAAAAATTGATCTAGACTTGAGAAAAGCTCTGTAAATTCCAATTGGAGATTCACATGCCACATTCATTAACTATAATGAAATAAAACTATAAAGTAACAATAAAAGAAAAAATGATATAAAAATTCAAAATATAGTCCTATCGTATTTTTTTTGTCATTGAAGAAATAAAACACATAGATATTGGCCTTTTTTTTCCCCATTTATTTATTTTATTGCATTTTAGGTTTTGGGGTACATGTGAAGAACATGCAAAATTGTTGCATAGGAACACATGTGGCAGTGTGATTTGCTGCCTTCCTCCCCATCACCTACATCTGGCATTTCTCCCCCTGCTATCCCTCCCCAGCACCCCACCCCCCACCGTCCCTCCCCTATTTCCCCCCAACTGACCCCAGTGTGTAGTGCTCCCCTCCCTGTGTCCATGTGCTCTCATCATTCAACACCCGCCTATGAGTGAGAACATGCGGTGTTTGATCTTCTGCTCCTCTGTCAGTTTGCTGAGAATGATGGTTTCCAGGTTCATCCATGTCCCTACAAAGGACCCAAACTCATCGTTTTTGATGGCTGCATAATATTCCATGGTGTATATGTGCCACATTTTCCCTATCCAGTCTATCGTCGATGGGCATTTGGGTTGGTTCCAGGTCCTTGCTATTGTAAACAGTGCTGCAATGAACATTCGTGTACACGTGTCCTTATAGTAGAACGATTTGTAATCCTTTGGATATATACCCAGTAATGGGATTGCTGGGTCAAATGGAATTTCTATTTCTAGGTCCTTGAGGAATCGCCACACTGTCTTCCACAATGGTTGCACTAATTTACACTCCCACCAACAGTGCAAAAGTGTTCCTATTTCTCCACATCCTCTCCAGCATCTGTTGTCTCCAGATTTTTTTAATGATCGCCATTCTAACCGGCGTGAGATGGTATCTCAGTGTAGTTTTGATTTGCATTTCTCTGATGACCAGTGATGATGAGCATTTTTTCATATGTTTGTTGGCCTCATGTATGTCTTCTTTTGTAAAGTGTCTGTTCATATCCTTTGCCCACTTTTGAATGGGCTTGTTAGTTTTTTTCTTGTAAATCTGCTTTAGTTCTTTGTAAATTTTGGATATCAGCCCTTTGTCAGATGGGTAAACTGCAAAAATTTTTTCCCAATCTGTTGGTTGCCGATTCACTCTAATGATTGTTTCTTTTGCTGTGCAGAAGCTGTGGAGTTTGATTAGGTCCCATTTGTCTATTCTGGATTTTGTTGTCAATGCTTTTGGTGTTTTGGTCATGAAGTCCTTGCCTACACCTACGTCCTGAATGGTTTTGCCTAGATTTTCTTCTAGGGTTTTTATGGTGTTAGGTCTTATGTTTAAGTCTTTAATCCATCTGGAGTTAATTTTAGTGTAAGGTGTCAGGAAGGGGTCCAGTTTCTGCTTTCTGCACATGGCTAGCCAGCTTTCCCAACACCATTTATTGAACAGGGAATCCTTTCCCCATTGCTTGTTTTTGTCTGGTTTGTCAAAGATCAGATGGTTGTAGATATGTTGTGTTGCCTCCGAGACCTCTGTTCTGTTCCATTGGTCTATATCTCTGTTTTGGTACCAGTACCATGCTGTTTGATTACTGTAGCCTTGTAGTATAGCTTGAAGTCTGGTAGTGTGATGCCCCCCGCTCTGTTCTTTTTGCTTAGAATTGACTTGGCTATGCGGGCTCTCTTTTGGTTCCATATGAAGTTTAAGGTGGTTTTTTCCAGTTCTGCGAAGAAGGTCATTGGTAGCTTGATGGGGATAGCATTGAATCTGTAAATTACTTTGGGCAGTATGGCCATTTTCACGATATTGATTCTTCCTAACCATGAACATGGAATGTTTCTCCAACTTTTTGTGTCCTCTCTTATTTCGTTGAGCAGTGGCTTGTAGTTCTCCTTGAAGAGGTCCTTTACATTCCTTGTTAGTTGTATTCCTAGGTATTTTATTCTCTTTGTGGCAATTGTGAATGGAAGTTTGTTCTTGATTTGGCTCTCTTTAAGTCTGCTATTGGTGTATAGGAATGCATGTGATTTTTGCACATTGATTTTGTATCCTGAGACTTTGCTGAACTTGCTTATCAGTTTCAGGAGGTTTGGGGCTGAGACGATGGGGTCTTCTAGATATACAATCATGTCGTCTGCAAATAGAGACAATTTGACTTCCTCCTTTCCTATTTGAATGCCCTTTATTTCTCTTTCTTGCCTGATTGCTCTGGCTAGAACTTCTAATACTATATTGAATAGCAGTGGTGAGAGTGGGCATCCTTGTCTGGTGCCACATTTCAAGGGGAATGCTTCCAGTTTTTGCCCATTCAGTATGATATTGGCTGTTGGTTTGTCATAAATAGCTTTTATTATTTTGAGATACGTTCCATTGATACCTAGCTTATTGAGTGTTTTTAGCATAAAGGGCTGTTGAATTTTGTCAAAGGCCTTCTCTGCGTCTATTGAGATAATCATGTGGTTTTTGTCTTTGGTTCTGTTTATGTGATGAATTACCTTTATAGATTTGTGTATGTTGTACCAGCCTTGCATCCCCAGGATGAAGCCTACTTGATCATGGTGGATAAGCTTTTTGATGTGCTGTTGCAATCGGCTTGTCAGTATTTTATTGAAGATTTTTGCATCTATGTTCATCATAGATATTGGCCTGTAGTTTTCTTTTCTTGTTGAGTCTCTGCCGGGTTTTGGAATCAGGATGATGTTGGTCTCATAAAATGATTTGGGAAGAATTCCCTCTTTTTGTATTGTTTGGAATAGTTTCAGAAGAAATGGTACCAGCTCCTCTTTGTATGTCTGGTAGAATTCAGCTGTGAACCCATCTGGACCTGGGCCTTTTTTGGGTGGTAAGCTCTTAATTGCTGCCTCAACTTCAGACCTTGTTATGGGTCTGTTCAGGGTTTCGGCTTCTTCCTGGTTTAGGCTTGGCAGGAGGCAAGTGTCCAGGAATTTATCCATTTCTTCCAGGTTTATTAGTTTGTGTGCATAGAGTTGTTTGTAATAATCTCTGATGATGGTTTGAATTTCTGTGGAATCTGTGGTGATATCCCCTTTATCGTTTTTTATTGCATCAATTTGGTTATTCTCTCTTTTCTTTTTTATTAATCTGGCTAGTGGTCTATTTTGTTGATCTTTTCAAAAAACCAGCTCCTGGATTTATTGATTTTTTGAAGGTTTTTTTTTGTCTCTATCTCCATCAGTTCTGCTGTGATCTTAGCTATTTCTTGTCTTCTGCTAGACTTTGAGTTTTTTTGATCTTGCTCCTCTAACTCTTTCAGTTTTGACGATAGGGTGTCAATTTTTGATCTCTCCTTGCTTCTCATGTGGGCACTTATTGCTATATATTTTCCTCTAGAGACTGCTTTAAATGTGTCCCAGAGATTCTGGTATGTTGTGTCTTCATTCTCGTTGGTTTCGAAGAACATCTTTATTTCTGCCTTCATTTCATTGTTTATCCAGTCAACATTCAAGAGCAAGTTGTTCAGTTTCCATGAAGCTGTGCGATTCTGAGTTAGTTTTTGAATTCTGAGTTCTAACTTGATTGCACTGTTGTCTGAGAGACTGTTTGTTACGATTTCCATTCTTTTGCATTTGCTGAGGAGTGATTTCCTCCCAATTATGTGGTCAATTTTAGAGTAGGTGTGATGTGGTGCTGAGAAGAATGTATATTCTGTGGCTTTGGGGTGGAGAGTTCTGTAAATGTCTATTAGGTTTGCTTGGTCCAGGTCTGAGTTCAAGTCCTGGATATCCTTGTTAATTTTCTGTCTGGTTGATCTGTCTAATGTTGACAATGGGGTGTTAAAGTCTCCCACTATTATTGTGTGGGAGTCTATGTCTCTTTGTAAGTCATTAAGAACTTGCCTTATGTATCTGGGTGCTCCTGTATTGGGTGCATATATATTTAGGATCGTTAGCTCTTCTTGTTGCATTGATCCTTTTACCATTATGTAATGTCCCTGTTTGTCTCTTATGATCTTTGTTGCTTTAAAGTCTAATTTATCAGAGATGAGAATTGCAACTCCTGCTTTTTTTTGCTCTCCATTTGCTTGGTAAATCTTCCTCCATCCCTTTATTTTGAGCCTTTGTGTATCCTTGCATGTGAGATGGGTTTCCTGGATACAGCACACCGATGGGTTTTGTCTTTTTATCCAATTTGCCAGTCTGTGTCTTTTGATTGGGGCATTTAGTCCATTTACATTTAGGGTTAATATTGTTATCTGTGAATTTGATACTGCCATTTTCGTGCTAGCTGGCTGTTTTGCCCTTTAGTTGAGCTGGTACTTGTTGTTCCTTTATATGTGTAGAGCCTCTTTCAGGAGCTGTTGTAGAGCTGGCCTGGTGGTGACGAAATCTCTGAGTACTTGCATGTTCCCAAAGGATTTTATTTTTCCTTCACTTATGAAGCTTAGTTTGGCTGGATAGGAGATTCTGGGTTGAAAGTTCTTTTCTTTAAGGATGTTGAATATTGGCCCCCATTCTCTTCTGGCTTGTAGGGTTTCTGCTGAGAGATCTGCTGTGAGTCTGATGGGCTTCCCTTTATGGGTAACCCGACCTTTCTCTCTGGCTGCCCTTAGTATTTTCTCCTTCATTTCGACCCTGGTGAATCTGACGATTATGTGCCTTGGGGTTGCTCTTCTTGACGAATATCTTTGTGGTGTTCTCTGTATTTCCTGGACTTGAATGTTTGCCTGCCTTGCTAGGTTGGGGAAGTTTTCCTGGATAATATCCTGAAGAGTATTTTCCAGCTTGGATTCATTCTCTTCGTCGCATTCGGGTACGCCTATCAAACGTAGATTAGGTCTTTTCACATAGTCCCACATTTCTTGGAGACTTTGTTCATTCCTTTTTACCCTTTTTTCTCCAGTCTTGCCTTCCCGTTTTATTTCATTGAGTTGATCTTCGACCTCTGATATCCTTTCTTCTGCTTGGTCCATTCGGCTGTTGATACTTGTGCATGCTTCACGAAGTTCTCGTGTTGCGTTTTTCAGCTCCATCAATTCACTTATATTCCTTTCTATTTTGTCCATTCTTGTTAGCATTTCGTCAAATCTTTTTTCAAGGTTCTTAGTTTCTTTGCATTTGGTTAGAACATGTTCTTTAAGTTCACAGAAGTTTCTTACTACCCACCTTCTGAAGTCTGATTCTGTCATTTCATCACACTCGTTCTCCATCCAACCTTGTTCCCTTGCTGGTGAGAAGTTGTGATCCCTTTTAGGAGGAGAGGTGTTCTGGTTTCGGGTGTTTTCATCCTTTTTGCGCTGGTTTCTTCCCATCTTTAACGATTTATCCACCTGTTGACTTTGTGGTGCTGGCTTTCAGATTGGGTCTCAAATCTTTCAGATTGACGTTCTGTTTGTTGATGATGAGGTTATTTCTGTTTCTTGGTTTTCCTTCTTACAGTCTGGCCCCCCTGCTGTAGGTCTGCTGAGGTTCACTCCAGGCCCTGCTTGCCTGGGGTTCACCTGCAGCAGCTGCTGAACAGCAAGGGTTGTTACCAGTTTTCTTCTTCTGCTGTCTTTGTCCCAGAAGGATACCCCCCTAGTGTCAATCTGATCTCTCTTTTATGAGGTGTCTTTTTGGATATATAGGGGTCAGGGAGCTGCTTGAGGAGACGGTCTCTTCTTTATAGGAGCTCAAATGGTGAGCTGTGAGCTCTGTTGTTGTTCACTCAGAGCTGCTGGGCAGGTACTTTTAGGTCTGCTGCAGCAGAACTCATAAACTGCTTTTTGTTCCCAGGTGCTCTGTCCCAGGGATTTAGGGCTTTATTTATGAGTTTCCATTATGCTGCCGCCTTCTTTTTTTTTTTTTTTTCCCTTCAGACCTGCCCAGCCCAGCAAGGAGGCAGCCTAGTCACTGTCGGCCTATAGCAGCTTTGCTGAGCTGCTGTGGGCTCCGCCCTGCTGCGAAGTGAACTTCCCTGCAGTCCTGTTTATATGGGTGTAGTTAGAACTGCTTTGGTTATGGTGGCCCGCCTCTGTTGGGGCGGAGTCTCTGCTGTGGCGGGTTGCCTTGGCAACGGTGGGCCGCCTCAGCAATGGCGGGTTGCCTTGGCAACGGTGGGCTGCCTTGGTAATGGCGGACACCCCTCCCCCACAGAGCTGGACCGTCCCGGGTTCAGCTGCGCTTGCTGTGAAACTCTCAGTCCAGAGTTTCTGGTTGCTGTTCTTTTGTGGGGGTGGGGCCAGCCGAGCCTGATCGCCTGGCTCCCTGCCTCAGAGCCTTTTTTAAGTTGGTGTTCTAGTCGCCTGTTGAAGAGGCGCCGGGGTCTGTTTGTTGTCCCCTGCGGCCACTCACTGCGCTGGCTTAAACAGCGGCACTGAGGTTTGTGGCCCTTTTTTTTCTTTTTTTTGCCCTGGAATCTACTGTCCTGGTTCTCTGCTCAATCCCCTTTTTGAACCAGCGTATGGGCGACTTCCCGTGGCTCCAATCGCCAGCCTAAAGGGCCCCCGGACCGGTGTATTTTGTAAGGAGAACCGCGGCTCTGGGGCGCCTACAAAGCAGCCGCGCGGGGCAAAGCAGCGGGGCTGGCCGGCACAGACGTGCTGGCCGAAACAGCCGCGCTGGCGACCGTGGAGCTCCTCTGCCTGGGAATTTCCTAGTCTGTGGGCAATAAAAACACGGCGTCCACTCACCCTCTGCGCTTTCACTGGGAGCTGCAATCCTGAGCTGTTCCTAAACGGCCATCTTGGATCGTCCCCCGATATTGGCCTTTTAAATAAATAATAATGATGTCAAGAATATATGTCAAAAATTAAGAAATGAAGTCAGTTGTACACAGATTAAATTAATGATGGTAAATGGTTTTATTATTTAATATAAAAAGCATGATAAATTAAGCTTAAGGAGAATAAGAATTTTAAAGATTTGTAAATAATATTTAAAAAACATACACTGATGAATTATAAAACAGAAAAATGAGAGAATCGATAAGCAAACCCTAGAACCACTTATTTGGTTTGGAGCAGATACCAGTGTTAAGATGACACACACTTGGTTGCAGAAGTCACCTGGCTGAACTATTGCAGCTTGGTCAGGAATCTGCATCAGAGCCAAACCTTGGCAATGCAGTGTTCAACTTTAACCTTGTGTCTGATAATCACAAGTTTCAGGAGGGGCAGCTTTGTTCTGATTCAATTGTGGGCTATAAGAGCAAGCAAACAGCTCTCTTTCAAGCATCCAGATTTCAGCATCAGAACCAGACCTTCTGTTTAGGGGATGGCAGCAGCTGCAATTCAGCTTGTTCTGGCAGCCATTGCGGAGTCTTCCAGGCTCAGTGAGACATGTGTTTTCACGTAGAACTGAGAGTGACCAGGAAGGCCCTTCAGACACAGATATACTCCAATATGGTCGGCAAAGCCCTGTGGAGTCTAGAATCTGGAAAATCTTGGCAAGTGAGTTTCGAGTGTATTACCAGGGAGCTATCATTTGCACCCCAACTGTAAGGCAGGATACTCCAGTTAACTAGAAATAATGTATTAGGAGCTGAAACCCATTTTCTGATTAAGTTAAATGTTTTATCTCGCATTATGAAACTGAACTTTTATTAATGCTGAAATCATAGGAAAGAACATTTTAAAAAAATGAGCAAAGTTCTAGCTTCCTAGTTCATTTAAAATAATCCATTTGAATATAAACATTTAAAAGTTTATCTTAATTTCTTTTTTTTCCAAGTTAAGGTAATCTAACAAATATTAGATAAGTTAGATAAAATAAGTCTTTCAATGTATCTATGACAAGCTGATTGTCAGAATTCTGTACAGAGGTGAAAAAAATGAAAATGTAAGTTGAGGGTATCTGCTGTCACTTTGTATTTTCTTTGTACTTAATGTTTTAGCCAATACAATTAGGCCAAAAAAAGTGAGAGAGAGAAAAAAGAAAGAAAGGAAAGAAGGAAGGAAGAAAGAAAGAGAGAGAGAAAGGGAGAGAGAGACAGAAAGGAAGAAAAAAAGAACATACCGTACATACTGTAAAAGGGAAGTACATGATCAAATTTGTAGACATTATTATCTCCACAAGAGTACCTTTACTTTGGAAACCAGTTGCATGTCCAAGAGTCACCAGACCACCCTACCCTCTGACCAGCTGGCTACAAATTCAGCCCAGCTTGAATATGTGGGTAGATATTATTTAAATGTAAGGTCTGGCATATTTTCTCTTATGCCTTAATTTTTTTTTTTTTTTTTGAGACAGAATCTTGCTCTGTCTCCCAAGTTGAAATTCAGTGGCTCGATCTCCATTCAATGCAACCTCCACCTCCTGGGTTCAAGCAATTCTTCTGCCTCAGCCTCCCAAGTAGCTGGGATTACAGGCACTTGCCACCACACCTGGCTAACTTTTGTATTTTTAGTAGAGACGGGTTTTCACCGTGTTCGTCGGTTTGGTCTTGAACTCCTGACCTCAAGTGGTCCACCTGCCTCAACCTCCCAAAGTGCTAGGATTACAGGCGGGAGCCACCGCACCTGGCCTCTTATGCCTTAATTTGATTGTGCTGATATTCTTGATAGGTCATTTCTAAACTTTTGAATATTTGGGAAATGTAACACTCAGTTAATGAATCTATATGTCTATCAATATAAAAGTTCTTTAGAAAAATTGACTTATAGATTAAAATTTATTAGTGAATGTTCTGGAAGGATCCAATTGCTGGATGTTTGTTTTAAATCATCTAGTTACGTCAGATAAGCTCTTAGATAAGGCTTTGCCCATTATTACAGTATCTACAATTGGGCAGAGACCAGAAAGACACTGTAATAATAGGCAAGGGCTTATCTAAAATATTTTTTGTTAACGTTGCTCTCTGAGAGTCAGGCCTCTAATAGGATATTATCTGCTCCTCTCTGGTGTCTCTTGGGGTCACAAAGTCAGGAACACTTCTGATGACCCTGCAAGCCAGCCAGCTCTGTGTATGCTCTGCATCTCCCGATCCCAATAGGCCAAGTGCAGAAGGTGAGCTGTGGCCTGGTGTTAGTTACTCAGGTCATCCTCAAGGCCAAACAAAACTGCAAATGAAAAGCTGTTGGAAAGCTGTGCACAGCAGGCTTCCCAGTAGTGATTTAGAATCTTGCGGAGAGCAGGGTTTGGCCCTGGCACAGCTCAGGAACAGTGACCTCTCTCTGTAGCTCTCTTGCACCCTGGTGCTGAATGAACTCATTTTCACTTACACCACCCTTCTGGGGATACGGGTCAAAGGCTGAACGTTTGGAACCACTAAACATTGAGTTGAGCCAGCAATGAGAGGCCTCTGCCTCATGTTGGAATGAAAAAGCAGTTTCTTTCCATCTGCACAGGTCTATTCTCTCATTGTGTTCATAACATGATCTTACTTGCCTTTTATATTTAGAGTTTTAATTTTTTAGTAAGGTGTGAGGTAGAGGTCTATTTCATTTTTTGGTTTGTTTTTATTCCATTTGGCTAATTGTTTTAATACCTTTGATTAAAAAGCCCATGTTTCACCCACTGAACCTAGAGTGCAACCTATGTCCTATTCCAGTCGTCTATAGATGTGAGAATTTATTTCTGGGCTTTCCATTTTGTTCCACTGATGAATTTGAATATCCTAATACACGTATCACATCATCTTAATTACCACGTCTCTATCATAATTATGATAGGTCAAGTTCATTCACTTCATTGTTCTGCAGCAGTAACTTGGCTATTTTTGGTCTTTTCAAGAAGAGTCTGAAATTTTATTCTACTTGAAACCTATCGTTTCATGGATGATGACAAAAGACAGGAGGCTTCTGGATCAGAGACAAAGGACTTTATCATGTCACAGCAAGCAGTATGAACATGAGCATGATTGTGTCAGTGCTCCTTGCATATGAGTCTCATAAAAGTGACTCATGTAGACCCAGATTGATGCTTGCATACATAGTGGATTAGATTACTGAGAGAAACCCTGAGCTTTGGGTACTCAAATCATTTATAATAGACAGCATGCTTGCTCTTTCCTCTAAAGAAAGACACTATCTCTATCTTCCAAAGCTATTTGCCATACAAAAAATCTTTGCAAAAATTAGTTGAGAAAAAAGGCCAGTCAGTGCTTCTACTCACAAGATAGGTAGAAGTACCAACAAATCATGAACTGTTTCCCAGCTGGCCTGTGATCTTCCATGTATATTCTAAATTTAGTTTGTTACTTACCACAAACACACACACACACACACACACACACACACACACACACACACAAACACATGCACACACACGCACACACATGCAATATGTTGAAAATATGTTTTCAATTTGCCTTGAATCTATAGATTGGAGAAGAGCTGACATTCTTGTAACATGAAATTAGTTCTTGTAATACATTCTTGTAATATTAAATCTTTTAATTCTTGGCTATGGTATATCTCTACATTTATTTAGTTTTACCTTAACATCTCAATAAAGTTGCCGTAGAAGTCTAGCACTTCTTTTGCTAGTTATTACTTAGCAAAATGATATCTTATCTCTGCTCAAATTCCTGCAATGTCTTTCTATTTTACTCAGAGTAACACCCAAGGGGGCTTTTCATGATCTAGTTTTCCATTACTCCTCTGCCCTCATCTCCTATTGCTCTCTGCTTTGCTCATTCTGCTTCAGCCTCATTGCCTTCCTTGCTGTATTTTTAATGTACCAGACACACTTCTGTCTTAGGCCTTAGCACTGGCTGTTTCCTCTACTCATGATTCTTTTCTCTCTGAAATATTGGCATGGCTAACAACTTCATCTCAGTCTTTGTTCAAATGTCACCCTCTCATGATGCATGTCCCAAACACCCTGTTAAAAATTGCAAACTGCCTCTTACCTCCTGTCACTCTTGATTCCTCTTACTCTGCTCAGTACTTTTTTTCTTAATATGTATTACTTTCTATGCTACTATGTTACAGTATAAATTACTATTCTACCAAATATCCTACTATTAATTAATTATATTTGTCATTATTTCTGTCTCCTCTAACTAAAATGTTAGCTGTAAGAGGCAGGGATCTTTGCATTTTTATATATTGATGGATTTCTATAGTGGAATAGTGCTAAGGATATAGCACTATTAAGGTGTTTAAGAAATATTATTAAATAGCTTTTCCTAGGTATGTCATATTTTTTGCAATTATAAATTTTAATTATGTTTTATTATTTAAAATATACTTTTATTTTAAAATAAATATATATTATTTAAATATACTTAAATAAACTTATTTGATTTTAAGTTTTAATTATAAAAAATTAAAATTTCTGTGTTTGCTGCTGATGCATAAAAGTATAATTCATATTTGGTAGTCATTTTGGTACTTAGGAATCTCTAAATTCTCTGACTCCCATAATTTAAATTTTTGCACAGAAAATCATGTCATGTGGGCAGAATGATGGCTTTTTTCCTCTTTCTAATCTTTATATCTTTTAATTTATTTTTCTTGCTTCACTAACTTTCAGTACAATGTTTCTAGAAATTGTGATGGCAGGCATCTTGTTTTTCATTTTTTTTAAATAGGAATGCTTTTATTGTTTTATGTGATACTTGCAGTAGATTTTTTGGAGGGGGTGATCTTTGTTTAATGAAGTTTCTTCTGATTCCTAATTTTCTAATAATTACTTCTTTTAAGAATGAATATTCAAATTTACTATGTATTTTTTTGTTACTATTGAGACATATCACAAACTTGTTGTCTTTGAATGCAGCAAATTACATTATTTCCTAAACCAAATCAACCTGAATTGCTTTGAAACATCCAGCCTAATCATGCTACCTTATCTTTTGTATTCATTGCCCAATTGATTTGCAATTATTTTGTTAAGAAATTTTGCATCTATATTTATGACAGAGATCACTCTTTAATTTCACTTTTTCATATAATCCATGTCAGGTTTTGAAATCAAGTTAATAATATTCTTATGAAACGGGTTGGGAGTACTCCTGGTTTTGTTTCCCCCCTACACATTCGAATAATTTGTATAAGCTTAGAATAATTTGTAGCTTCAATATTTGTTAGATTGCCTGTAAAAACCATCTTGGTCTGAAGTTTTCTCTTGTGAAGTTTATAAACTTTTGACCCTATTCTTTTTCTACTATTTTATATTGGTTTTCAATTTTATTAATTTCCGAATTGTCAGTATTATTTCTTTCCTCATATGTATTTTGTATACTTTATGCTTTTCTCCCATTTGTGAAATTGAAGGCCTAACTCAATGTTCAGCCTTTCTTCTTCTATAAAATAAAGATTTAAGGCTACCAGTTTTTCACTACACATTGCTATTGCTACTACTCATAAGGTTTTATATGCAATGCTTTAATTATTGCACAGTTCTAAATGTGTTTTACTTTTTTTCATGAATTTTTAAAGCCCTTGTGGTATTTAGAATTAGTATACCTTATTTCAAAACAAATGGGGTAATTTGGTTTTATTTAGAGAAAAATATTTATCTTAATTAAAATTAGGTCAGAAAAATTTCTTCTTTTATGAGACCAAACATTTGAAATTTTTTTGAGATTTTATTTATGTTTCAGCAAGTGACCAATATTTATAAATGTTTCATACATGCTTAATAGGATATATATTCTGCAGTGTTCTGCATATGTTCATTAACATAAGCTTGTTAATTGTGTGAAACATTTTTTATATCTGTAACTGCTTCATTTATAGGTTATTGAAAGATACGTATTAAAATCTTCAACTAAGATAATGGAATTGTTAAATTCTCCTGCAATTCTTATAATTTTTCTTTTTTATATTTTGGTAGGTATGCATAATATATAATTTTTATATATTCCTAGTGAATTTAATTTTTTATCCTGAAATAGGGGCTAGACAATTCTTCTGAGAAACATGGGATTTACCAGTTCCCAAAAGTCAGGTACATGACATTGTATCCAGTTTATGAGTCACAATTTTATTTCTTTCTTACTCACTGTAGGGAAGTATTTAAGACCATGAACTTTGATGAGTTTTTGACAAGTTTTTACCTTTCATGTCTTCAGAATATTTTGAAATTTCTACTAACCTCATAGCACACTTCATGTGAACAGTAATGAAATAACATCAGTATGAGGAAAAACATAACAGTTCCCTCCCAATAAAAAATGGTAAATATTAACATTTTTTTCAAATGGTGGGAATTGATGTCTTTAGTGTTATTTGTTAGGATTATTTGTGGCTATTTTACCTGAAGATATGGGAGTGGATCAGATATTCCTCATGGCATTGGGGATTTTAAAAAGATATGGGAGCAACTTTTAAAAATTAACAGTTTTGTATTATAATACACAATATTTGGAGTCTCTGTTTTCTCTGAGACTTTTCATTCTCCTGGCCATCAGTTAATGGAAGTTGTGAACTTTGAGCCAAACAGGATCAAGGAAAATGGAATAGAGATTCAACATGAGGTATTACCTCTTGAACTGGAAAGTCATGTAAACATGGGAGATGAGGCTGAAAATTTGGTTCAGCCATTCTCTACTATGAGCACAAAAAGAGCCATCTGCAAGATGCTAAAAAGAAGGAAGTAAATTTAGAGATGAAGAGAGAAGAGGTAATGTGTGGCTTCAGGGAGAGAAGCAGACTTGGGTCTTGGTGTCAGTAGAGTTCCTGGTTATAGTCTTTTTGATACCCAGCTGCTTTTCTTGCCCTCAGATTGTTTGAGATATGCTTATATCCTTGTAACAAACCACCCTTTCTGGCTTCTGAGACTCTGAGTGAATTTCTGTCCTTGCTGGTCTGAAACGCTACTGTGCACAACAACTATAGAGCAGCCTTCAGAGCAGTCGGAGAGTCTTGAAACCATTCCCAGAGTTGTGGTTAGTAGAGTCTGAAGCACCTGAAGGGGTTCTTTACAGGAGACAGGTCTTGAATATAGGCTAATACTGAGTCTAACGCACTTCAACAACTTGCCACCACCACATTGCACTTTTGATCCTGTGCATTCCAAGTCATAAGAAATCATAAGAAATGTGAGTATACACTGAATTCAGTGCTAAATGCTTTTATTGAAACTTAAAGAAACCAAACATACCTAGCAGAAACAATTTTCAGAATGACATGATAAAAACCACTAGAGCCCATATTTTTCTGCATAGCTTATTCAGATGACTAAATCCGTAGTGGATTTAAACAATTGTTTAGTTCTCCACCGTTTTTCCACAGAAGGAAATGTTCACAATCCATAGTACATTGGTTTCAAAGCACTTTCCTGAGTAAAAAAACAGGCTTTCCCCTAATAGAAAGAAAAGAAGAAGCCTATATTAATGTCTATTCAAGAACTGTTTTCTTGCAGGGGGTTGAGGGAGTAGGGGTTTCCAAACTAGCTATGCACTAATGTTAAGATTTATCTATCTGTTATGATGAAATCAATCAATTCGGAGACCTGGAAAATTGCTGTTAAGTTAGGTCACTAGGTAGACACTTGTTTTTGTGCAGCTGTTCTTTGAATGTCCAGAAATGGATTGTTTGAGCTATAGAAAGTTAATAGATTCTATTAGCATTTTCCTTTGATTTAGCCATTCATACATTCTTTTGAGTATGACTTGAGTTTACTCTTGATTCACACTTGAAAGGCAGCATTCCATAATATTTAAGAGTGCAGAATCCAGAGCCAAAATGTTTGGAATTGAACCAGGCAAGGACCTCTCTCTGTACCTCTTTGTTTCCTCATCCATAAGTAAGAATAAAATAGAACCTATAAGGTTTCTGTGAAGAAGCAATTGAGTTAACACACTTAAAGCACATAGAACACTGCCTGGCACAGAGCAAGCACTGCACAAATGTTGGCCTTGATGACCATCCCTGAATCACTGGTGTCCACTACAGACACATGCAAGAATAGTCTGACAATTCTACCGGCACTAACTTGGGGTGCACAGTAGGGATGCTACTGACCTTGCATCTCTTCAGCCATGTATGTTGGAATCCCACGGCACATGTTTGCAATGTTTTTTCCTAACTTCCTCAGGTCATCGACTTTGTCTGGGTTGATTGAGTACATCAGGCTCTTGGGAGGTGCTCCTCCTGGTCCCTTACCCTGAAGCTGAATGTGGGAAAGACAGGCAGAAAGGAAGAATGAGAGAGAATGAATGCCAAACCCAGTGGTTTGTTGACTTGAGGGGTATACAAGCCCAACAGTGAGTACTGCTCAGCTAAATTTTTCCATAAGATGAAGGAGAGCCATTTCTAGCTTATTCTATATATCTTAAAATTTCTAAGTGTTCTAAGAGATTTAGCTGGTTTGAAACCTCACCTTCTCATAAAAACAGAAGTCTTAGGCTAAATTTATTCTGAAACTTGGACCTCATTTGGTCATCATAGATTCCTTGGATTAGATGATGTAATAATCATCTTCTGAGAATGTAGTTTATTTATTTTCTCTACCTTGTCAATGAAAGGTACCCATTTATCAGTTATAGGAATATGAACTCAGGCAAACATTTTAAAGCATTTAAAGCATTATAGACTCCTTCTTTTCACTTACCTGGATTAGTATGGCCAGACAAAATATATAATACCCAGTCACATTTGAATTTCAGATAAACAATGGATCCTTTTTCTGTTCCAAACATTGCATAGGATATATTATAATAAAAAGGCCTGCTGCTTACCTGAAATTCAAACTTAACTGGATATCTTCTATTTTTATTTGCTAAATCTAATAACCCTAACTAACTCTGTAGAAAAATGTCCTTGGCAAAGTACTGAGGGCTCCTATTGGTGTGACCAGAGCTTTGCTCCTCTAACAGTCAAGGTTTCAAATGTTCTGCTCATCAGCTCTAGAGATAGGTGAGTCACAGCATTTGATGTGGCAGAAGCTGCCTTCCCTCAGGCAATCACCAATAACTTCCCCCTTCGTGCTGCACACTACAACATACTGTGGTCAGGAGGGAATGACTGTGATCTTCTCATTATTTTCTGACGATCATAAAACCTCTCCTCTCACCAAAAATCAAAAGCCTTTTATTTTTACCTTCTTTTCCTTGACCAGTGCATCAAGGGATTGAATGGAGGGCACGACCTCCTTGTTCATTTTGTGCACAATGCATGCCTTCTTGTGAAAGAGTCTGGTTGCAGCAAAGCCCTGTTAAAGAGATGGTAAATAGTGAGGCATGTGTTCTCCAAGGAGTTTTTCTTATCAGAAGTCAGTTCCACCAGCAGAGAGAAATGGAATTCCAAGATCATGATGAGCTGGGATAAGAGCACTGGTTGTAGACCTGCTTGGCAATCACATCTATTGCTGACATTTATGAGGACTGACTGCAAGTTCTCTGAGGGCAGAGACTGAACATCTAACTTGTTTGCTTTATTTTCAGGTTCTAGTGTGATAAGAACCCCTCTACATAAATCTGTTTTACTGAAATAGACTTTAAAAGCTATCACGTTTTAGTCTCCTTTGATCTTCACATTTCAAGGAGACAGCTAAGACAAAAATTAGTTTTCCAATTGACCAGATAAAATGGAAACAATAAGAGTTTGCTATTTAAAAGTATAATTTGTTAAATACATATCTGGTAATTGCGGAGTTGGGTCTTCTAACTAGTGCCAAGTATTTCTTTCTTTGCTTCTCATTTTCTTTATTCCTTTCTTTCCTTCCTCCCTTAATATTGTCATTTACATTTCCTTTGGTCCTTTTGAGTTTTGGATGAAATGTCAATTTCAATCTCTTTAGAAGGAGGTCCTAAAGCCTCCTTTGAAAACAAAATGAGATAGGCTAGGCTTTGGAAGCAGTAAAATTGTGCAAGTCTTTCAGCATTATTGAGGGTTTCTGCAAGCAGGCAAAAGGAGGTTCGTATTTGTTGTGTATACTCTCAATCCTTTGAACATAGTGTTTATTGGTTTGAAATTTAACTGATCATGCAACACTTATTAACAGTAGTTATCTCTAGGGAACAAAATTGGATGAGTAAAATAGGCATCTTTATTTATAACTGTATGCTTATGTGTAATTAGAATTTATTTTTAATTTTTTTATGGTCAGCATGCACATTTTTTGTTAAAAAAAGAAATCTAATTTAAAATAATAGGGTAAAACTTGCATATTGACTACCTACACTTTCATAATCCCACATGGAATTCCAGGAGTCCCAGCCGTTGTTGTTGTCAATGTTGGCCACGTTGTGTTCATTGTTGACACTCACTGACTGCTGCCCACTTCCAGCACTGTTGTTGTCATCACTGACGTTGATATTCTGAAGTTTATACGGGATCGAGAGTGATTTAATACCATGTTTCTTTGCAAGTGCATTTTGGTAGCAAACTTGAAAAAGTGACTTACGTAGTCAGCAAGGGCAGGAGCTAAGAAGACTCCGAGAAGTCCAGCGAAGACGATCTGAAATCACAAATAACACTGGTCTCCTGTTACATGGCAAAATGATGTCTTCTTTTGTCTTCCTCTGTCCAAGCTTATAATAAATAGTCACTAAGTTTTCTAATGTGTTGAGTTCTAGTTCAATGTGTTTTCTTCTTCTCTTGCCTTGCATTTTTTAACCATAAAAAGTTTTAATGATAATGTGAAATTGCTGATTAATTATAAGTAATTATATTAATGTGATATATAGTTTTAGAATTTTTAGCGAAGGTCTTATGAAAAACTGGAAACATTGATGAAGAAGGGAAGTTGAGAACCAGGAAAGCTGCTTTCATCTCACTGCCATCCAGTACTGAGGAAAAAAAATGTAATTTTCAAGTAGTGATAAATCAAATTATTAAATCCCCTTTTAAATAAAACCCAGAATGTACCATCTTGTTTCCTCTCAGTTTAATAAATGGCATCCTAAAGATGACTTTGCTAAGATAATACTTCTGGAAATGTCAGAATAGAGTTTAAAAATTTTTAAGATTCATCAAAATATTAACTTTATAATGAAACATTCACTTGGCAAATGAATTCCTATAAATTATCATTGGTAAGAATGCATTTTGTTGAATTTTTCATGATTTTTCTATTTCTGATAAACTCAGCTATATTTAATGCCAGAGTATCCTACCTTGAGTAGATATTTGGATTATTAAAATCTAGTAAAAGAAGAAAGTTATACTTCCTGCCAGTATTAAGAGATGGGAGTAGAGATACACTTTAAAGTTATTGAAAATATGTGCATTCTTCTAAATATTAACAAAAATGATTTGGGGTAACTGACACGGCTTGGTTATTCAGCTTAAATCTGTACTGCAGCCTGTGTTACACAGGTTGTTGATGCTCACCTGCCATTCGTTTCTAATCGTTTTATAAGGTTTCAAATTCTCTCTTTAGTGAAATTCAGAAATTTGCCTGGCACATATTTTGACTTCCTAAGAAGCATATATTTGTATCAGTGTTGAATTTTGGTCAGTGCCCCAATATAAGAAAGTTACTGTTTTAAAATAAAGCAAACTGTCTTTTTTTTCTTGAAAAAAAAAAAAAAAAAAGGAGTAAGTTTTACAATGAGTAGTATAGAATAAATGAATACTTTGGTTTGAAATGGCTGTAAGTTCTAAAAATCACATCTGAAAATGATTTCAGTTAATTTTCCTATTTAACATGAGATGCTTTCTTCCTAATAGAAATAATATTTTTATTTGAGAAAAAGCCAACTTTCTAAAGCAATGGATTAGTAGGCAGATTGGATGCCGATGATGGGAAAGCAAGGATAGAGTGTCTGGCTGGCAAGAGTGATCAGGAGAGACGGTGTCACTAGCAGTGTCCCAGGATACTTGTTTTAATCATGTATCACAGGCTCCATGATATTGGTTGTCAGAGCAGGAGCTTTATGCAGAGTGCCTCATTCTGGGTATCTAGTCTCATTTCCTTTGCCTGGGACAAAATAGTTTTGAGAACTGCTCTAGAGGTTCAAGGTAATTTAAAAAAATATTTTTAAATTTTTCTCCCAATAGCTTAAAAAGTAGTTAAAAATTAGTCTCCTAAAAAGTCAGAGGTAGAAGAAATTTTAGAGACCAACTAGTACAGTGCAATCATTTTACAGATAAGGTAACTGAGCTTTGGGGGTTAAGTGAATTGGCCAAACTTATACCTCTTGTTCACAGCAGAACTAGGAGAGAAATCAGATCTAACCTGTTTCTGGAGCTCCCTCTGACCCTTTTAAACTTTGCTGATATGAAGAAGACCTAGTTCTAGATAATTATCTTAAGATGCCCCACACTACTAGTTCCTTTGGCAGGGTTTCTCAGTCCACCTCCTCCTACGCTCTCAGGCTTCTGCCTAGAGCCACAGGAGAGATGCTGTGGTAGCTTCATGCGTTAGATGCTTTCTTAAATAAATGGCCACGCTAGAGCCCAAGGCAAATCTTTCTTCCTTGGAGACCCATTTTACTGTAACAAATGTGACAAGAAGTCTCATTCACCTGCTTACTTTGATAATAAGCTTTTTATCTTGCCTGAACATGTTGAATAATTTTGGTAAAAGGAGGAATTCAAGAATGAGGATTATCAGGCGCTTTCTTGGGCTCAGGGACTGCTTACCCTGCATGGAGACCTGAGTCAGGTGATGTGAAAAGTCATTTTGTTAAGTATAAGTCAGTGTAAGATGCTCAGACAGCTGTCTAGTCTCAGCACGATTATCTTTCTCTATAGAGATGCTTATGAAGGCCATGATTACATAAATAGAAAATATATTTTTTCTTTATTTCTTCTTAAATAAACCACAGAATATATGTGCAGAATGTGCAGGTTTGTTACATAGGTATACATGTGCAGTGGTGGTTTGCTGCACCTGTTGACCCATCCTCTAAGATCCCTCCCCTCACCTCCCACTCCCCAACAGGACCTGGTGTGTATTATTCATTCCCCTCTCTGTGTCCATGTGTTTGAAGACAGAATTTTGTTAAACAAATTTTCCATTACGGTGCCATAAGAAGCAGACCTCCTAAATCTCAGAATATTGACAGTCTCCAGTTATATGGCAATAAATTCAAAAGGAAAAATCTACTCACTGTGAACTTCATCTTGTCTTCACAAAAGCAGTGGAGCAGAGGAGAAGGTAAGTGTGGACCTGAATGAGAAGCTGTCTCATATTTGTACTTAACAAGCTTGACTCAAAGGTGTTATCAGGTGGGGTGTTACCAGGTGGGGTCAAAGGCTTATCTTCCTCCATTTCTCCTATCTGTGACATGTCTCAATGTACCAGGAAACCTTTCAGAATATCTGGCTGCTGAGCAAGCAACTTTTCATGTGGAGTTAACCTGAGTCATCCCTTGTTGAAGCTGAAGGTATTAAAACAAAATCAATATGATTTATGATAACTTCTCACCCAAGCGAAGCTGTGGGTGTATTTTACACATTAACATTCTCAGACTCAGAAAAAGAGTAATCCCTAAAACCAAACAAAACTACAGATGAAAAACCGTGTGTATACCAGGCCTTCCAGACAGCAGCTCCTGCAGGAATGTGGAAATGGTTTCCCCTTCTTAACTTTTATCTAAGCCACAGCAATGGTTTTGCTTAGGCTAAGCATGTTCTGTGAACAACCCCCACCAAACCGATCTCTTTTCTACAATGTTGAGCTCTCTTAATGATAGCACCATACATCTGATACAGCCCTTTCTTGTCAGCCTCACATCCAGTTAGTTACTGTCATTTTATCTCTGAAATGCCTCCCAACTCTGACCTTGCCCACAGCTCCCCTCATCTGGACTTTCACAACAGTTGTGAAATTGATCACTCTGGTCACCAGTTTCTTATATTCCAGTGCATTTTCTTCATTAACCCTAAAGTTGTCTTTCTGAAGTACATAGATAGACATGACTCCATCATGCTTGGAAATTTCACTGGCAGCCTACAGAAAGTTCAAATTCATTGGAATGGCAGCCAGGGTCTTTTGTCATAAGGTTTCCAAAAGCTGCCACTTCATGCCGTGTATCTATATTCCAGCTCCACCAGAATTCTCACCATTCCTGGAGAAGTCAAAGTGTGTATGCCTCCATGCCTTTGTACATGCTGTTGTTTTATTGCAGAGGGCCACCCCCTAGCCTTTCTCTTGGTAAACTCCTGTTCATCGTTCAAGGCTCAGCTCAGATATTGCTGCCTCCATCACATCTCCCCCATCTGCTAGATAGAACTTTCCTACTGTTTGTTTTTTTCTTCTGGAAACTATAAAAGAAATCTCTTTTTATTTGCTTCTAGATAATTTAGTTTTCAGAAGTTACATTAAAATAATAAAAAATATTTTCACCAAAAACAGAGAATAGAAACTGTCACTTGGATAAACAAGTAAATGCTCAAAACAGTTTTAGAGGTGAGTTAGTTTTAATTTTTTTCCTGCTACTTCCTATAAGATGAAGCTACTAAATCCAATTTGCTGAAGAGGAAAACTGTATTTCATTAACTACCAATCTATAAATTTTCCCTTTGGAAACTTCGTGCCTATAATTTTCCTCTTGTGTGTGGATTGAAACTACAAGATGGAGTCACATGATTATAAAGCTTGATTTGCTATCAACATCTTTTCAAAAATATTGGTAAGAGGGGATTAGAACAGCTGCAGTAAGATATTACTGGTGTTTTTTAATGTGTCCACTGATTTCTTTCAAATTCACTCTTTATCCACAAAAGGTAATAAGCCTGGGGTAAGGGGAAGACGTGCGAAGAGGTCTTCATCTGCTTTAGGAAACTTTATGTCACTGAGAAGTCGGTGAGTGGGCAGCATGGCCTCTATGTTTAAACTCAGCCACAGGTAGTCATCTTGGTATACAGGTGCAGTGCCCAGCACACATTTTTCACATCATACCAAGGACAAGGGCTTGAAGTTCTGCAGTGGACCTGTGAAATGATGGCCTGTAACATGTTCCATGACAGATAGACACATACATACACTTGCATAGATAGATACATACATACACATACATAGATACATAGGTAGAGTTCTGGGTCCAATAATCCACCACTTAGAGACTGACAACTCACATTCACACATCAAATGGGCTAAGAAATCTATAGGGGAGAAATATATATCATACTGTTTTATCCAGATTCTTCTCATCTTAGTTGACTACAAAACATGATTGCTTTTCCTTTTTTAAAAATTTGTTTGTCCTAACATCTAGTAACATCTCTGGGGACATCTGACTTAATGAAACAATTGTGCCACCTCTAAGGATGCACCCTGGATTTGAAAACCCATTTGGGAAGCTACTGGATGAAGCTAGGAGCCAAGAGGCCTAGTTTCTATTTTCCCTTCTTTCAATGAGTCATTTTTTTTTCCCTTTAGGCCTTAGGTTTCCTGTGAAGAGAAACCTAAAAGAGAAGAAATTCCTCCTTTATACAATATTGTTGCTTCAGTGGCTCTACAACCAGAGGAACCTCTTTTTCTGTACTTTGTGTGGTGTTGGGGGTTGGGGGAGAGGGAGTGTGGGGGTCGGGGTGGGGGTCAACCTTCACTTCAATCCTGGTCTCATCCAAGGCCAAAATGAAGCATGAGCAAGTCTCTTGCCCTGAGAACTTTTATGTTTCATTCTTCTCGTGGGAGGAAGACAGAACATGTCAATGTTTAGAATCTAAAATATGCAGACACATACATGGTGCTCAGTAGGCACCTTATAAAATTTGACTTGCATAAAGGAGATGTTAAGCTACAGGTTAAAAAGTACGTTATATTTATTCATTTCTGGTTTTGGTGCCAGCCTGAGAGAGGCAGCCCTACACTGGCTGTGATGACACACGAAGGGAGTCTCAGTTGATGGTGTGACCTCTGTGCCTTGGGGTTAGTGTAGAACAAACCAGCCCATGGGTAAATAGAGCCTGCCCTGCCTACAGAGATTGATGCTGGGCCGTGCCAAGAAAGAAGCCCCTATCGTCATTTTATCTCACAATGCACACACACCCAAGGCTTCATTCTACTCCACACCCTGTCGTGTCGTGCTCAGTGGAAACTCCCTCCGTGTGGAGCAGATGTTGATGCTTCCCATGTGCATTATGCTCATGTGTGCAACTGGAGGGCGGTCTGCAAAGGACTAAACTGCTCATTAAAACATGTCAATCAGATCCCAAATGGTTGGAACCAAAGTGCTTTGTCACAGAAATCAGAGTTTGTAAATTCCTTCTTGTTCTCTGACTGGAAGGAAATGTTTGCCTATAGAGCATATTTTGATCATTAAATATTCTAACTCAAGATTCTGTCTCTGTATGGACCTGTTAATGGGCTGATCTTGTGGTCATTAATACCTGTGAAGCCCTTAGTAACCTTGGCTTCCTTTTCATTCTTGCTCCATTTTCTGTTAGTTAGGACTCAACTGGCCTTAGTCCATTTGCCTGCAAATGATAATTTATTTATTTGAGTGTGGAAGTCCCTTGATGCAGAGACTCTATTTCAGTCTCCTTGCCTTTACTGTTGTCTTTCTGAGCAAACTGCACACTAGACTGATTGTCCTTTTGATGGCCCCAAATCAAGTGGTTCATTGTGGGGTCTGAATACACTTCACTCTGGAGAAATTTCTGCCACTCCCTGGCCTCGGTTTCCCAGCCCGCAGCAAAGACTTTCATGATGGTTCTGGTGACTACAGCCTTGGTGCTTGCAGCAGTGACACATTCTTATCAAAGCCTCCGTATGTACTTATGGCCAGGAATGACACATCTAAAACATAGCCATAGAAACATATAAAATAACATTTTAATAGTTATTGCCAGAGGAGCTTCTAGTTCCAGAAAATCCAAACTTAATACATAATTATTTTTATATAGGGAAGAAATTCTTTTCAAATTACAGCAGAGTGGAGGGAGCACTTTGCTAAGGCATCACTGAACAGATATTTTTGTTGTTTCCTCTGGGACTCTTGCCTTCCAAAATACATATAACTCTGACTTTCTGTGGCTGCTTGTATGTCTGTTCAATTGCATTTGCCAAACCTTCTGGATCTCCTCAGAGGCAGACAGTGATATATTATGCTTAAGATTAGTTGTTACCTGGAGTGGTAGAGTGATGTAAATAGGGTTTGGAAAAATTTTGCTAAAAGAAGATCTCCTGAGTAATTGCATCAAGAGTCTAAAACACATGAAAGTAAAGATAAAGAAAATGTTGACCAATAACTTCATTTTTATCATTGTGAAGAATAATCAAGCCTGGTTAAGCACATCTGTTCTGAAAAAGATTTAAAGTAAGCCCATATGAGGAATAGAAATCACAAAGTGATAGCAACGTGTTGCTTTATAATTACTTCTTGGCTAATCCAGAAATAATAACACTATACCTTGTTCAGTGTTCATATTGAAGTGGTTTAGAGATAATGGTGTAAAAGCACTCGTACTGATGGTGTGTTCATTAAATAACAGCAGTCAGCCCGGGAAAGGACTAAACTGCTCATTGAAAGATGAGAATCAGATCCAAAGTGGTTGGAACCAAAGCGCTAGTGCTGGCAGAGCCACGTCTAGAGTCGGGGCCTTGCGAGGACCCTGGGGCCACCACGCGGTGGCTTCCCTGGCAGAAGAGGCCAAAGGAAAGGACTTGCCCTAAGGCCAGTGAACAATGAAGCAGTTTTGTGAAGCATGGAGTTTTCTGTAGAGCGACTGGTCAGAATTGGTTTCCTTTTCTGCATCTTACATAGAACATAATACAAACATCTGCAATCTTTCCACTTCTGAAAGAAGACATCTTCAGATGGTGACATTGGATCCTCAGGGGTGCCTCAGGGAATTTTGAGTTTCCATGTTTATTCAATTATGCTCTCTCCCTACCTACATTCCCAGCGTCTAATTCCTGGAAATGCTTAATAAAGTGTATTTATCAGGATTCATTCTGGAGTGTGCTTTTGCTTCAGAGGTCCCACTGGATTTGAATAAAAGCCAACTCCTCTCATCCAGGCCAGGAAAGTTCATTTGCTTGCTCAGAAATGGGTCACTGGGCCAACAACCCCCTACTCATTTTCTCATGTTGCCCATTAAAAGCAATGCAGCATGCTGCAGCTAATGCCATGTCCCAATTAAACACAACTGCTACAGAAGATTTAAAGATGTAAAACAACCAATGCTCACACTCCAGGATCCTGATATCTATAGGAAAGGCAGGGCTGGCTTTGTCGATATGTGTACTAGTGCAGTCGCAGAGGGCCCACACTTGGAAGAGAGCCCTACACTTGGGTTTAGTGCTTCCCAGTTGCAATCTTGAAAATCCTAATATTTTTATTTTTGAATTTGTGTTTTCTAAATGGAGCTAATGGGACAATGGAGCATCTCTTTCATCCTTTGCGTTCTTCCTGCTTGGAGCCTTGGTTCACACGTGGTCCTGCTTGCCTACCTCCCTGGATGGGCTCTTGATCACCACTCCTCTACTTCTCTCTACTGGTGGTACACGGCTGCAAATATGGAAAGAGTTAAGGTCAGACACATACACCCAGATGCTGAGTTGCAGGGGCCACTTACTTTGCAAAAATCCCTATGCCAAAGGGAGTGTGTGACAATAAATAGCCAATAAAAACACCATCACAAGTTGAGAGAAAGAGAGAACCTATGGATCAAAGAAAAAGGCTTTTTTCCTCTGCTCTTTGAACAAGAGTTCCCACATTTTCATTTTGCATTGAGCATTCTAAATTGCATAGCTAGTCCTGATGGGAGGCAAGACACACACATAGTATAGACACACCAAAGGAAGATGAGAAGTGAGTGAGGTTCTGAGAGGCTTTGAGCTATCCAAGGTCACATGCAGGTAAGAATGGAGTGATGAATTCACATAACCCTAGAGCCTGCACTCTTTCCTTTATGCCAAATGAGCAGTAGAGACAGACATTCAAAAGAGTGTGCCATCTCTTAGCTGGAGTGGTTACAGAGGCTTCATGCAGCAGATAGGCCTTGGCTGAATCCTGTGGGATAGACTGACATAGACAGAGAGGATCAGACCACTCCAGCCTAGAGGAGCAGCAGAGCCAGGTGGTGTGAACTGGAGGTTCAGTAATTGTGAGGAGACTGTCTTATGGCATTCTTAACACTCTCGGCTTAACTTTTAAGGTTGCTAACTATCTCGTTCATTTACAATTAGATAGAGAAAAATTGACTCGGCATTATCCAACCACCAAAAACCTACAATTTGCTGCACACTGAGATCAAGATATTACAGGGATTTAATCTTCACCAATTGCCACTTGAAACTCCCCTTTCTCTTTGGCCCAATACTTCCCTGGATGTCTGAAGGTTCTTTTCTCTTTTCCACACCCACATGTTTCAACACCACTGAGCTCCTCCCAGTAAATTAATATTTTAAGTGGTGGCCATGGGTGTTTCTCTAAAAACATAGTCACTTAACCTTTTTTATAATTGATACACCTTTCAATTTGATTTACTATTTTCAGAAAGGCACATCAAGCACATATAAAGTGTAAATAAGTATATACATTTTAGAAATGTAAATACACTTTATTATTTAGAATTTCATGACTTACCTTGAAATAGAATGCACATAGAGATGATATATGATGGAATCTCTGGATATCTATTAGGCTGTGAGTTTCTTCCTTTCTTTTCACTCTTTCTTTCTTTCTTCCTATTTCTTTCTTCCTTTCTATTCCTTTCTTCCTATTTCTTTCTTTCTCTTTTTTCTCTCTCTTTCTTTTCTCTCTCTTTCTCTCTTTCCTTCTTTCTTTCTCCATTCTTTATTTTCTTTCTTTCTCTTTTTCTCTTTCTTTCCTTTCTTTCTTCTTTCCATCTTTCCTTCTTCATTCTTATTGCCCAGGCTGGAGTGCAATGACGTGATCTTGGCTCACTGCAACCTCTGCCTCCCGAGTTCAAGCAGTTCTCCTGCCTCAGCCTCCTGAGTAGCTGGGACTACAGGTGAGCACCACCACACCTAGCTATTTTTTTTGTATTTTTAGTAGAGTTGGGGTTTTATCATGTGGTCCAGGCTTGTCTCAAATTCCTGACCTCAGGTGATCTGCCTGTCTTGGCCTTCCAAAGTGCTGGGATTACAGGCATAAGCCACTGCACCTGGCTGCAATTTACTATTTTTTGTTTGTTTGTTTTTTTAATGTCCTCTCATGAGTTTTTGATTATACCCCGACACTAGCTAGCCATTTCTAATTGTCATGTTAAAAAATATTACACAAATGAAACTTTATTCTCTTTCTCTTTTTTTAGTCTGAAAATCTTAACACCCTGCAAGATAACTAGAGCTCTCTAACTTGCAGTTTTGTGCAGTTTTGGGTGAAACTTAATGTAAAAATTTGGTTAACCCTGGTAATTGGGGAGAGTGCTTTCTGAGCCTTGTTCCTCATGGATTTCTGGAAATTGACACTAATTTAAAGGGAAGAACAAAGAAAGTTCTAGGCTGTTTGTTCTCAAAGTAGGCCTCCCCAGCAGATATGACTGGATATGAACCCAGTCTCATATCTGTTTCCTCTGTGGAAGAATTTAGCCAGCAGAACAGTGATGAAAAGACATTGAGTGGGGGCCCAACTCAGGCCTTAAGGAAGCATTCTTGCTTTAGGAGGAGATGCTAGGAATTTGTCCTTATAGAGCTAGAAAATGTGTGCATAGAACAAGCATCTTGCAATATTTTTAAAGGGTGGAAATTAAAATCTCAAAGGCAGCATAGTGCAGATAGCAGGAAATATTTACAGAGTGACCAAGGGGTGAATTTTCATTACTGACTAATGAACTTCATTGATATCAGGTATGTGGTTGGATCTCAGTTCTGATAAAGGAGTTTGCTGGGGTGTGTCAGAGATATAGACATATGGTTTTTTTCCAAAGTGATCATTTGGAAAAGAGATGGCCACATCTTGAAGCCTATATAAAGAATAGCAGCTGGACGGGGCAGCTTTACACACTTCAGCACCATCTTCCTTCAGGCAGAATGAAAATCCTTGTGAGTATTTGTTTCTGCTTCTTGATACTCTTGTGGTGACTACAGGAAATGTTTGTATCTAATATGACATGGATTTCGGAGGTCTTAGACAGGTACTGTGCATGCTTCTAAGCTTATGTGATTGAATTAATGATATCTTTGGCAGAAATAGATGTTTAATAAGTCTTACTTTTTTGTCCTTTGTCTGTTTTGAGGTGTTCACTAAAAAAACACAAAGAAATATCTGCAGAACTTTGATTTGGAGGATGTTTAGTAATAATCCCTTAATATGAGCTTCGTAGGGAATGTGGGCTATTTAAAACAACTACATTTGCGATCTAACAGAGAAGTGGTAATTTAAAAATAATATCATAATAGTAGTAATACTACCCCTTATTTCTCGAATGCATACTAAGCCTTACACTAAGCATTTCACATGAATAATTTCATCTATTCATTGCAACAACCCTATGAGCTGAGTAGTATTCTCTCCATTTTACAGACAAAGAGACTGAGAGGCAGAGGAATGTGATTTTCCCAAGCCCATAAATGTGGGATTTAGAATGTAATTTATCCATCTTAATCCCCACTTACAGGCACAATCATGGCAAATTTAAGCAGCCACAGTCTTCAATGGCCTTCCATTACGACTAAATTCTCCCTTAGAACAGAACATTCCTTCTATGGCCACTCTACTCCTCCATCTGATACCAGCCTCCATAGTTCCACACTACAGTGCCCCATGGACAGTGGGCTGTGTTCTGACCTAGAATGGAACTCGCTCCCCCAATCTCTGTCCTTTATTCTCATTCAGCTGTTAAGGGGAAAGCAAAATGTTAAGTACCTCTTTCTAAAATGTTTAAGACTGTCAGCTTAAAGAGTTTAACAGCTCCCTCTCTTGGGGCTCTCTTGATTTTCCAAATTGAGACCCAAACTTGAAGCACAAAATTATTATATAACCATGGTGTATTAACCACGATGTTGCATGGGAGATCATTTTGGGGTGCAGGACACTCCCCAAGCTCTCTCTAATCATACCCTTAAGGTGGTTTAGTCCTTGAACTACTTGTTCAAACCACTATGTTAGACTCATTTAATAGGATATACAGGAGTATCATATGCTGCTAGAGCTGGTCTGTGGTAAGAGAAGATGTATCAGGGTGGGATGGAAAGGGAAATAGAAAAGTCCCACTGACAGTTCTTAAAAATATCCCCCTTCCCCAAGACTCCTTTCGTCAGTAGTCTTCAATGAAAGTACAGTAAACCATGTACTGATGTAGTTTTCAGTGATAGTACAGTTCACTGATGTTCAGAAGAGAAGGTACAAAACCTGGGTTAGCATGTTGAAGCAGACTCTTACATAACTACAGCAAAACATCAGAACTGCCTCAGTGTCAGCCTCACGACCTGTGGGCCCAGCACTTGTAGGACGGTATCACTAAGGCATGGGTTGTAGGAGAATATGACAGTTTTGCTTGATGTCAGCCTCAAAAGTTAATTGTGCTCTCAAGCATTCTATTTTCATAGTTTTCCTTAGGAACCTATTGTGTCTTTGTCACCCATGATTCATTTTAAATCTGTATTACCCTCTCAGTCTTAAGGGATTAAAGTGTTGTTTTTTTTTTAATTATTTTTTTTTAACGAGAGGACACAATTTGACCACTGTTACCCAAAGCCAATATGAATCATACCTGGGTATTTCCATAGTAAAATGAGTCCTTCACTGCTCACCTGCTCCAAGTTTCTCCTACTATCTAGATGGTTATAATGCTAGAAAGAGTTGGGAATTAGGTGGCAAATATAGAGCTGTGTGTCTGGCAAATAGAATGAACTCAACAAATGCCTGTTAACTGAGCGAATGTGTGTGCTTCACACTTCGGAAAGGGAGTGCTGACCATCTGTGGCCACTCAGTCTCTTGGTGTACATTTTCTGAGATATCTGTGCTTTTCCTGTCCAGTGTTCCCTCCTGCCCCCACCCTAATGACTACCCTAGAATGGATGTGGTGGGTCTGTTTTTCAGGTGGCATTTCTGGTGGTGCTGACCATCTTTGGGATACAGTCTCATGGATATGAGGTCAGTTGGTTCGGTTGGTTCCTTATGGGCTTTATCTTTTGGAGATGTTGGGAGAGAAAAGGGAAGGTACAAGAGAGCTTGAAAGACAGTAGAGAGGCCATGTGCCTTATTTGGGTTGGAATCTCAGAAATTACCAATAGTGGAAACAATGAGCTTGGCTGTTCCTCTCCAACCACAATACTTTGCAAATGTAAGCCATTGCTTTAAAATGTGGTCAGTCTCATTTTTCCTGTGATGTCACTGCTTCTTCTGTATATAATATAGTAAGCTATGAGAAAAAGCTTTGCAGTCTTATGGCATCACAAGCTTTCGGACTGGGATCCCAGTCGAGAGTTTTAGTTTCTAATCCCTGGGTTATAGCAGGTAGAGGCTTTATTTTGTCAGAAGATTTGCCTTTCAAATGTATAAGATTTATGGAAAAACATTTTGTCTTCCCTTTCAATCTAGGTTTATAACATCGTCAGCCCAAACAACAATGGTGGCAATCTTCAAGAGACAGTGACAATTGACAATGAAAAAAATATCGCCATTGTTAACATCCATGCAGGATCATGCTCATCTACCACAATTTTTGACTATAAACATGTAAGCAGCAAATGAATTTTTGTGTTCTTCAGGACTAGTTTTCTAAAGCGCAGAGGGATCTATATATATATTGGACATATACACTTGAATTCTTAGATTTAACCTTGTAATTCTTTAAGAATTTCCTCACTTTCATTTTTTTCTTTTAATAATCAAGCAATTGGTTAAAAAATTTTTGAAGAAAAACATATGACAGGAAACATATGCATTTGCTTGACCTTCTCAGGTAGAAATTGGAAGAGTGATGCTATTATCCCACTTACAGGCTCAGAAAGAGAAGAGTAACCAAAGCCCAAAGCAAAGCCCAGCATGCAGACCTCATACACATTTGTTGAGTGAATAAATGAATGAATAGGGCTTCTAACACAGAACATCATGCGATAAAGAACAATCGGTTGGGCATGATGGCACACGCTTGTAATCCCAGCACGTTGGGAGGCTGAGGCAGGAGGATCATTTGAGCCTAGAAATTGGAGACTGGCTGGGCAATATGGCAAAACCCCATGTCTACTAAAAATACAAAAATTAACTAGGTGTGGTGGTGCATGCCTGTGGTCCCACCTACTCGGCAGGCTGAGGTGGGAGGATTGCTAGAGCTCAGAAAGTCAAGGCTGCAGTGAACTGACATTGCACCACTACACTCTAGCCTGGGTGACAGAACAAGATCCTGAGTCAAAAAAAAAAAAAAGAAAAAAAAAAAGAAAAAAGAATAAAAAGAACAATCACAATCACAAAGTAATCACAACATAGCAGAAATCTAGAGCAACGATACACATTTAATTATGTACATAGAATAGACAATAAATCATACTTTTTCTGTAAGAAAGAAAGTCTGCTAACTAAAAGCACTAAACTATTTTCAAGTGTTAGATACTGGCATTAAGAATAAGTCACAAAAACTGGCTCAGAAAACTTATCTTTCATCCTTTATTTATTCATTTGTTTTCCATTTGTTCCACCAATGAATTGTGAACCTGCTTCTACCTAGGTTCAGAGCTATGCACTATGGCTAGACTCTCACTAGACTTTTGAACATGCTTTTCTGTCCCTTTTCCTCTAGAAATATCTTTACATTCCTTTTCCCCATTGGTGTTGACAGTTCAATGCCACATTAGAAAGTATACAGTCATTAGAAGATGTGGTTTAAAAGGAAGTGGCACTGAAATTGTTTTTAAGTAACCTTCATGGAAATCTCAAAAGTGTCCTTAAAAAATAAGAGTGGCAAGGATTTGCTTTAAGCTTCTTCCATTGTCACCAGGTTCAGTCTATTTTTGAATTTTAGGAACTGACAATTTGTGAGAATTGAAAAACAGGAAACAGAATGATTTCTATTAGATACAACCTTCTAGAATGTATCATTACTTGGAACTCTGTAGAGACAATTTTCATTCCAGGTGAAGACTCAGTGGCCTTAGGTCCCTTCTGGCCCCAGGGTCTTTACCCTCCATTGCTCTTTTAATACCACCTTACTCCAACCCATCCCTATCCAGCCAGCGTGGGTTTGAGGTAAAGCGATGGAAAAAACTGGAGAGGAAGAGAAGATGGTAAATGAGGGGAGGATAGTTGAGACGTGTGTGTGTGTCGGGGAGGGCATGAGTGTGGTTATGAGTATGCTTATGAGAGTTTCTAAAGCAGCACTGTCTAACAGAACTTTCTGCAGTGGTGGAAGTGTTCTAGATTTGCATGTCCAGTAGGGAAGCCCCCAGCCCCTTGTGGTTACTGAGTACTCAAAATGTGTAACAGAAGAAGTGCATTTTAAATTTTATCTAATTTAAATTTAAATTTGGATAGCAACATATAGCTATTAACTATCATATTGAACAGCACAGTGCTAAAGAATATTGTATTTACCCTGAACTGGGGAGGAGACAGAATAAAATTAGTGGAAAGAGGCCTGGTGCAGTAGCTCATGCCTGTAATCTTAGCACATTGGGAGCCCGAGGTGGGTGGATCACTTGAGGTCAGGAGTTCCAGAACAGCCTGGCTAACATGGTGAAACTCCATCTCTACTAAAAATACAGAATTAGCTGGGTGTGGTGGTGCACACCTGTAATCCCAGCTACTTGGGAGGCTGAAGCAGGAGAATTGCTTGAATCTGGGAGGTGGAGGCTTCAGTGAGCCGAGATTGCACCACTGCACTCCAGCCTGGGCAACAGAGTGAGACCTCTGGCTCAAAAAAAAAAAAAAAATTAATGGAAAGAGATAGAGAACTGCTTGTTCTCAATCTTTCAAACCTCAAACTACAGACTCTCGTTCTATAACATGAAAAGGAGAATACAGTCATGGGTTTGCACAATTTCAAAGGGGTAGAAATGACAAGTGAAAAAATGAAAATGTGTAAAATAAGTCAAGTAGATAAAATTGATTGCAGATTGGAAAGCAATTCCATCATATATTCACTGTGCATGTTCAAGTCTTTCCTCCGAGGTTTAGGCATCTTCCTCACCAAGTTCAGATCTCAGGGAACTGGGGAAGATCAGTAACTGTACTCTTGCTGCCTCAGGGCTACATTGCATCCAGGGTGCTCTCCCGAAGAGCCTGCTTCATCCTGAAGATGGACCGTCAGAACACCCCTCCTCTGAACAATCTCCAACGGTACATCTACGAGAGACAGGTAATTCTGGGGCACTCTTGAGTATTCTCTGTTCTTAAACCAGGCAATACTGGTGTTTATGGAGAAATGAAGAGGGTGAGAGAGAAGATCATACTATCATACCTTACCATAAATATGATACTCAAATTACTAAAGTTATTAAAGTGTTTTCACTTTTATTTTATTATTTCTTAAGAGCAGGAGTACATTTCAGCTTGATTTCCACCACATAGTCCTAAATACAAGAACTTATAATAAATTCCATATAACAAGAACTGACCAACTTCTCTTATCAGATCAGGGCTATGGGAAATAGTAATTGAAAGACTAATAAGAGAAATTGTAATATTCAATGACACAAAGATGCAAAGAATAATACAGTATAGTGAACATATACAAACACGGCACTATGGCTAGAGACCCAAGGTCTAAGTCTCCCTCTACAACTTCTCATATGTGCCACTTTTGAAGTGGAACTTACCTTCTTTGGGCTTCATTGCCACCAGAGGTAAAATAACACTGGTAATTACTAATGAGACTACTTCACAGATAGAATACTCAAAAAGAGATGATGCCTTGAGATCCCTAACTTCTTTCTGTTTAATAATCTGAATGAGAAAAATAGTCACAATTTAGAATAAGGTATGCCAAATATTGTCAATTTATTTTATGTTGTTCTTCTCCATTATACTGATCTAGGCTCTGAACAACATGTTCTCCAACAAATACACCTGGGTCAAGTACAACCCTCTGGAGTCTCTGATCACAGATGTGGATTGGTTCCTGTTTGGGTCACCCATTGAGAAACTCTGCAAACATATCCCCTTGTATAAGGGTGAAGTGGTTGAAAAAACACGTGAGTACCAATAAGTCATTCATTCACAAAATGTTTTCTGAAAGCTACTGTATGCTAGGTGCTCTGTTAGGTGCCGTGTGAAACACAAATAAATGGGTACTGTACTCAGTTCAGTTTGCTTTAGGAATTACTTACGTACCATGTGTGTAAATTGTGCTAAATGTTAGGAATACAGAAATAAATTCAACTGTCTCCAAGGAATACATAGTCTAGTGAAGAAGCTGACAAGTAAAAAAAGGGATGGAATAAAAGAGTCCTGGGTGCCAGTGAAAAACGACTGGATTCTTGTATACTTTTATATGTAAGAATTTCAAGTAGCACAAAGTCTTCTGGGCCCTTAGAACATCTTTTGAAGATAGTAAGAAGGAAGTCACTAAGAAATGCTCTCAGGATTTAGAATAGAATTGTTACAGGAAAGAAAAGGCACTTACAACAGGGAATAAAAACCCTGATTCATCTGGGTAACATATGCCACTGCAGATATTACTGTCATTTTTATACAAAATTTCTAAATGTGGCAGAGCAGAGTGAAAGAGGTCGGGCCAACTGATGATGATGAATACAACAAAGGAAATTTCTCAGAGTATTGGAAGGTAGATAAAGAAGAATTCATATTTATTGTATATCTACTGCCCAGAAAAAATTTTAAATACTCATTCATAAAGTAGATATCTATGTAGGTATGCCATTGACACAGAATGGCATAATATCACTGGGATTGAGCCAACCAGTGCTTTGAAAAATTGTCAGTTTTATTTAAGCAAATGTATTATTATTCTAATAATTCCAATAATATATTTCTTAATGCTCTTTCTTTGAAAAATTTTCCCCTTTCCAGATAATGTTGGTGCTGGAGGCTGTGCAAAGGCTGGGCTCCTGGGCATCTTGGGAATTTCAATCTGTGCAGATTTTCGTGTTTAGGATAATCAGCCCTCTTGTTTTATCTTTTCAAAGAAATACATCCTTGGTTTACACTCAAAAGTCAACCAAATTCTTTCCCAATGCCCCAACTTATTTTGAAATTCAGTCGGAAAACATAAATGTTGTATTTACAGATATTTTTTGTGTTTGTTGTTGTTTGTAAGCAGCAAAGGGAATCCAAGCAATGTCTATGTCAGTATATAGAAGAAAAAAAATTCCCAGGATTTCAAATACGGCGCATAATGTGTGAAAATTCCTAGATGATACCACTGGGTCACATGCGGACTCATCAGCTGGGGTCAAATTTCCATCTCTGCATCTGCCCTCTGGACCAGCTTCCCATCTAATCATCCAAATATATGGGAGCAACCTGGAAAGAGCAGAGGCTCACTGGTGGTGGCCTTGACCTGGCCAGGGGAGGGACATGGGACACCATTATCAAACAACTTGAATGCTCAGGTGAAGGAAACTCTCTCTCCTGAAAAAGTGCCCAGCTTTTAGGGACATTCTTATGAGTTAAAATGTCTTTTAACTCACCAAAGCAGGAGACTCAACCTGAATGAACATTGTTATATTGTCCTGGAGTGAGGAGGGAGAAAGGAGCACCTGACATCCAGGCCAAGATGGGCCATACTGAAGATCATAACAGAAGTGAAAACCTAACTAGAAATGCCAAGTCAATACATAGCAGAAAAGCTACTTCCAATATTTCAAATAAATTGTACATTGTGTACAAATCTCAGATCGTGAAGCTGGGTCACATGCAAAAGGTGGGCTGAATGCAAATTCAGAGCAAAGAGGAATTCTTTAACAACAATTTATTCTCTTGCCACAGACCTCTGGGATCCTAGCTGCAGAGGACTTCCCGTCTCCCCGGCTGAACTGACATTAGACTCTCTCTAGAGATTAGATGGAGAAAGTGCTTCAGCAGGCACGGAGCTGGAGGCTTTGTCTGTGAGACAGCTCCAGGGGAGCCTGGCCACTGCCCGGGGAGAGCATTCATCCCCCAGGGCTCCCTGTTCTCCCTCTGAGAGGTTCTGGCCCCAATAACCCACAGAATGGGAGAAGAAGGGCTTCCCCGTAGGATTAGGGCACATCTGTCCCGCAGGCCCACCTGCCTGCCAGCCTCTCCCAGGGGTCCTGCCAGACCACCCCATAGGAGAGTGTACACCGTGCAGCCGAGGGTCCCCAGGAGGGAGCTGTGAGCAGATCCGGACGTCCCAGGGCTAAGGTCTGTGGCTCCAGAGTGCGGAACTGGGCCCGCTGCTTGAGCAGGAGAGGAGCCCATACTCTCAGAAAACTGTCAGAGAGGGGTGAGTCGCACAGGTTCGTGGGCTGCTGTGGAACCTGGGCGTGCCTCCCTCCACAGGGCTGGTCCGGTAAGGGTGGGGCCTGTCTCCCTGCTGGACCTCTGCCTGAAGGAGCCCCACGACCCGAAATACCTAACAACAACAACAAAGTCGCAGCCACAGTGCCAGTGATCAGAGGTCACTCCTCCCAAGACCCAGGAGGGGACCTGGTGAGGCGGGTCACCTCTCTCCCCCTTGCACTACAGAGCACGGCTTCAAAGGCCCGGATACCCAAAGGAGCCGGGTGGCAGAATGAGAGCATAGCTTCCGCCCATTGCTCTCACGCGCCATCTACTGGATTTCAGCCCCAACTACAACACGAAAAACTAGTTTTCCTTCCGGTGAGGCCCAGGACTAGAATTCAACAAACTCTGTTTAGAGCCTTAGCCCTCTGAAAACTTCAGAAACGAAGCCAACTGACTATATTAGTTTACACCACAGTTAAAGGAACATCAACCCTCCCAGATTAGAAAGAATCAGTGCAAGAACTGTGGCAATTCAAAGAGCCAGAGTGTCCCATTATCTCTAAACGAGTCCGCTAGCTTTCCAGCAATGGCTCTTAACCAAGCTGACTGAAATGACGGGCATGGAATGCAGAAACTGGATGGCAAGGAAGCTTATGGAGACCCAGGAGAAAGTTGAAATCCAATCCAAGGAAGTCAAGCAACCCAGTGAAATGATTTAAGAGCTGAAAGGTGAAATAGCAATTTTATAAAAGACCCAAACTGAGCTTGTTGAGTTGAAAAAAGAATTGCATAATACAATCAGAAGTATTAACAGCAGAATAGATCAAGTTGAGGAAAGAATCTCAGAGCTCAAAGCCTGGTTCTTTGAATCAACTTAGTAAAAAATAAAGAAAAAAGAGTTTTAAGAAAATGAACACAACCTACTAGAAATATGAGATTATGTAAAGAGACCAAATCTACGACTAATTGTCATCTCTGAGAGAAGGAGAGAGAATAAGCAACTTGGAAAATGTATTTGGGACATAGCCCACAAAAATTTTTCTAATCTCTCTAGAGAGGTTGACATGTAAATTCAAGAAATACAGAAGACCTTGTCCAGATAATATGCAAGATGACCATCCCCAAGGCACATAGTCATCAGATTCACCATGGTCAATGCAAAAGAAAAAATCTTAAAGGTGGCCAAGGAGAAGGTTCAAGTCACATTCAGAACACTCTCATTAGGCTGGCAGTGAACCTCTCAGTAGAAACCTTACAAGCCAGAAGAGATGGCAAGGGTAGGGTCTATTTTTCTCACCCTTAAAGAAAAGAAATTCCAACCAAGAGTCTCATACACTGTCAAACTAAGCTTCCTAAGTGAGGGAGAAATAAAACCCTTCTCAGACAAGCAAATGCTAAAGGAATTTATTTCAACTAGTCCAACCTAACAAGAGGTCCTAAGGGAGTGCTGAATATGAACTCAAAGGAATAAAACCTGGGACCATAAATACTCACTTAAACACATGGCCCACAAACACTATAGGCAAATTACACAATAAGTCTACATAACAACACAATGACAGTATCAAAATCTCACACATCAATACTAACCCTGAGTGTAAAGGGGCTAAATGCCCCACTTAAAAGACATACAATGGCAAGCTTGATAAAAAGACAAGACCCAGTCATCCTCTGTCTTCAAGAGCTCCATATCACATGTAATGACATCCACAGACTCAAAGTAAAAAGTTGGAGAAAGATTTACTGTGCAAATAGAAAACATAAAAGAGCAGGAGTCGCTAGTTTTATATCAGACAAAACAGACTTTAAACAATTAAGAAGGACAAAGAAGAGTATTACCTGGACTGCAAAAGACTTATTGGGAGAAAAGAAGGGCATTACATAATGACAAAGGGTACAGTCCAACAAGAAGGCACAACTATTCTAAATATATACACACCCCACTTTGGAGCACCGAGATTCGTAAAACAAGTTCTTGTCCTACAAAAAGGCTTAGACAGCCACACAATAATAGTGGGAAACTTTCACACCCTACTTACAGATCACTGAGACAGAAAACTAACAAAGAAACTCTGGACTTAAACTTGATACTTGACTAATTGGACCTAATAGATATCCACAGAAAACTTCAACCAACAAAGACAGAATATACATTCTTCTCATATGCACATGGAACATATACCAAGATCAACCACATTCTAGGTAAGAAATCAAGTCTCAATAAATTAAAAAAAATTAAAATAATATAGCTTAATATCAGACACAATGCAATTAAAAAGAAATATCAAGAAGGTCTCTCAAAACTACATAAATACGTGGAAATTAAACAACTTACTTCTAAATTACTCTAGCATGAACATCAAAATTCAGGCAGAAATAAAAAATTATTTGAAATTAATAAAATGGAAACATACCTTACCAAAATCTCTGGGGTACAGCTAAAGCAGTGTTAAGAGGTAAGTTTATTGCACTAAACTCCTTAATCAAGAAGTTTGGAAGACCTCAAATTAGCAGTCAAACTTTGCATCTAAAAGAGATAGAGAGAAAAGAACAAACCAAACCCAAACCTAGCAGAAGAAAAGAAATCACTAAAATTAGAGAAGAACTGAATGAAATTGAGATTCAAAATTCTTACAAAATATCACATGAAACCAAGAGTTGTTTCTTTGAAAGAATAAATAAAATTGATAGACCCACCTAGCTAGATGAACAAAAAAGAAAGAGAAGATCCAAATAAACACACTCAGAAATGGCAAAGGTGATGTTACAACTGATCCCATAGAAATACTGATCCTCAAAGACTGCTATGAGCAACTCTACACACACAAATTAGAACATATAGAGAAAACGGATAAATTCTTGGGAGGGCAACGTCTCCCAAGATTGAGTAGCTGCAAAAATCCTCAACAAAATATTAACAAACCAAGTTCAGCACACATCAAAAAGTGAATACATCATGATCAAGTAGGCTTCATTCCAGATGCACAATCAGAAATGACAAAGGTGATGTTACAACTGATCTCACAGAAATAGTGATCCCCAGAGACTATGAGCAACTCTAACACACAAATTAGAAAATATAGAGGAAATGGATAAATTCCTGGAAGCATACAGTCTCCCAAGATGGAATAGATGCAAAAATCCTCAACAAAATATTAACAAACCAAATCCAGCAGCACATCAAAAAGTTAATATATCATGATCAAGCAGGCTTCATTTCAGGAACGCAAGGCTGATTCAACATAGACAAATCAATAAATGTGATTCACCACATAAACAGAATTGAAAGCAAAACCCACATAGTTATCTCAACAAAGGCAGAAAAAAACTATCAATAAAAATTCAACATCTATCAAAGGAACATACCTCAAAATAATAAGAACCATGTAAGACAAATCCACATCAAATATCATACTGAATGGGCAAAAGCTTGAGCCTTTCCTCTTGAGAACAGGAGAAGGCAAGATACCTACTCTCACCATTCCTATTCAAGATAGTACTATAAGTATTAGAGAGAAATCAGGCAAGAGAAAGAAATAAAAGGCATCCAAATAGGAAAAGTAGTCAAACTATCTCTCTTTGCTGATGATATATTTCTATACCAAGAAAATCCTAAAGACCCTGTCAAAAGATCCTAAAACTGATGAATGACTTTAGTAATGCTTCAGGATACAAAATTAATGTAGAAAAATTAGTAGCATTTCTATTCACCAACGGTGTCCAGGCTGAGAGTAAAATCAAGAACACAAACTCATTTAAATAGCCACAAAGAAAATGAAATATCTAGTAATACAGCTTTCATTAAGGAGGTGAAAGATCTGTACAGGCTTAAGGAAATCATAGATGACACAAACAAATGGAAAAAATTCATGATCATGGATTGGAAAAATTAATATTGCTAAAATGGCCATACCGCCCAAAGCAATATACAGATTCAATGCTATTCTTATCAAACTGCCAATGTTATTCTTCACAGAATTAGAAAAAAACTATTCTAAAATTAATATAGAACCAAAAAAAGCCCAAACAGCCAAAGCAATCCTAAGCAAACAAAACAAAACAAAACAAATGAACAAACAAACAAAAAACAAAGCTGAAGACATCACGCTACTAGACTTCAAACTACACTATAAAGCTAACAAACTACACTGTAAAGTAACCAAAACAGCATGTTACTGGTACAAAAACAGACACATAAACCAATGGAGCAAATTACAGAACCCAGAAATTAAGCCACACACCTACAGCCATCTGATCTCCAACAAGGCTGACAAAAACTAGCAAAGGGGTAAGGATTTCCTTCAATAAATGGTGCTGGGATAACTGGCTAGGCACATGCAGAAGATTGAAGCTGGACCCCTACCTCTCACCACATACAAAAATTAACTCAAAATGGATCAAAGACCTCAAAAACCTCAAGCTAAAAAAATTCTAGAAGACAACATAGGAAATACACCATCAGCCTTGGCAACACCAGTTTTGGCATAGAATTTTTGGCTAAATCCCCAAAAGTGATTGCAACAAAAACAAAAGTAGACAAGTGGGATCTAATTAAAGAGCTCCTGTACAGTAAAAGAAACTATTAAGACAGTAAACAGACAACCTACAGAATAAGAGAAGATATTCTCAAACTATGCATCTGAGGAAGGCATAATATCTGTCCAGAATCTATAAGGACCTTAAACAAATCAACAAGTGACAAACAAATAACATCATTAAAAAACAGGCAAAGGAGATCAACTGATACTTCCTAAAAGACATACAAGTGGCCAATAAACATATGAAAAAATTCTCAGCATCACTAATCATCAGAGAAATACCAATAAAACCGCTATGAGATACCATCTCACACTAGTCAAATGGCTATCATCAAAAAGTAAAAAAACTCACAGATGCTGGTGAGGCTATGGAGAAAGGGGAACACTTATACGCTGTTGGTGGGAATGTAAATTAGTTCAGCCACTGGAAATTAGTCTGGGGAATTCTTAAAAACTTAAAACACAGCTACCATTTCACCCAGCAATTTCATTACGGAGTATATACCCAATGGAAGATAAATTATTCTACCAAAAAGCAAATATGCACTCATATGTTCATTGCTGCACTATTTACAATAATAAAGACATGAAATCAACCAGGTGCCCATCAATGGTAGATTGGATAATGAAAATGTGGTACATATATACCACAGAATACTACACAGCCATGAAAAGGAATGAAATCATGTCCTTTGCACAGCATGGATGAAGTTGGGGGCCATAATCCTAAATGAATTAATGCAGAAAGAGCAAACCATGTTGTCTCAGTCTCCTGGATCCCAACACCCCTCCAGGCCTTCCATGTGTGCCCCTAGACCACACCACCCACGTTCACACTCCTATTCCACAACTGAGTCCAATGGCCAGCTTGTTGATACTTCCTTAATTCTCAGCCAGAGCAAGCCCTTGGATGGCCCAGCGGGTATTGCTGCTTCAGATGAGGCCTTGTGGGCATTTCCCAGCACCATTTTCTCTCTGGGTCCTGTAAGCTCCCCAAATGCAGGAGGTCATGGGGTACACCTGTGTGCTCAGCAACATCCAGCGTTGTGTTTGCTGCTTCATCTAGGTGTCCTGTTGCTCCCATTGCCCCTTACAGGGCACCAAGCCTTCCCCAAAGGGAGGCAGCAACCTGTGGTCTGAAGTTGATCTGCCGTTTCAGATCTCTCCAGGGATAGCCTAGACTTCAACTTGCTTTTTAGGGTGTTAGAGCCCTCATCCCTTAGTGTCCAGGGACTTAAAGTTTGGAGTAATCCCAGCCCTGCCAAACAGTAGAGGTGCTGGTGGGGAGTGTCTGCTGGCTGTTCATGAACCTCTGGTGTCCTCGGTCTCTCCATTGGACATGGCAGCATCTCTAAGTTACAGATTGCAATGTGCTGCCCTGCATGGTTGAACCACTTCTGACATCTGCTAGGCATCCTGTCCCATGTGTCCTGTCCTCCCTTTGATGCCAGTGAGTCACAATGACCTAGGCTTTTTCACAGCAGTAATACCTAGGAAGTGCCCATGAAGCCCGTTAGTCCTGGCCCCTCGCTCTGCATGGGTTTTCTGGGGAGGCAGCCGCTAAGTGGGTCAGTTCATGAGAACCTGCATTTATGAAGCTCTGGACTGTGTAGGCATCATCCTGAGGTGAAGACAAGTGAGAGGCCCAGTGCTTAGAGGAGCTACGACAGGGAGAGTGCCTTCCACCTTGAGGCCACCCCAGACCTGGAAGAGCTGCAGGCCCTGGCTCTGCAAAAGCACCTTTGAGGTGGGTAAGACTGTCTCACAAATGGGCAGCTCCTGGAAAGGATGCACAACCAATGTGTGTGCCCATTGCCTGCTCTGAGTCACCATTGGTCCCTCTGTGTTCCTTTTCACATTCGTGCATTTAAAATATACTGATATTTGTATTAAAAAAAAAAAAAAAAAAAAAGCTAGCCTGAAGGAGCAGCCTAGCCCAGGATATGAGTGTGCCAATGGAACTTTCGCAGGAAGCTGGGTGAGATGCGTAGATGAGATTATTTCCCATACAATTGTGCTTCTCACAGTAAATGACATGTTACATGTCACGCAAACTCCTTTGCTCATCTGAGGTAGAATTAAATACAGTTTGTTCATTCAGAGCTCCCAGGATTAGAATGCATGGACCCAAACAAATACTTTATTATACAAATATCTTTTTGGATAAACTGACTCAATGAATGAATTCAAGCATTTGTTAACTCAAACATAATAAATATAAACTGGTGAATTAATAAAATATTGAGACTTCTAGTTTCTAATAATGATGAAGTAGTTTATATCAGATTAACCTTCCTGCCGTAACAATTGTAAACCTGGAAAAAAATATAAATAATAGTCATTTGTAGACAAAAATATTTGAATATCCCAAACAGGCAGAAACCAAAGAGGATACGTGCTTTAAAAGAAATGCTTATTCATCTATTGCTAGTAAGAGTTGTCTAATATTATGTGGCAGAACAGCCCATTGATTACCCAATCTCTATTCCCCACCTCCCTCTTTCCTTCTAACACAGCTCCAATTTGTTTAAGTAGCAAGAATAACAACAACAAAGACCCCTTAATTTTAGAAAATGTATTCCTTTAGTTCCAGGGAATTAATCATGATTGGTGTGAATCAGTAGCTTTCAACTGGGGTGTGATTTTTCTCCCCACCCCTGGAGACATCTAGTGGTGTTTGGAGACATTTTTGGTTGTTATAGCTGGAGGGTATGCTACTGGGATCTAATGGGCAGACACCAGAGACGTTGCCAAACATCCTACAATACCCAGGGCACTGCCCCACAGCAAAGAATGTTCTGGCTTCAAATGCTTACAATGCTAAGGCTGAGAAAGCCTGGGCTAAATCAGCCTTGGTTTCTTTTAAGAAAATAAAGCAATATTATTTCCTTAGCCAGTGATTGGCCAGTGGGTGGCCATATGATCTCGGTTCCTGCCAATGAGTTGTAAATAGAAATTTGCTAAGTGGGGCTTTCAGGAAAGATTTCTCTTTCCTGATAAGGAAGAAGAGACTCAGCTGGCATGTGACTCTGCCCTTTGTGTGTTCCTATCATCCTTCCCTCGATGAGGATATGAGGCTGGGGTCAAGAGATAATTGGCCATTTTAGGACCATGAGGCAACAATACTAGAGAAGGAAGATTCAGGAAAGAAAGAAAGAGCCAGAACGGCTGACTGCATTATTCCAGAGCTGTACCAGCTTGGACTGCCTTCCTCTGTACTCACATGATCTGGATCAGTCTTTACCTGCTTAGGCCACTGGGACTTAGTTCTTTTTTTTCACCGCTGAAAGCATTCCTTACAGATACTCCTGAAAGAGGCTGTATAACTCCAATGAGCACACATGCCTCCAGACCCGGACCCACCTCAGCACTGGTGACTCCACTTCCTTTACTCCTAAAGCCCCTTTGAAAGTTCCAGGCTCACCACATTCCTGTACTCATGTGGCAGAAACCCAATACCGGGGCTACTCCTGGGATAACTTCAAGCAAATGTCACTTGAAGCTCACTGCCCAGGTCTGTTTGGCCTGCCATTCCTTCTTATCAGTCCAGACACTGTCCCTAATTCTCCCTGGGCTCTTGGGGAAATGTCTGATTTCGCAGCAACTCTGATGCAAAGGACTCCGCACACATTCAGGAATGGAATCAAGGGCTTCTTGGGGTTTAGGGTCTAGGTGTATCCCATTTTAAGGTGGTAAGCCCATTTCCTCAGCATGCTTTTAACCACTAGGTAAGATTCCCTGGCTGCAGCATGGCCCTTCCAGCTCATGCAGTAGTGTATAACCCCAAGAAGGGATATCCCAAGAATTCTCCCCTCACTGCCTGTAATGATGCAGCTTACCCCTCAATCTTCCTCTGAAAAGTTACTGTTGCTACACCTGTAAGGGCATAGTCTTAGTACACAATGCCTGGTCAATGGACAATCATCCTGTCTTCTTGTTCATGACCTTTGGTAGCTTCTCTTTTCTCCTGTTTGACCCAAGCTAATCGCAATAGGGAGAATCCTGGGGCTACCTGCCAACCCCTTACAGTCTGAAGTTGATCCCTACCTCAAGAGACCTGCCAGAGTGTGTTTGGTTTTTGCTGAGAGCTCCCTAGCATATTCCATTATGCTGAGGAGAAATTAAGGGATAATTCCATTTCCACTCCCTTGGGGTTAAGGGGGAGGGTTGGGTATTGCCTGGGAGTGGCATGAGAAAACCTTCTGGGGCATTGGAAATATTCTACATCTTCCTCTGGTTGATGACGACATTGGATGTATATATGTAAACATTCATTGAGCTGTGTACTTAAAATCTGCACTTTATTGCATAGTTCAATAAAAATGTTAATACATTTTAAAAATGTAAAACACAAAATAAAAAGGAGGCCCACCCAGTCTTCAGCAGTCTCAAGATACACCCAAGTTGGCCATGGCTAGAGCTCAACAGCGCTGAAAGGCTCAGGTTCCAGCTGCCTAGTGCCTGGAGCCTGCACAGAAGACCCAGTGCTGTGGTCTTCCTTCAGGGATGGGGAGGATGTGAGCCCATGGATAGCTACAGCTCTACCTGCTGTGGATGGCTGGGCTACTGCCTGTGTGTAAAGCATCAGCCAAACTAACTCAACCCATTGGAGGGGCTCAACACGAATAACTACTGACATATGGGTTCACTTATGGGGAGGATCTCTCTGCCCCAAGCAGACAGCAGGACAAGGAGAAGCAGCACATCCTGGGCAGGATAAGGGGCACTGCCTTGGGAAGGAAACAAGAGCACAGAGTGAGCAGGGGGCCAGAAAATGAACACTGGGCAGCTGCCACCCAGGGTTGGTGAACCAGCTTGCCCATACCCATGGTTCTGAGCTTGGGCACAGCTGGCTCTTTCCTGGGCTGCAGAGAAGCAGGAGGGGCAAGGAGAATTAGAAGTGACACCATCTGGGGTGGAAAGCACTAGTGAAGGATTTAAGATGTTCCCCCCTAAAGGGAAGTCTGTCAGTGGAGTGCCTTTCTCAAAACAAGGAGGCCAGGAAATTTGACCTCTGTTTTAGATCTCCTCTCCTTTCTGCATTGGGTCCAGAGGGCTCATACTCCTTAAGCTCCCCAAGGCTCCCCAGATCAGTGGCAGAGACAGAAGTGTAGGCCCAAAAGGCAGCACTCCCGTGAGAGGCAGCAGGTGGAGATGGCTCAGCTGAGGGTTCCCTGGCATCTTCTCAGCTCTAAGAGACAGCATTGAGTATGTCAACCTATGTCAATGACAGGGGCTGACCCAAGGGAGGAAGAAAAGAAAAGAGATGATTTTCCTGCTTGGAAGATGACTGGGCTCATTCTTAGCTACTTTTAGGCACTCCCAGAGAGACTCAAAAATTATTTCAATGCACTCAGCAAGAAGCTTAAGCTCCTTAATCACAGGTGGAACATGCAATCTGTTATTAGTGTTCATATGATCCTCCTATAAACAGAAGGCTTGTGGCCTTAATAAACACGGAATATATTTGGGTCAGGGACACCGATTTGATATTCAAATATGGCAAATTTCACTGAGTGCTGAATTAGATATATTCTGACGATAAATGTTAACAATGGCTATCAGCGGGATGGCAACATCTTGAATGCTATTTTTTGCCATCACAACCCCAACTCCCAAAGGAACTAAATTCTTGTGCATGGAAGATTCTTTATAAGGACCCAAATCTACCTTGACAAGTCCTCTAAGGTCTAGAGGACTGTCTGGCTTTTTCTCAAGAGGGAGCTATCATAGCCCAGCCAATGACAGCCAAGTGTGACGATGCACATCGGGAGGGCAGCAGGCCTTGAACCTGGCATTTCTGGAAGGAAACCAGTCCCAGCAGGAAAGCAAGTATCTGCAGGGAAGTTACAGATGGAGATAAGCATGCTGTGAGGGTGAGGGGGACTTGAAGTCCCCTGGAAGTAACAGGTGTGCTATAATAATTGGATGATGTGAGCCGGGCCGGGTGGCTCACGCCTGTAATCCCACCACTTTGGGAGGCCAAGGTGGGCTGATTATGCGGTCAAGAGATCGAGACCATCCTGGCCAACATGGTGAAACCCCGTCTCTACTAAATATACAAAAAATTAGCTGGCGTTGGTGGCGTGCGCCTGTAGGCCCAGCTACTCGGGAGGCTGAGGCAGGAGAATCACTTGAACCTGGGAGGTGGAGGTTGCAGTTAGCCAAGATCACGCCACTGCACTCCAGCCTGGCTCCTGATGACAGAGCAAGACTCTGTCTCAAAAAAAAAAAAATAATAATAATAATTGGATGACGTCTGGAGGTAATGGGAAATTCAGGAATAGCTGAAGCTCAGAAGCCCAGAAGATGGAGATTGGCATCAGAGCGGGCAGTGGGTAGCAGGCCCCCACCATCACAGAGGGGTCAGGAGTGGGGATCTAGCAACTGTAACAGGGACTTAGGCACATACGACAAGACAGGGACTGCTTCCCAGAGCTCAGGTTGAAGGTGGAGGATGGGTGTCAGGGATAAGGTGGCTACGGGATGCACTGACAATCATGGTGATTTGACTCTGGGGATTCACTGGGCTTAGCGTTGGGGGCTAGACCCTGCCTCATGGTGCTCTCAGGGCCTTGGGGTGACCGAGCCTTGGTATATTGCATGTAAGATTTCCACATAGAAGGTGGCTGTGTACATATCTCCACTTGCTTTGCCCTCAACACGTCGTATGTGACCAACTCCAACTCCAGAGGCTCAGAGCCTCTGGCCTGCCCAACCACATCCTGTGTGCACCCTGGTAGAAGTTCATCTTGGGCCTTTCTGATGCAGTCGCCTTTCATTCCTGGCTCCAGGCAGCCAGTCACTGCTCCACCTCCTCGGCGGAACTGACTCCTAGCAGTGCGGTCATCCCCCAGAGCCCTCCTGCTGCATACACACACGCACTATGCAACACCTCACCCAGTCCTGCTCTATTTTATAGTCCCCCAAACTCCAGCGTGACCTTCTGTGGACATCTGCGTGTGTGTCCCCAACACTCTTTCCCCATTTATTCTTGTTCCTGAGGTGAGAGGAGCCAGGGATGTCTGTGGTTTGGATAGGCGTGGCTTGGCCCCTCCCAGGTATAGGAATGGACTGTTAAAAAACAAAGTCCAATTTCAACAAGAGAGAAAGAAAAAGAAAGATTTAAAAAGCCTGGGCAACAAGTTGCTCTGCTTTTGGTAGAGCAACTTGGTCTCTACCAAAAAAATTTTTTAAATTAGCCTGGCATGGTGGCTCAGACCTATAGTCGTAGCTACTTGGGGGGCCGAGAGAGGAGGATCACTTGAGCCCAGGAGTCCGAGGCTGCATTGAGTATGATCACACCATTGTACTCCAGCCTGGGTGACACAGCAAGACCCCGTCTCCAAAAAATAAAAATAAATAAATAAAAGGAGTGCTGAAAATCCATGGCCCTTATTCATTTACAACGGAGAGAAATGCCTGGAAGTTACCACTAAAGGGCTTAGGCCAGTTCCAAAGGGAGGTTCACCTGGCTCTCTCTCAGGGATTTTCATGATACAGACTGGGCCACCACAGAGAACAGGCTTCCTTGGAATCTGGAGATTATTAGAAGACTGAGATATAGCCTCAGACCCAACAGCTAAGTCTGTGCTATGGATAGTGTCTTTGTTTATTTTTGATTTGTTTGATTGCTTTTTCTTTTTTTTGGCTAAAATTCCCAAGAAATTTCTCAAAAAGAGACTCTAGAAAGAAGCCCCTAGAGATGGGGTGTCCTGGGAGAGGGGTGCCAGTTCCTTTGTACCATGCCGCTGTGGGAGGTCCTGGGCTGCATGCGGCAGGGAATGCCGAGAGAGGACAGGGCAGCCAGGGAGGACTCATTTGCTAGGCCAGTGAGGCAAGAAACTTTATTGTTCTAACCCAGAGGGAGAAAGTGGACTCACTTTTTCAGATTACAGAGCCAGGTATTGGGACAAAAGGCAGAAGGTAAGGGACTAAAAGGAGCAGCTTCTCACGGGCAGAGGGAGGGCCGGGTCCTAGCACTGGCCTCAGGCCAGGTGAGTCCACACGCTACACAGTCAGCCTGGAGGTTCAGAGCCCAGAGATCTCGCCGCAGATGGAGAGTCCCATAAAGGACAGAAGCTGGACTTCAAAACAAGAATCAGGATCAACTGCGAGGGCAGTACCTTTAAAAAGAAAGAGAAGGATTTTATTTTTTAAAAATAGCACTTTCAGACCCCCAAACAGAGCGGCTATATTATGAGTTGTAACTAACACCATTGTGGTGCTCAGGACAGCTCTTCTAGCAAAAGACTGGGACTAAAATGAAAGATCCTACTATCCCCTTCCCCTGCAATCATTGGCCTCACATCTCCTTTTTCTATTTCTTTAAGTGATCCTTAAGCATCCTTCTGAATTCCAGCGTCTCAAGTTCTCCCTGTTTTCCTGCTGGATCCTCCTGTCATAACAAGAAACCTTGTTCATTGGGTTAACTTATATTAAGATGCAATTGACTGGCAGCAGCCTAATGGGAAGCGGTTACTATCTGGACTAGCAAGCAGCTCTTTAAGTCTTGTCTAGTAGATTTCCAAGCTGGTTACCACTGATCCCCCAACACATCCCTAGTAGGAGTGCCAGCCACTGAGATTTTCCTTCTCCAGAGTGGTCTGTAACTATTAGAGTTTTGTCTTCCAACCCCTGAGCAGCTTGCAGAAGAGGAAAACTGGGGATCCCAAAGCAATCACACTGTAATGATGGGATGTTGGGCACTGTGTTGCTTGGCAGGGGGTGATGAGGCTTTGGGTTGAGCGAGGATATCTATTCATCCACTCTCAAGACCCACTGATGAGAGTTTCACGATACAGGCTGGGTCACCATAGAGCACAGGCTTCCCTGGAATCTAGAGATTTTCAGGAGACTGAGATATAGCCTCAGACCCAACAGCTAAGTCTATGCTATGGATAATGTCTTTGTTTATTTTTGATTTGTTTGATTGATTTTTTTTTTTTGGCCAAAATTCTCAAGAAATTTCTTAAGAGATACCCCAGAAAGAAGTACTTGACCTCCTGATAAAGCTAAGTTAACTCAGGTCCCCATTCTCAACAAGTCCCACTATCAGGAAATCATCTCCTCCACCAAAGGGGGAATACATCCTAGGCCCCATTATTTTTATATCCAGTAAAAAATAAATAGAACAAACCCAACATCTGGTATTAGAATTTGTCAATGACCTAAAATTCATACTGTGCCTTTTAACTCACCCATAGTCTTGGGTTTCTAGTTAAATTGCTAACACACCTTCTTTATGCTGCCAGGCAAAGTAAGTGGGGACATCTCTGCACATGTCCTTGATGGGCATTCCATACTGCGCTAAGTTCTTGACCCGGTTGGGTAAAACAGTGTAGGTCAGGCCGCGAGTAGATGGGTAATGCTTAAAAGCCTGGAAGGAGTGGCACATCAAAATGATGAGACAGCATTTGGGGGTGGCACAGCAGGCAGGACAAAAAGGATCCCAAGACCCTGGCCCATGAGTGAGTGGAGGCAGTGCAGGGGTTGATAAGACTAACCAGAATAGCTCTGAACCCAAACACATCCTTGAGTTGGTTCTCTAACTGCAATATCCTGTCTGGCCACAAGGTGATGACATTACTCCAGAAAAATCTGCCTGTGTGTTCAGGTGGTGACTTCTTGCCCATTCCCTCTACCCTTTTAAACTTCGTAATTCATCAGTCTTCAATACTTTCTCACATCTAATGAGACTATAGAATGCTTGAATTTTTTTGTGGCATGATATTATGTTTTTGCTTGTTAAATCGGATGGGATTCTTTCAGCTTCTCTCTTCAAAAAATTGATAAATTGCCATGTTTTTACATGACCTGAAGTCTATCTTGTTCCCCCGGGAGAGTCAGCACCTCCTGCCATGGATATCAGTGTCAGCCAAATGTCCTGTGCAGGCTGTGTAAGCAAACGACAGCAGATTTCAATAACGTGCCCAGGACCACCTGCTGGTTTTTCGCTTACTGGACTACCTTTGTCATTCAGGAAGCTGAGGGGAAGAGCACTTCAGCAGTCCTGGCTTGTTTTCAGCTGAAGAGAATACGTGTGCATATGTTTAGGGGTCAAGCAGAGGAGGAAAGAAAGTAGGGGAATGTGAATATTCTATCAATTCACTCTAACGTTTACATTCAACAATTTAAATTCACTAACATGTAGCTCAAACCCTTCTGGAATTCATCAACATGAGATTACTGCACAGGACTTTTATTTGATTAAATTATGATTTGACTTGAATGAGCCATTGACTGCATCTGGAGTCCTTGGTATGATGGTGGAATTTCATGGGCATTAAGAACAAGCATGACCCAAGACTTTGTCCTAGGAGGTTGGAGGCAGAGTTGGAAAACATCAAACTAAAAGGGTACCACAGTGAGCTGGTCTCACTTACCTGTTTGTCCAGGGCCTTGCTAATGTCGTCCAGACTTGGGAAGACTGCTTGGTCCATCTTGGCCAGGACACAGGCCATCTTGCTAAACAGCTTAGCCGCCAAGAGGGCCTTAAAGTAACACAGCAGAAACAGGTCATTCATGGAGTCACAATACTAATGGACACCCACTGTCCATCAGTGTGCTGCTTTTCTGACTGTGATGCACAGCACCCAGCAGAGTGCCACTATGGGCACCAGAAAAAGGTAGCATCAGGACTGGTAACGCGTGCAGAGCCCTGCTACTTCCAGGGCTTTGTGGCACTGCCCCCTGATGTGTGTGAGGAAAGGAATCTCTCAGGGCATTTTGCATACAATGAATGGACAGGTGGGAGGGGAGGGACAGGGAGTTAGATCTAATAACAAGGCTGACTTGCAGATTCTGTTCTGCAACTGTCACAGTCCTCAGTGGGCTCCATGATCCTCTGTTTTTTCATTTGAAAGCAGAAATAATAATAGCCCCTCTCCACGGAGTTGCTGTGAGGATGAGAGGAGATACTAACTACTTGTGAGAGCTTGTGAGAGCACTGTGAAAATTACAGAGTGCTCTCTGAATGTACGAGGTTGTCAGGAACCTTGGGCCAGGCCTTCTGGACTCAGATTCTAGCGCTGGATCTGCCACTGACCATCCCCTTCCATAATTTATTTGATTAAATTATGATTTGACTTGAATGAGCCACTGACTGCACCTGGAGTCCTTGGTATGACAGTGGAATTTCATGGGCCCACGAGTCTCTAGGCCTGTCATCTGGCCCCTCACAGCCTGGAGCAGAGCAGCAGTTCTCCAGCTGTGTCTGACTGAGTCCAAGGTTCGCCTGCATCTCCCTCCTCCAGCAAGAGTAGTTCCGGCTTCTTCTGCTCCATGTCACAGGCTACTGTGGAATATTTTTCTTTGAAGAAAAGTCTCCATGGCATAGAGCAGGGTTGAAAATTACTAGCCTGTGTAGACTGTGTGCCCTCTAATAGGATTCAGGGGACATTTCCTTGAGGAAATCAGGAGTGAGTCGGGTGAATATGAGGAACGTGGTCAGGGAAGGGAGCACAGCAGGTACAGGTGGGAGCAGAGAGAAAGCCTGTGCCTGAGATGTCTGTCCTGAGATGTCTGTCCTTCTGAGATGTCCAGAGTGTCTGGAGGGAATGCCATGGATGTGGGGGGGGGTGGGGCCAGATGGGAGAGAGCCTTGCAAGACAGAACAAGGAGTGTGGGCTTCTGCTTCACGTAACCCTTCAGAGTCCTGCCTGGTAGGAATGGCAGCTATGGATGCTATTTTGCAGATGAGGAAACTGAGACACACAAAGGCTAAGTGATGTCCCTGTGGTTATAGTGCTTCAGAGAGCCAGGCCACACACACAGGTGGAGCCTTCTAGATATTGTGTCTTTCTGCTAGCTATTACTATTGAAAGTGATGGGCAAGTTGTAGTCAGATTTCCAAAAAATAAAAATATATCATTCTTCTTCTTTGGAAATTAACGTTAAAATCTGGAGTCAAGACAAAATAACCTCTACAGCACATACCAGTTACAAGACATGGGAGCTTCTGAGATCGGAGGACTTTGGTGGCCGTGTGACGTCAACACCTCACAGGAACATAGGGGAGGTAGGGTCCCTGCAGACCAGCTGGAATTCTCCCTATATTTTCTGGCTCAAAAAGAAGTCACTGCAATTGCAACAAAGCTGTTCCCTTACCTACCGATGTACATGTTCATCCAGGACCTAAACCTAGCGAAGGCAAATGTCTTCTTTTCTCTGGAAAAACATAAGGCTACGTTTTGGACCAGACATGGCTTTCTTTCACATTGTAATAAACGTGCTTCTCATCTTACATTCTTGTAGTCCAGGATTCCGTCCCATTCACTGAAAACATTGTTGTCTCGGATGCTGACCATACCTTGGAAGGTGCTGACATGGATACTTTGAGTCCCAACAGATCCATCCAGAGGATGGTTGTCACTGATGTTCTGGAGAAAACCAAGCAACAGTGAGAAAAGTTGAAAGTTCAGAGTTCCTACTTTGCCCATGCCTTGCAGGTTTTAGGGGTACCTGCAGGAAATTTGAGGCGATTGCCCTTAATTAACACCTTTTAAAATCCTTCTGCTAAAGGAGGACTAGACAGGTTGGGCTCTCTCCATCCTCACTTACCATCATGGACAGAGATGGGGATAGGATGAAGACCACAAGGATGGAAGATACAACCTGAAATGGAAACAAATATCAGGGCACTTTCGCCTTAGCTTCAGGTGAGCTCAGAGTCCAGAGCCCTAAGCCCTGCTGGGACTGGAACCTTCTTTAAATGATCTCTAACTCTCATCATTTTCATGACATGGGGGACCCAGTGTATGAGGAGACTGTCACTCAGTATGGCTGATATGCTGGCTACTCAGGACATAAAGCTTTATATAGTTCAGTCAAGGATACCTTTTGCTTCACTCTACAGGTATTGCTAATGACTGGGCTAAATATTAGGCAACCCGACTGACCACTTGATGTGCACATGGGGAAGGACCACCTGAGGCCAAATCGTAAAATAAGTGATGATAACTCCAGTTCTCAGTCTTCTTTTTCTGCATCTTCCTCTCTCTTTCCAAGCATTCGAGACTCCCTCTCTGCCCTCTCTGGAAACTGATATCCTCCTGATTTCCTTTCCTCTAGATTTTTCACCTTGCCTGAGAATAAAAGACCATGAACCACTTATTTGCACTTTATTTTGAAATAGATCGTGCTAATTAAATGTGATTAATTATTGAAATATTTGCAGTTAATCATTTCTTCTCAGTGTGGCCTACCTCAGTTGTTGAGGAAATTTTAAGCATTAAGAGTTTAGTTATGACTTCCTTTGGGAGAGACTCTTTGTTTAGATGTTCCAAAACAGAGAGGCTATGTTTTTTCAAATTAATATTTGAAAATTCCAAATTCTATTTGAATTTAATTTGAAGAGTCCATGGGGAAAAGTAACTTCTCCCTGGCTACTTTGGGTCTGAGAACACAATCACTACGTTTGAAATTAGAAAATATACTTACAAGGTGTTTCATGGTGTCTCACCCCACGCAACAGCATGCATAGGAGAATTTTCTATGTCCCACTTATTTTCTAAATCTGGCTTATATAGTCCTATGCGTTTCAACTGTTGCTGTGATAAGGGGCTCTGGGGTAGGTTCCTATCATCTGGACACCATTCAGGGAGGAAAAAAGGCAAGCTTATGCAATCACAGTTATCGCTTTTCTTTAACCAAGGTAAACATTGGTTCCAAGGTAAACACGGCACATGAGCAAGTCTTTGTGGGCCGGCATGCCCATGACCGTAGCAACTGAAGGGAGCATTGTGAACACTGATCTCACAAAATAGTTCTGATATAAAAATCAATGAGCTCATTGTTTCTACTTCTCAATTCCCTAAAAGTTTTAACTAACAGTGTGGGTGATTGAAACAAACCTCATGAAACCAAAAACCTGAACTACACAATTAGAATGACTGAAAAGCAATCTGGTCCAGCTGTTCATCCAAACCAAAAACCATGTGGTTGGCCTTGCGCGGCCCTCTGTCTACTCATCTAGCTGACCTCATTGCACCTCTTCAAGCATCCGCCCTGGTGGACTTGCCTGCTATCCAGATATTTTGCTCCTGCTTCATGGTTTGTTTCTCTCCTCTGGCCTCCCATTTCAGGGCACATTTTTTCCATAAAGGACACTTTGACCTGAGACATGGGAAAATATTGCCTTTCTATGATAAGTCAAGCAACAGGTCAGGCCTTTTCATACATTATCTTTTTTTTTCCCTTAACTTCTGACTGGTGGTGGCCCACCTACCTGGATCAAATTCCAGAAGGCCAGAGCCAAACGGGTATTTCTTCTGAGAGCATGTGCTCTGGATGGGCAAGCCCGGGCACTGGAATGGCCCAAGGAGGAAAGACAGGCAGCTCAGTCCTTACAGTGCTTAATAAAAATTGGCCACAAGAACATCAAGTAGTTGTATTTTGGGGGCTATAGGTCACCCAGAGCTCAGATAATATCATACTCATATCTCTTTTGCTCTCAGTACTTCAAAACACCATGCACAGACCACAAGCTCAATAGTTACTGAATTATTAAAGACATTGTTAAAGAAGTTGGAGGCCGTGTGTGGTGGTTCACACCTGTAATCCCAGCACTTTGGGAGGCTAAGAGTGGATCACCTGAAGTCAGGAGGTTGAGACCAGCCTGGCCAACGTGGTGAAACACCATCTCTACTTAAAATACAAAAAAAAAAAAAAAGTCGTCGAAACCATCACAGTTCCTTGCCTGTACCTTACCCTGGCTACTTGTATTTTTTACTGTGTTATATCTATTTGTACAGTTGTCTGATCAGGGTGTTAAATTGTACATTTATGTCACTTGACTATCAACTTTGTGAGGTTAGAGACTTTGTTTTGTTCTCTGCTGTAGTTCTAGTGTCTAATATTTAAAACAGTACCTGACACAGAGTAGGTTTTTAAAAATATCTACGTTAAGTGAATAAATGAACAGATTGCACTGATGGTATACTATTCATCTCTGAATCTCCTGAAGTACTTAGCAGTGTCTGGTACATAGTCAGTGCACAGTAAATATTTATTGAATTTAATGGCAAATAATGGAATCACGTATGTAATGACAATATGAATGAGGAAGACAATTAAAATATGAACAGCATAGCATGTACAAAGAAAAATGGCCCTCTTTATAAACTCCAGTTATGGGTCAATTGCAAGGTTGGCAAAGAGACATCACAAATATTTTTGTTCTTGGATTTGAGGGTAGGAGGTGAAGAAAAAGGAAAACAAAAGTCAGGTGTCTGCAAAGTTGTTTGCCATTTATCTTGCATCCTGGAAGCTTTGGCAAGAACAAGACTCTTTTGCCGGATCTCTGGTTCTCCTTGGTGTTTGCTAAACATGCTTTGATATTCTGCTTAATGTACTTATTGCCTGCTGTAAACCAGAAACTTCCTCATCCTTATTTCTTACTTTCTAGTTTCATTCTGAAAGGCAGACTTCTATATTTATCCCTGTAATGATACTGCTATTTCCCTAGTCTTTCCACGTTTGTAGAGCTCAGTGGGCTCGGTGCTCCTGTTATCTCTTCTTCTGGCTTCGTTTCCCTGGATGTTTCTGTGCCTTTTCTTTCATCCTTAATATTTTCTCTAAAGCGGGAACCTCTGAGTAGGCACAGTATTTTAGCACATATTATCTTGTTGCATCTCGTATCTATCCTGAGCTATTTATTGTTTTCTCCAGGTGCACCCAAACTCAATGGCTTGATTTACCCCACTTCCTGAAGTTCATTCTAGGTACATTGGTAGCCAGGGTTCCCAGTCCATCCTATCTTGTTAGGCAGCTGACATAGTCTTTTACAAAGCTGAATTATCTTATTTCTATTTTTTAAATTCAATTAAAAACTTCAAACAGCCTGATCATTTTTTTTTTTCCTCTCCAAATGAAAAGTGGCCAGCCTTTGGCTCTCTTGCTTGCATGAATGCATCCAAATAGTGTTATACCCAAGTCAAGGTTTTGGTAACATTTCAGTGATCTGGCTAACTTTCAGGAATGTGCTGATCAGCAATCTGATTGGAGCAGGATCTTGGAAGCTCTGACTCATGAGAGGACACACCCGTGCCTATTGTCTTATTGGAGTACCTTCTGGGCCCTGAGGGTTGTCACCTTGGTAAAGTTGCCATTTCAGAAAAGCGGGGGACGTAGCCCTGGGCTTGGACAGTAGGACAGGCCTAGGAGCTGTTGAGGAAGCTGTGTGCTAGTATGTAATAACCCGTGAAAGAAAACTGGGAGAAGTCCCCTTCCCTAGTTCCCTTACAACATCCACATTATGCTATTATGAGTTAGATGTCTTGTTATCAGAGAGAAATACTCCCATTTCTTAGGAGAGTCATGCCTCAAATAAACTTGGGGTTTCCATAAAATCGTTGCTAGATACAGGTTCTCATTATAACACATGGGCATGAAGCAAGCTCTGCATATACTCAGTCATGATCTACTCATTCCCCCGACAGATGCTATTCACATGCAATATTTCCCATGCTTTCTATCATGTTTTCCCAAGGCTGCATCCTGAATTCCACTTTTGGTGATCAAATTTAGGCTGAGTGGATGATGCATTAATTCCTGATTATCTCTATGCAAGGGAGAATAGGGTGTGGTCACTAGCTTTCCAGATGATGTCTAAGGATACTTGCTTCCAGGAATTCATATCCTTGTATAGGTCCCAGTCACTCTGAATAGGGTTGACGTGTGCAATAAATGGGATATTGTAAAAATAATGGTATGAAACTTTCTAGGTTAATTCATAAAAGACATTGTGACTTCTGCCTTGTACACTCATGGATCACTCACTTTGAAGGAACCATCTGCCATGTTTTAAGATGCTCAAGTAGGCTCATGGAGAGAGATCTATGTAGCAAGAAACTGAGGCCTTCTGCCAAGAGCAATATGAGGAGCCATCTTGGAAGCAGATCCGCCAGCCCTAGTCAAGCCTTCAGAGGACTGCCGCCATGGGCAACATCTTTACTAAAACCTAATGAGCTACTCTCGCCAGAACCACTCAGCTAAGCCCTCCTGGATTCCTGACTCTCAAAAACTGTGTAATGTAATACATGTTAATTCGGTTCATGTTTTGGATAATTCATTATGCCATAAGAGACAGGTCATTTTTTAAAAAATTGAGGTTAAATTCATATAGAATGAAATTAACTATTTTGAAGTGACAATTTATTGGCATTTAGCACAGCCAAAAAGTTGTGCAACCATCACTTGTGTCTAGCTCTAAAACATTTTCATCACAACAAAAGGAAACTTGATATCCATTAAGCAGTGACTTTCACTCTCCCTTCCCCTAGACTTTGGTATGCATCGATCGGCTTCTTGTCTGTATGGATTTACCTATTCTGTATATTTTATACAAGTAGAATCCTTCTGTGTCTGGACTTTTGTTACTTAACATAGTGTGTCTGCAAGGTTCATTCACATGACAATATCAGTACTTCATTCCATTTTATCACTGAACACTATTGTTTGTATGCATATGTCATAGTTTGTCTGCCCATCGATCTGTTGATGGACATTTGGGTTGCTTCTACTTTTTGGCTATTGTGATAGTGCTGCTATGAATATGTGTGTACATGCACGTGTTTGGGTACTTGCTTTCAATTCTTTTCGGTATACACACACCCAGGAAAGTGGAATTTCTGGGTCCTATTGGTAATTTTATGTTTAGCTTTTTGAGGAACCATCAAACCATCCTCATCAAAACTTATTTTTTTGATTATCTCCATCCTAGTGGGGTAGGATGTTGCCCCATTGTGGTTTTGATTCGCATTTTCCTAATGAAGGAGTAAGTTATTTAAAATTTATTCCAATTTTATGCTGTCAAGACAAAAATTTGGTCCATAGGAGAAATGATATGTTGAAGTGTGCCAGTCATTAACTCATTAATTAACTCACTTCTTGAACAAACATTCCTTGAGCATCTTCTACAGAATAGGTCCTAGGGGGCGTGGAGTTCTCAAAGTTGAATAAAACAAAGTCTTTTCCCCTAAAGAGGTTTCTGTCAACTAGTGGAGGTGAGATGTTTATCATAGCATAGGATTGTCATCTATTTCAATTGTAAGCAGTTTTGAAAGGGACATGAGGAAGTGTTAGAGGACTTAACCTCATATCACAGAAAGCAGATTTAAGACTTATCTGGGATCCAGAAGCCAAGCTTCTGAGAGTTCGTGAACCAACATTGCCAACTTCATGATTTTGTCCAGGGCTAAACTCTCCCAGGCTGAATAAGTGAGCACTTGCTGTGGCTCCCACCAACTCCTCTTCACCTGTCAGCACATTTGGGGTCCCTGGGGTTGGCCTGGCCTTCCCTCTCCTGGAGGACAGCCCAGTTGGCAATACACCTGCATTGCTTGTATCCTAGGTTTAGGATTTGGGAGTTCGTAGGAGAGAGGATTGGGGTTTTCTTGGCCTGTCAACTCTCAAATTCAAACCCTGAGCCTGGACTTTGAATCGGGCTTCATTCATTTTGCCCCTGGTATCAACAAGTCTTTGCCTATGCCAAGAATGACCCCTACCTGTTCTTGCGCTGCAATATTTCTTTCCATTCCTTCAGCTGAGACAGATTGGGAAGTGTAACATCTTCTCAGATTCAACTTGGACTTGGCATTTTACTGGATTATGTTGGTTGTCACCAGGCCTTAATTTGTTCTCTCTCTTCTGGCTAGAGTCTAGAAGTCCTACACAACCTACCCTATATCTTTTATGACATTATCTTCTCTTGTTTGCTTTTTTGCCTTTCCGATGGATTCAATTCATTTAATTTTAACAAATATATCCAAGTATCTACAATGTGCCAGACACTAGAATAGTATTGAGGAGACAGAAATGAACACGTTAGACGTGGTCTGTGACCTAATACTGCTGACAGCCTATTAGGGAGTATGGCATCCATTCATTTAATTGGTCATTTACCCAACAAATGTTTATTGAGTTCTTACTGTGTGCTAGGTGGAATTCTGCATGTTAGGAATACAATGGTGAGCTGTATAGATTTAATCCTTCATGTCAAGGAATTCTTAGTTTGTGGAGGAGATAAGAACTTAGTACATAAACATGTCTGTTATCTATCCCTCCTCCATATCTTTACTTCCGTCCACATGCAGCTTAAATTCTCTGTCCAATCACCATCTTGTATTATATCACTCTCTTGAATATACCCTCCAGTTCCTTGCCCCATTCTTGGTTCAGTGAACTCTTTTAATTAAGCCACATCTTTGCCTACTTGGTGGCTATGCTGAGTGGTCTAACTTTAAAGTCACATTCACTTACCTCTAGGGTGGCCTTCAAGCTCACAGGAAATTGTACTGTATTTTTCAAGTCCAAACACACTGTTATTCTGCCAGACAACTATTGCAGGTCTTTATGTCTCCCCAAATTTCTACTATCTCTCGTATCCTCATTCTCAGATGACAGTCTTGTGTGGTTTGTGGCATTTAGCTTGATTCCTGACTTTTCAACATCTTTCTTGTATCGCAGGGGGCAGAAGTCTCAAAACTTTACTTTCCAAACTGTTGTTAGCTGCTTTCCAGTTAGCACCTGCCAAGGAGGCCCTGACACAGATTAGAAAGCAGGAGGAGGGGAGAAGCCATTCTTATTCTGGATTTGACAATGGCAGCTGCCTGCAGGCAACTGCAGGTCCCAGCCACACCAGCATTTACAGCACTTACTGAGGAGGTGGCTCTTGCTCAGCATTGGCAGCAGCTCAGCCTGCAAGTCACTGGTCTCCTTATAGGTCCCCTCTCTCCCATTGTCTTTTTCAGTGCTTCCAACCTTTGTACTCAGTTCCTTCCATTAATATTCTCTCTGCTTGAGATGTTTCATGTTTTCCAAATTGATCACTGATTGATAAAACTTGTTCCTTATTTCATTGAGAATATGGAAGCTATCTGAAAGAAAACTTCCACATCCTTCCCCCACCATGCCTACCGACCTTCCAGCATCTGTGTGTGTAAACTATAGCTTCTCTCCTATTTCTTAGGACTGGCTGTCTGTGCTGCTAGCTCAGTTTCCATCTCTGCTTTGATCCCAGACCCTATTCCTTCTCATTTGTTCATGTATCTCTATCCCCATCAGTTTTTCTTCCTTGCATTGCCTATTTTTGCTTCTTTTCCAGATCACTCCTGTGAGCAAAAATATATCCTGTTTTGCCTCCCACATTCAAACAAAATAAAAAGACAATAATAACAGAAATAAAACAGTAGAAAAATCCTTTCTTTTCTGTACATCCCACCCTAAGTACTACCCTCTTTTCTATTCTTCCATTAACAGCAGAATCCTTGGAAGAGAGGTTCATACTGTCTCCTCCTGGTTTTCCTTGAACCTACTCCAATCAAGCTTAAGCTCAAATATTCCACTGAAACTGCCCTAAATACATCTAATGACCTCCACAACACTAAATGCGATGGTCAATTCTCAGCCCCACTCTTCCTTGACAAACCAGCAGTCTTTGACACAGCTGAGTCCCCTCCAACTCCTCAATGGGCCTCCAGGACACCACACGTGCATGGCTTTATCTATCCTTCTGACCACTCCTTCTGCTTTCCATCTTCCAAACCCCAAATGAAGGAGTGTCCTCAACCTTAACTTCTGGGTCTTTCCTCTTTTCTGTCTCTATTTAGCTCATTTCATGATTGTATTCAGTGTCATGGTTTTAAACATAATCTCTACTCTGACAACTTCGCCCAGGTTTCTTTCTTGAGCTCTAGACTTATATGTATAACTCTCTGCTTGATGTTTAATGATCTAAAAATCAGCCTGTTATTTCCACTATCTCTTCCCCCCACGCCCCCATAAACCTGCTGCCTCACAGTCTTTCTTATGTCCGTGAATGGAACCACCACGACATTGGAACCATCTTGACTCTCTTTCCCACCCGATTTGGTTTGGCCCCACTCAAATCTCACATTGAATAGTAATAAGGGCAGGACCAGGTGGAGATTATGGAATCATGGGGGCAGTTTCCCCCATACTATTCTCATGATAGTGAAAAGTCTCATGAGATCTGGTAGTTTTATAAATGGGAGTTCCCCTGCACAAGCCCCCTTGCCTGTTACCATGTAAGATGTCCCTTTGTTCTTCCTTCTTCTTCAGCCATGATTGTGAGGCCTCTCCAGCCGTGTGAAACTGTAGGTCAGTTAAACCTCTTTCCTTTATAAATTACCCCTACTCTGGCATGTCTTTATTAGCAGCATGAGAACAGATTAATACACCATCCATATCCACTGTATCAGGAAATCTTCCCAGCCCTACCCTCAAAATATACACAGGATAAAATAACTTCTCATCAACTCTACTGCTTCTACCCTTGTTTAATCCACCCCACCTCTTACCCAGAATATTTTGAAAGTCTCTTAACAGGTGTTTGCCAGGGTGCCCTTTTTAAATCGTAAGGCAGATCATGTCACTGCCCTGATTGAAACCCAGCTTAGCTTCCCATCTCACTCAGCATAAAAGCCACATGAGCCACGTGGCTTACCAGGTCCCACACCCACAAAGTCAGTCCTCCACTTCCTCTGCCTTCACCTCCTGCTACTTCTCCTCTGCACCCTCAGCTCCTGTCATCCTGGCTTCTTTGATGTTCTTTACCCGGCTTTTGGATTTCTGTTCCATCAGTCTGGAACATTTCCCCTCAGGAATTCTTTTCCTTGTTCCCTACTTTTCTTTTTCTTTTTTTTTTTTTTAGGTCTTTAGAAAAATGTAACCTCAATTAGGCCTCCTCTGGGGACCCTATTGAAAATTGCAAACTGCATCCTTAACTCTGACGTCTCCATCCCTGCTCCCTGCTTTGTTTTTCTCTCTCACACCCATTGTCACCTAACATACTGTGTGTTTTACCTATGGATTCATTTGCTTATACTCTTGCCTTTCACTGGAATGTAAGCTTCCGAAGTCGTCTACTCAGCTTCCTGCTTCCCAGCCCATAACACCATGCAGAGCCCGGAGGAGAAATTCAGTAAATAATTGTGAATGAAGGAACAAATAACTAAAAGGTGCCTCAAGCAAAAGAAGAGTGTCCTGAGAGAATAGCAGTCAGGACCCACTTTAGATATGGTGGGCTTGGAGGAGGTGGGAGGAGTCAGTCCTCTGGGAAGTGGCTTTTAGGATAAGACCTTGCAGAAACATGGGTGTGGCAAATTAGGGGTGTGGGCTGGGGAATAAAAAGTAGCTTGATCCACTGCTTTGGTTTGCTGGGCAATGAGAGGTTTCCCAGGATATGGGATTTTCAATGCTAAAAGGAAAGTGCCAGGCAAACCAGGGTGAATTGGCGACTTTAAGGGAAGGGGAAGAGAGTGGCCCTGGTGGAAGGTGACACAAGTTCAAGGGCTCTGCCGGAAAAGCCTTAGGGGCCAGGCTAGGCAGAGCCCTGTAGGGTGGGGCAGCCATGTTTTCTATCGCCTGTGCAATGCGAGGCCACCAGAGGGTTTTTGTAGAAGCCTTTCTAGCTCTCCTGTGGAGAATGGCCTGGAGCCTGGTAAGAGGGAAGTGTGGAAGTGGGGGGAGCCATTTTCTCCAGGGGAGGAAGGTCGTGAAAGATAGTTTGGCTTCTGTGGAGGACCTAGTCACATTCACCCTAGGGGCTTGGAAGGGCTGAGGTTGAGTTATTGTTTCCTTGTCTCTGGGAGCCGAGAAGAGTGAGCAGACTCTGAATCTACCTAATATAATTTTGTTTAATACCAGCACTTACTGCAAATTGCAAAGTAGGTGAGATTGGAGTGGTTTTTTGATAAGGAGAGAGCTTGTTAAGGGGAATTTCTGAGCCATTTTCTATATCAACTCAATAGAGGTGTTAATCCTCAATCTGGATAACAGAATAATTCAACTACTGACTTTGGCTTTAATCTCCACTGCAGATTAACCAACTGTCAAGGACCTCATCTGCCAGCAGACAGGCCTCGATGATGAAGAATCTCGGACACCCATGGCAGGGACCGTGGACACTCCAGGCCTGATTCCTCCCCGTGGAAGGCACGGGAGCAGTGCTGGTGAACTGGATGGCTCTGGGTAGTTGATTGCTGGCTGCCATCAAACCCAAATAGGGCAGGAAGAAATCTGTTTTGTGCCATATGACAGAGTGAGATTTCTGAGCTCTGACTCTTTAGACAAAAATTGTGATCTAGAAAGAGACTGGCCTGCAGAGGCGCATCATCAAAACAGTTCCGTTCTTCTGAAAGTAAATTTTAAACAGAATGGCAACATTATCAAACATCTTGAAAACTGAGTTGACTTTAGTCCTCTTACATGCTATGATTATTTTTGCATAACCTTTCCTGTTATTTTCCTATGCAAAATTATGTTAACATAATTTCTGTAAATGAAAGTGTGTTATTATTTCTTTTGTTATTATGTATTTCAATTACTCATTTACATTCTGTTATAAAATGTTATTTTTTCTGATTATACACTTAACTTTGCAGAGAACATCTTTGTGTGAAAACAATGTTATTGTTTTAATTGTTTCCTTAACATAAACTCTTAGAAGTAGATCTAAGTCAAACTTTTGTACACAGTGTGATACATATATATCATCACTGCCACATTGTTTTCTAAAGTGTTAAATTTATCTTCTCCTCATAGTATATGAGTATATACATTTTGCAGTAACAACAATTTCTTTTATTTTCCAGTTTTGTAATTTAGTAGGTATGACATCACATCTCATCTTTGTTTCAACTTTATTTCCTTAATTACTGATGAGATCAAATATTTTTTCATAAAATCTCTTTCTTTCTTCTTTCTTTATTTCTTCCTTTCCTATCAGGTGCAATTTGCAATTCTTGTATAAGCCCCATCTCCTTTCCAATGGGTATACCAGCAATATTACCTAGTAGGATTATTGAAAGCATTGACTACTCAGAACAATGCTGGCGGATAGTCATGGACTTGAGTTTGGATGTCATCAACTGCCTGGCTTTGAATGCTGGCTCTGACATTTGAATGCTAACGAGGCATAGAAAGGTCCTTTTGCCAAAAGCAAGTGGGATTGGACATATCCCTGTGGCTGTCTTTGAAAAGTGCCATCTGTCACATTAATCATTTCTTTTCAAAAATAGAGACACCGTCTCACTGTGTTGCTCAGCCTGGTCTCAAACTCCTGGGCTCAAACAATCCTCTCACTTTGGCCTCCCAAACTGCTGGGATTACAGATGTGAGTCACTGTCCCCAGCAATCATTTTCCTCTTTAAATTGCATTTCTTCTTTAGAACACGTTTCTAATTACACAGAAAATGCACCCTATTAAAGAATTAAACAAAAGTCTCTTTTAAACAGCACCTCTGTCAGTCTCCCCTCAAAGGTGACCACAAAATTCCATTGGCAGATCTATAACAGAACCTTTTGTATGCACGCACACACACACACATATACCCATTCCCACACACACCCAGACAAAATCTGTAATGTTTCTATGATTCACATAAATAGTATCATACTGTATAGTGTGTATATTTTATTTCAACATATTTCTCTCAGTATGTACTATGTCCTACCTTGAAATCTATTTTATCTGCATCTGTGCATCGTAATTGCATTGTACAGGTATTACATAGTTTATTGAGTAATTCCATTATTCACCAGCGGAGAATGAGAATGTCCTTTTCCTTAGATTCCCACTGACAATTATGAAAACATTTTCAATTTTTGTCAGATTGATGAAGAAGATATCATTATTATTTTACTTTGCCTTTTCCTGGTTACTGGTGAATAATTCATCTTTTTCGTAAGTTTAATGACCATCTGCTTTTCTTTTGTGAATTTCTTGTTTTTGTACTTTGCTCCTTTTAAATTCAGTCATTTAAAAATTAATTTTAAGTGCATCTTTTTATACTATTTCTTTATTGCAAAATTTTCCTCTCAGACTTTGACTTATCTTTTAGCTTTATTTATGGTATTTTATTACATAGCATTTTCCAGTTTTGATGCAATTATTTTTTTCAATCATTTTATTTAAGGCAATTAAAATATTTTGTTTAGAACCTTTCCTACCCCCTCCCTAAATATTTTCTTTTAATAATATATAGTTATATTTTAAAAGTTCAGATCTATGCCGGGCACGGTGGCTCATGCCTGTAATCCCAGAAGTTGGGGAGGTTGAGGTGGGCAGATTGCTTGAGGTCAGAAGTTCATGACTATCCTGGCCAGCATGGCAAAAACATATCTCTACTAAACAAACAAAAATTAGCTGGGCATGGTGGCACGTGCCTGTAATCTCAGCTACTCAGGAAGTTAAGGCAGGAGAATTGCTTGAACCTGGGAGGCAGATGTGGCAGTCAGCTGAGATCAGACCATTGCACTCCAGTCTGGGCAACAGATCGAGACTCTATCTCAAAAAGAAAAAGAAGAAAAAAAAAGTTTAGGCCTAGAATTCATTTAGGATTTAGCTTGTGAGTGTGTGATTTAGGTTTTAATGGACAACCAGTTGTTTCTATCCCATTCATTGAATTGATTTGAAATATCACCTTTGTTGTATGCCAGATTCCAATATATATAGATGTGTTTTTAGGTTTTCCATTGTGTGACATTGATCTATTTGTCTATTCTTGTGACAGTACCACAGTTTTTATAACAGTAGCTTTTTTTTTTTTTAGATGAAGTCTTACTCTGTCACCCAGGCTGGAGTACAGTGGTGTGATCTTGGCTTACTGCAACATCTGCTTTCTGGGTTTAAGCAGTTCTCCTCCCTCAGCCTCCCACATAGCTGGAACTACAGGCCTGTGCCACCACACCTGCACACCTGACTAATTTTTTTTTTTCTTTCAGTAGAGATAGCATTTCACCATGTCAGCCAGGCTGTTCTCAAATTCTTGACCTCAAGTGTCCTGCCTGTCTTGGCCTCCCAAAGTGCTGAGATTACAGGCATGAGCCACCACACTGGGCCTGTAACTGTAGCTTTTGAATATTATTTTTCTCTCCCTCTTTTTTATTTTTCAAATTTATCTTGGTTATTCTTGCTCGTTTATTCTTCCGTATGAATTTTAGAACCATCTTATCAAGGGCTTTTGACTGGCAATGCATTGACTTATTAATTAAATTGGGGGATAATGAACAAATCATTTTCTATTTGTAAATTTGCCAAGTCTTTTCTTTTTGTTTTTGCTTACCATCCCTTAACTATAGCACGCCATTCACAAGGCAGCCACAAGGTGGCTATAGGAGCAAGGAAGGTGAACCTCGGGCCCTTTTTGGTGTTTCTTGAGACCTGGTAAGAGGTACACGGGAAAGAGTGAGTCCGCTAGACAGAATGAGGCTGCAATTATCTGCACATAATATCTTGCACTTATTTTACCTAGCTTACAAACATTTCATTTTCGTTATTTTCTTTGGATAAATGGTGACCTTTCTCCATTTTATTTATTTTTTGCTTATTTACTTTTTAAATTTTGAGACAGAGTCTTGCTCTATTGCCCAGGCTGGAGTGTAGTGGCACAATCTCAGCTCACTGCAACCTCGGCCTCCTAGGTTCAAGCAATTCTCCTACCTCAGCCTCCTGAGTAGCTGGGATTACGAAGGGCACACCACCATGCCCAGCTAATTTTGTAATTTTTTAGTAGAGACAGGGTTTCACCATGTTGGCCAGGCTGGTCTTGATCTCCTGACCGCAGGTCATCCACCCATCTCAGCCTTTCAAAGTCTTGGGATTACAGGCGTGAGCCATTGTGCCCAGCCTCTTTCCCCATTTTCCAGTTGACAAAGTGAAGCCCTCAGAAGTGAGATGACTTCTTTACAAGGAGTACACAGAGCCCATGTCCTCTTGTATCAAGGTTACTCTTTTCTACACTATCCAAAAGGAATAAAAAAAAAAAAAGTGGAAATGAAATGCAAAGCAATCACAGGAAAATGGGTGCAGGACCATCATCCCCATGTTCAGAATCCTGGCCTCAGCTTCCACGTGCCTCTCATCTCTGTGCAGGTAGTCATCCCAACTGGGCATTGTCCTTCATGTGTATCTCACATCTTTCTTTCCTCCGCTCCCAATGTCATCACCTTCATCTCACTTCTGAATGGTATCCAGGACCCAGTTTTCCCCTCCAGTCCATCCCCTTCCTTAGGGTAATAATTTTCATTAGTTAGAGGTGGGGGAATGGGGACAAGCAAGGTTACTGTTTCCAGAATGAGGTACCTGGGGTTGAGCTAGCCAATGGGCCTTCAGGAGCAGGCTGGGGCAGAATTCTGGGAACAATTGGGTAGGTTGATAGATGAGATGTCAAGGGCATGCCCACCGCACCTCTCCTGGCTCCCACTGGGACAGCCACAAGGAGCCTCCTGAAGATTCTCCAAGGGACTGGGCCTTATTGTCTGTTGACTCCAATGGGCAGAGCAGGCCAGCAAGTTGGGGACAATCGCCAGACAGCTCCTGGCAGCAGCAGGCAGCACAGGGCAACCCCTCTGGTGCCTATCACGGAAAGGCTGCTGAAGAAAGAACAGCCACACTGGGGCTTGCTTTCCAAAATGACTCTTGCTGAGTCACTGTGGAAATGTGACCCTGGGCCACGCCTCTTGGCACCTGCTATTTTAATTTCCAATAGCCTGAGGAAGAGAAATTAGAAGCCTCAGTGTTTCCTTATAAGGCAAATTGTGGCCATTCTTTGGGAAGGAAGGGCTGTGACTCAAGGAGGCCTGCAGAGGGGAGGGAGAAGTGGCTGTGCAGGGATCAGACGTTTGCATACACACACGCACACACATGCTCACACATAAGCAGGGGACACGCTTCCTTCACCCATTCCACATACACTACATGCTTTTGTATTTTGTGGATTCTTTTCCTTGTAAACTCACAGAACATGGATTCACCTGTACCAGTATGATGGTATGGGGGTTTGGGGGGATGTTTATTTCCACCCTTCAGGAAGCAGCTCTGCATAAATTGTGCCTTGAAGAAGAAGACCTCAGATCTGAGGTAAGAAGGCCACTGCTTGTGATGCACTGAGACTCAGAAGTCATCCCTCATCCGACTCTCCACAACATCCCTCAGAAAACCACCTCAATGATCCAAAACAGGGACTCAGGTGTATGATGGAAGAGGTCCTGGACCCCAGAGATACAATTACCAGCTCCTTAGAAGCTCTCCAGGGTTTATCAAAGCCTACTTCAGCTGGGGAAAAGCTCTGTGCCTCCCCTCAGCAGCTACCCATGATATCTGCCCATGGCTGATTCTCTAAGTCCCCTGCCAGACCCCACCTTCAGCAGCTGGGATTGGGATGGGTAAAATTTTCACAGCTACTTTCTTAGTGTCAGGAATCACTCCAAGGCCCTGCATACCATGTACTTGACACCTTTCATCTCAAATACTCCCTTTGCCTCTGTCTGGCTTGATTCAGTGGCCAGTCCATACCTTGTTCCCAGGTCCATTCACTTAAGGCTGAGTCACCTGCCTCCTTCATGTCTGACACTGCCCTCCTTAAGAGAAGCTAACCCAGGACAATAGAGGGGAAGATAAGGATGAAAATAGACCATTCTATCACACCCTCAACCCGGAGCTACTAAGGCAATCAGGTTACCTTCCTCCATCAGGAGAGGACAATGACCTTCGATAGAATATTACATATGAGTTGTGCATTAAAAAAGAGAATCAGAGAGGTTATATAGTTTATTGAAGGCCACATAGCTATTGTTTCTCTACCTCCTTTCAAACCAAATAGTAATCATGAAAGTCACAATGTATTGATTGTTTGCTATGAATCTAACCTCTTGCCAACCTCTTGTCATATATCTTCTCATTTAATTCTCATTATGATGGTTATTAATGTAAGTATGAGGAAACAGATAAATTTTGAATTTATCTGATTCAATGATTGTATGAGTCATCCTATACAGTTATATTATCAAAGTTAGTATTATTAAATTATAATATAGTATTAGAAAACTTAGAACTTAAGTTTGAGAGCTGCCCTGTGTCTTGTATTTGGGGATTCAGATCTCATTCAAAAACATTCTTTTTGAGAAGGTGAGGATATTCGAGCTAGAATGCTTTAGCAAAGGCCTGCCCTTGCTGGGCCCCTGTACCAACCCTTCCTCCTCTACAACCACCCTGCGCGCGCGCGCACACACACACACACACACACACACACACACACACACACATATCCTGAAGATTTTCAATGTGAACTGCCACAGAGAAAAAGATTCTTAGGGCGGCCAATAACAGTTCCAACTTGTTCTCATATCAATGATGTCACCTGACCAAGAAGTCTACTCCAGTTGGTTCCCTGAATTAAGTCAAAAACTGAGCAGCAGAGGTAGTTAGCTTCCGTTAGGGTATTTATTTTTAAAAGCTAAACAGCATGCTGGTAAATTTAATGTCATCACTTCTCATGACTTAGTTAAGAAAGATAAATGCTGAAATAATCACTAAATAGGGGCTTTTATTGTTCAAAGTAACGATGCAATTTTGATCAAATAAAGTAACATTGTGGTGGGTGCAGTGGCTCATGCCTTTAATCCTAGAATTTTGGGAGGCTGAGGTGGTCTAATCACTTGAGGCCAGGAGTTTGAGACCAACCTGGCCAACATGGTGAAGCCCTATCTCTACTAAAAATACAAAAATTATCAGGGCATGGTGGCGCAGCCACTTAGAAGGCTGAGGCATGGGAATTGCTTGAACCTGGAAGGCAGAGGTTGCAGTAAGCCAAGATTGCATCACTGTACTCTAACCTGGGTGACAGAGTGAGATACCGCCTTAAAAAAAATTAATATTCCTTTTTAATGGTATCATTTGGTGGGAACATATATTATTGGAAAAAATAATATATGAAGCAGAATATACTGTACATTTTGTTTAAATGGGCACTAGTTCCATAACAATTATGTATCATTTATTTTTATTTTGACACAATTATAAAGTTATATGAAAGTTGCAAGTAGGAGGAAAAGAGCTTTATTTTCCTGACCCATTTGAGTATAAACTGGCATCTTAATATCCATTATTCCTGAATATTTTTAATTTTTATGAATACATAATAGTTGTACATATTCATGAGGAACATGTAATATTTTGACACATGCACACAATGTGTAATGATTGAATCAGGGTAATTGAGATATCCATCACCTCAAGAATTTATTATTTCTCTATGTTGGGAATATTCCAAATCCATTCTTCTAGTTATTTTGAAATATACAATAAATTATTGTTAACTGCACTCTCCCTATTGTGCTACTGAACACTAGATCTTATTTCTACTATTTAGCTGCATTTTTGTTCCAGTTTCTCAACCCCTTTGTATCTTTACCTGTTCACTACCCTTAACAGCCTTTGGTAATCATCATTTTACTTCCTATTTCCACAAGATCAATTTTTTAGATCTTCACTATGAATGAGAACATGTGATATTTCTTTCTATGTTTGGTTTATTTTACTTAACATGAAGTTTTCCTGTTCCATTCATGTTGTTACAAATAATAGGATTTAATTCTTTTTTATGGCTGAATAATATTCCATTGAGTATACATTTTCTTGATCCATTCCTCCATTGATAGACACTTAGATTAATTCCATAGCTTGGCTATTGTGAATAGTGCTACAATAAACATGGGAGCGCAGATATCTCTTCAATGTACTGATTTCATTTCTTTTGGATGTATACCCAACAGTGGTACTGTTGTATCATATGGTAGCTATAATTTTAGTTTCTTGAGGAACCTCCATACTATTTTTATACTGTATTAATTCACATTCCCACCAACAGTATATGAGCATTCCCATTTCTTGGCATTCTTGTCAGTCTTTCTTTCTTTATTTTTTGTAAAATACATTTTAACTAGGGTGAGATTGTATCTCATTGTGGTTTTGATTTGCATTTTTCTGATGATTAGTGATGTTAAGCATTTTTCATATGCCTGTTGGCCATTTGTACGTCTTCTTTTAAGAAATGTCTATTCACATATTTTGCCTATTTTTAATCAGATTATTTTATTTTTTCCTACTGAGTTGTTTGAGTTTCTTATGTATCTGGTTATTAATCCCTTGTCAGTTGAATAATTTTCAAATATTTTCTCTTATTCTGTAGGTTGCTTCTTTGTTGATTGCTTCCTTTGCTGTACAGAAACTTTTTAGCTTATTGTGATCCTATTTGTCCATTTTTTGCTTTAGTTGCCTGTGCTATTGAGTTCTTACTCAAAAAATTGTTGCTCAGATCAATGTCCTGAAATATTTCCCCAATGTTTCCTTCTAGTAGTTTCATAGTTTTAGGTCTTACATTTAAGAATTTAATCCATTTTGATTTGAATTTCATATATAATAAGAGATAAGAATCTGGTTTCATTCTTCTGCACATTGATATCCAGTTTTCCCAATACTATTTGCAGAAGAGACTGTCCTTTCCCCAATATATAAACAAATTGTTTGTTTGTTTGTAAATGTGCAGTCTATTTCTGGGTTCTCTGTTCTGTTCCATTGGTCTATGTGTCTGCTTTTATGCCAGTACCATACTGGTTTTGCTACTGTAGCTTTGTAGCATAATTTGAAGTCAGGTAATGTGATGCCTCCAAATTTGTTCTTTTTGCTGAGGATTGCTTTGTTACTCAGGGTCTTTTGTAGTTCCATACAAATTTTAGGATTTTTTTTCTATTTGCAAGAAGAATGCCATTAGCATTTTGATAGGGATTATATTGAATCTGCATATCGCTTTGGGTAGCATGGACATTTTAACAATATTGATTGTTCCAATCTATGAACATTGGGGCTATCTTTCTGTTTTTGTGTGTTCTCTTTAATATCTTTCATCAATGTTTTACAGCTTTCATTGTAGAGATCTTTCATTGCTTTGGTTAAGTTTATTTCTAGGTTTTTGTTGGTGGTTTGTTTTTTTTTTTTTTGGTACCTATTGTTAATAGGATTGCTTTCTTGGTTTCTTTTTCAGATTGTTTACTGTTGGCGTATAGAAAACTATTGATTTTGGTCTGTTGTTTTTGTATCCTGCAGCTTTGCTGAATTTATTTATCAGTTCTAACTTTTTTTTTAGTTGAGTCTTTAGGTTTTTCTAAATATAAGATTATATCATGTGCAAACAAGAATAATTTGACTTCTTCCTTCCTAATTTGGATGTCCTTTGTTTCTTTTTCTTGTCTAATTGCTCTGAGTAGGGCTCCCCATATTATGTTCAAGAAAAGTAAAAGTGGGCATCCTTGTCTTGTTCTAGATCTTAGAGGAAAAGATTTCAGTTTTTCCCTGTTAAGTATGATACTAGCGATGGGTTTCTTGTATATGGCCTTTATTATGTTGAGATATGTTCCTTTTACACCCAGTTGTTGAGAGAATTTTTATTATAAAGGGATGTTGAATTACCACACTCAGGCTCTGCTTGCCCACCCTGGCCATGACCCTCTCCTTACCCTATGGGCACCCTCCTTGTCTATGTAGATCCTGACACCCTACATCAGATGATATAGTTTGGATGTTTTCCCTTCGAAGTCTCATGATGAATTGTAATAACCAATGTTGGAAGTGGAGCTTGGTGGGAGGTGTTTGGGTCATTGGGGCTGATTCTTCATAGCAGAGGTTGCAGTGAGCCGAGGTCACACCATGACACTCCAACCTGGGTTACAGAGCAAGACCCTGTCTCAAAAACCAAACCAAACCAAAATGAAACAAAAAACCCCAAAGTACACAGGCAGCAAAGAGCATGATGAATGCAATGGCACCTCACATTTCAATACCACCATTGAATGTAAGTGGCCTAAATGCTCCACTCAAAATATACCGCAGAATGGATACTTACCCACCAACTGTCTGCTGCCTTCAGGAGGCTCACCTAACACATAAGGACTCACATAAACTTAAAGTAAAAGGGTAGAAAAAGGCATTTCATGCAAATGGACACGAAAAGTGAGCAGGCTAGCTATTCTCATATCAGAAAAAACAAACTTTAAAGCATAAGCAGTTAAAAAAGCCAAAGAGGGACATTATATAATGATAAAAGGCCTTGTCCAACAGGAAAATATCACAATCCTAAACATCTATGCGCCTAATACTGGAGCTCTCAAATTTATGAAACAATTACTAATAGACCTAAGAAATGAGATAGACACAACACAATAATGGGGATGGGGGGCTTCAATACTCCACTGACAGTACTAGACAGGCCATCAAGACAGAAAGTCAACAAAGAAACAATGGATTTAAACTATACCTTGGAACGACTGAACTTAACAGATATATACAGAACATTTCATCCAACAACCACAGAATACACATTTTATTCAACAGCACATGAAACTTTCTCCATATGATAGGCCATAAAACCAGCCTCAATAAATTTAAGAAAACTGAAATTATATCAAGCATGCTCTCAGATCACAGTGGAATAAAACTGGAAATCAACTCTAAAAGGAACCTTCAAAACCATGCAAATACATGGAAATTAAGTAACCTGTTCCTGACTGAGCATTGGGTCAAAAACAAAATCAAGATGGAAATTAAAAAAGTATTCAAACTGAATAACAGTAATGACACAGCCTATCAAAACCTCTGGGATATAGCAAAGGCTGTGCTAAGAGAAAAGTTCACAGGCCTAAACACCTATATCAAGAAGACTGAAAGAACACAAACTGGCATTCTAAGGCCATACCTCAAGGAACTAGAGAAACAAAGACAAACTAAACTTAAGCCCAGCAGAAGGAAAAAAAAAAATAAGATCAGAGAAGAACTAAATGAAATTAAAACAAACAAAAAAAAAAAAGATAAACGAAACAAAGAGATAGTTCTTTGAAAAGATAAATAAAATTGATAGACATTAGCAAGATTAACCAAGAGAATAAGAGAGAAAACCCAAAAACCTCACTAAGAAATGAAACAAGAGATATTACAACTGACACCACTGAAATAAAAAAGACCATTCAAGGCTAGTATGAACACCTTTACATATATAAACTAGAAAACCTAGAAGAGATGGATAAATTCCTGGGAAAATACAACTCTCCTAGCTTAAATAAGGAAGAATTCGATACCCTGTACAGACCAGTAACAAGCAGCAAGATTGAAATGGTAATTTCAAAATTGCCAACAAGAATGTTTAGGACCAGACAGATTTCACAACAGAATTCTACCAGACATTCAGAGAATTGGTACTCATCCTTTGACACTATTCCATAAGACAGAGAAACAAGGAACATTCCCTAATTCATTCTATGAAGCCAGCATCACCCTGATACCAACACCAGGAAAGAACATAACCAAAAAAGAAGACTATAGACCAATATCCTTCATGAATAGATGCTAAAATCCTTAACAAAATACTAGCTAGCTGAATCCAACAACATTTCAAAAAGATAATCCACTATGATCAAGTGGGTTTCATACCAGGGATGCAGGGATGGTTTAATATACACAAGTCAATAAATGTGATACGCCACATAAACAGAATTAAAACAAAATCACATGATCATCTCAATAGATGCAGAAAACTCATTAGACAAAATCCAGCATCCCTTTATGATTAAAACTCAGCAAAATTGGCATACAAGGGACATACCTTAATATGATAAAAGCCATCTATGACAAACCCATAGCCAACAAAATATTGAATGGGGAAAAGTTGAAAGCACTCCCTCTGAGAACTAGAACAAGACAAGGATGTCCACTTTCACCACTCCTCTTCAACATACTACTGGAAGTTCTAGCCAGAGCAATCAAACAAGAGAAATAAATAAAATAAAGGGCATCCAAATTCATAAAGAGGAAGTCAAATTGTCACTGTTTGCTGATGACATGATCATTTACCTTGGAAACCCTAAGGACTCCTAGAGAACACTCCTAGAACTGATAAAAGAATTCAGCAAAGTTTGTGGATACAAGATTAATATACACAAATCAGTAGCTCTTCTATACACCAACAGCAACCAAACAGAGAATAAAATCAAGAACTCAACCCGTTTTACAATGGCTGCAAAAAATGTAAAATAAAATACTTAGGAATATACCTAACTAAGGAGTTGAAATACTTCTGTGAGGAAAACTGTAAAACACTGCTGAAAGAAATAATAAATGACACAGACAAATGGAAACACATCCCATGCTCATGGATGGGTAGAATCAATATTGTGAAATTGATCATAGTGCCAAAAATGGTCTACAAATTCAATGCAATCCCCATCCAAATACCACCATCATTCTTCACAGAATTAGAAAAAACAATTCTAAAATTCACATGGAAACAAAAAAGAGCCCACATAGCCAAAGCAAGATAACCAAAAAGAACAAATCTGGAGGTATCACACTACCTGATTTCAAGCTATATTATAAGGCCATAGTCACTAAAAACATGGTACTGTTATGAAAATAGGCACATAGACCAATGGAGCATAATAGAGAATCCAGAAATAAAGCCAAATGCTTGCAGCCAACTGATTGACAAAGCAAAAACAACAACAACAACAACAACCAACCAACCAAACAAACAAAAAACCATGAAGTGGGGAAAGGACACCCTTTTCAACAAATGGTGCTGGGATAATTGACTAGCCCCATGTAGGAGAATGAAACTGGATCCTCATCTCTTACCTTATACAAAAATCAACAAAAATCAACTCAAGATGGATTAAGGACTTAGGCCTAAGACCTGAAATGATAAAAATCCCAGAAAATAACATTATAAAAGCCCTTTTAGATATTGGCTTAGGCAAGGGTTTCATGACCAAGAACCCAAAAGCAAATGGAATAAAAACAAAGATAAATAGCTGGAACCCAAATAATTAATTAGTTAATTAATTAATTGCTTTTGCATGGCCAAAGGAACAGTCAGCAGAGTAAACAGACAACACACAGAGTGGGAGAAAATCTTGACAATCAATACATCTGACAAAGGACTAACATCCAGAAGTGACAATAAACTCAAGCAAATCTGTAAGAAAAAAATCCCATAAAAAAGTGGGCTAATGACATGAATAAACAATTCTGAAAAGAAGATATACAAATGGCCAACAAACATATAAAAATGCTGAACATCATTAATGATCAGGGAAATGCAAATCAAAACCACAATGTGACACCATCTTACTCCTGCAAGAATGGCCAGAATAAAACCAAACCAAACCAAACCAAAACAGTAGATGTTGGTGTGATACAGTGAGCCGGAAACACTTCTACATTGCTGGTGGGAATGTAAACTAGTACAGTCACTATGGAAAACAGCGTGGAGATTCCTTAAAGAACTAAAAGTAGATCTACCATTTGATCTAGCAATCCCACTACTGGTTATCCACCCTGAGGAAAAAAGTCATTGTTCTAAAAAGATACTTGCACATGCATGTTTATAGCGGCACAATTCACAATTGCAAAATTGTGGAACCAACCCAAATGTCCACCGATCAATGAATGATAAAGAAACCTTGATTGAGACATAACATCATATGACAGATACGTATATGTGATGGAATACTATGCAGCCATAAAAAGGAATGAATTAACAGCATTTGTAGTGACCTGGTTAAGAATGGAGACTATTATTCTAAGTGAAGTAACTCAGGAATGGTAAATCAAACATCGTATGTTGTCACTAAGCTATGAGGACACAAAGGCATAGGAATGATACAGTGGACTTCAGAGACTTGGGGGGGAAGAATGAGATGGGAGTGAGGGATAAAAGACTACAAATCTGGTGCAATGTATGGATGATGCGTGCACCAAAATCTCACAAATGATAAAGAAACTGTGATTGAGACATGACATCATATGATAGACATATATATATATATATGATGGAATACTACGCAGCCATAAAAAGGAATGTATTAACAGCATTTGCAGTAACCTGGATGAGATTGGAGACTATTATTCTAAATGAAGTAACTCAGGAATGGAAAATCAAACATCGTATGTTCTCACTGATATGTGGGAGCTAAGCTATGAGGACGCAAAGGCATAGGAATGATACAATGGACTTCAGGGACTTGGGGGGAAGAGTAAGATGGGAGCCAGGGAAAAAGACTACAAATCTGGTGCAGTGTATGGGTAATAGGTGCACCAAAATCTCACAAATTACCACTAAAGAATTTACTCATGTAACCATATACCACCTATACCCCAATAACTTATGAAAAAAATGACAGAAGCAATCTGTGAATAAGATCCCAGCGAAAATCTCTCTTTGTGTTTTGTTCCTCATCCTTCAGACTCACAGTAGGGACAGTGGGGAATATGGACAGTGGGAAATACGGGAATCAGCTCGGGGTTCTAATCTCGGCTGCATAACCCATTCATGAAGGGCGATGTGACAAATCATTCACCTGCTGAGTGTCAGCCCTCTTGTGAGTCAAACCTGATAATCCCTGGGTCTTCTTAGAATTGGACAGCTCATTCCCACAGCACTCTGTACAATCTTCACATTGTCCACAATGTCCTCCTTGAGGGCAAAGACCAGGCTTCGCTCACGGTCTCTGATGTGCCAGTCCAGGTCTGGCAAATATAGGCATTGAATGGTCCTTTGAAGGTGAATGAATACATTACAGAATGGGTCTCTGCTTGTCAGGTCTCTCTCTCTCTTTGGAAGAACTAAAAGTAGTTAGCACACATGAGAGCTCACTCCAGACTGCATTTCCAAGAAGTCATGCTTATTAGGACAGCTGGTGCACTGGAAGGGCTTACATCCACCCGCCCTCATCAAAATCCCCGATTCCCAGATAAGGAGAGGAAGTGGCTGCCGCAGGAATTTGATCTGAGATAACCCGTTCCTCCACGCTTGGTGGACTGTGATGTGCATCTGCAATGTGCGGCCACTTGTCGCACGAGGCAGCAGCCGCCACAGGCTCTAAAGGAATGTGTGTCCAATATTGGGTGCTGAAAGGCTGGAAGGAGAAGCAGATCTGAGGACGTGTCAGGGTGGCTGATTTGCTGTGATGGAAAAAGCGTGATCCTCTCCTTGGTAGCAAGTGGGGGACAGGGTCGTGGGGAAGAATGTGGAGGGGATTAGAAGGGCTTGCTTCCCTTTTCTAACATTTCATATCTATTTCCCTTTAATCTTTTGACCTGGCCTTTTCTAAAACTGGGTTTTAATAAGCTAAAAGTGAACAACGCCTCTTGTACTCATTTATGGAGTTTGTAAAGAGCCCATCTTCTTGGAGATGAGGAAACATGTAAGACAGTAGCCGCAGGAGGCCAGATTCTTCAGCTTCACAGCGGTGGTGACGGGGACAGCAAATTTTCAGAAAAACCAACTGGTTGACTCACATTCTTGATGAGAAGGGGATAATTTACACTTACCAAAAATACCCTGACACGCATCCCATCAATTTAATTGGATAGTTTATAATTGGAAAGATATTTGGATTTATGACCGAAGATCTGGGTGTCTACTCCAGCTTTGCCACTTACTGGTTCTGTCTAGGGAAAAGAAGACTCACCCTGAGCTTTAGCGTTGCCATCTGTACAGTTAGTATCCTATACAGCTCCAATATGAAAGTGGCTTTCTAAAAGGCAAAGGACTACAAATATGCAAACATAGATATTATCGACTTCTCTGCTAAAACACACATGTTCCTTGGAGGATTAAACCTATTCTCATTCACTCCTTAGCAATAATTGCATTAACAGATAACTTTCTTGAAACTCCTAACTAGTGGAAAAATGAGATTTTTTTTTTTCCGCTGAGCTCATACCACAAGCTGATGGGAGGGGTTTTGGAGTGGGGCAGTTGCTAGGAAGGTGTTACAGAGATATTTGCTGTTGGATGCTAGTGTGGCATGGCGAAAATGCTATGGACTCACCAAGAGTTTGGTTCAAATCTTAGTTCTGTTAGATTCTGACTATGTCACTTGGGAAAAGTCATTAAACATCCATCTTCAGGCCTAAGATTTTTCATTGATAATAAAATGATGTAGGACTTCAATGAATGATCTGTCAGCACTAATATTCTTGGATTGTCTGCTTAGGTTGTGACAGTAAAATACAGCTTAGAAAATTCACTACTGTCTAGTTTGTGACATACTGTTATCCGGAATTATTACCTAAAAAGTTAGGAAGATTGCCTACGAAGTGGTATTTCAGGCCTGAGCTAAGGATAGATAATTTCTGTCATCTGTAGAATCCCCAGCACAAAGTACAGTACCTGGCATACAGTAGGTGTTTATGTGTCACACAGACTATTTATACAGTGCAAACCTTTATTTTAATGGAAGGAGAAGGTCAACTGTTGCACCCCTGAGTGTTTTTAGTTAGTTCAGTTCATTTATTGGGGATTCTCCCTGCTAATTTTTCTTCTTGTAGCTACAAAGGAGTATTTTAATAATTGAAAAAAAGCAATTTGAATATTTAACAATAAAAGATTCACTAAGCAAGCCTAGGGATATGCAAATAACTGGAATATTATACAACAACTTAATAAAGATTACATAAATGTACATTGGCATTAAAAGGTATTTGGGTTATATCAGTAAGTTAAAAAAGTAGTTCACCAAACAGCTCCCATAGCATGGGAAAAAGTCCAGAAGGTTACACACAAAAATGCTTAGAGAAGTTATATATATTCATGAAAGGATTAAAGGTTTTCAAAATGAATTTTTTCTTCTTTTCTTTTGTGATTTTTAAAAGCTTAATTGAGATATAATTTGCATGCCCTATAACACACCATCTAAAATATATAATTTAATGACTTTGAGTATATCCCTAGGGTGGTGCAACCATCATCATGATCAATTTTAGAATGTTTTCATTGCCACAAAAAGAAACCTCCTACCACTTAGCAATCAACCCCTGTGCCACCTCCCTCCAGCATCCTGTTGGCAACCTCCAATCTACTTTTGGTCTCTATAGATTTGCACATGTCCTCCTAATTTATGTTTGACATTCAAATTTACAACAATCAAGTTTGGTTTTCAGTAGACTTTTGTCAGAGAGCTCATCGTGCATCAAAACAGCTATCACTTCACTGTCAGAGTCAGGTCTACAATTAAGGGTGGTTTTTAGACCTGTTAGTAATGCTGCTTAGTGTCTGGGTTGAGGTGTGGGGATCCCAAGCTTCCTTTCACTTCTCATGGTGCTCTCATCCCTAACTGGAGAGAGAGCTTTGTACCTTCTATGTCCTTTCATTTCTAATCTGAGATATCTTTTCATTTTTTAAAGAGAGGCAGAGATAATAAGTGAAACCCTTACCCTTAATACGTATTGCCATGTTATGATTTTCACAGCCTTGTTTTTCATCAAGAATCACTGATTTGAAATCAAATGGTTTATATATGACAGATCTAGCTCCCAAACTCAACCAGGCCCGCTCATAAATGTTTACTATTCATGTTTTTTAAATGATGTGTTAACTTGATCTTAGGTATCAGAAATGAAATTTTATAGCCAAGGAAAATGGGATAATTAAAAAGAATTGCCTATTTCCTAAAGTCCAAATATCTCATACATATGAATTTATTATTCTAATTTTCATTAGCCCTCTCTTATGTACAGAGCCCAAAGTTAAGTGCTCAATTACACAAAGTATAATCCTGGCTTAAATGAACTTATAATTTGGAGGCCTGGCTCTAGTCTTTGGACACCATAGTTCCAAAGACTCTCATTTACACTATAAAGGAGATTTGTGTTGACAACCAACGTAAACCTGTCTAGAAAACAAAGCATATATTAAGTCGATCCACAGGAAGTTACCAATATTCTACCATTTTTGACATCCAAAAATGGCAAATTCAAAAGTTTCGGTTGAATAAAAAAAAAAAAACTTGCACTAAATAATGATAGTGATTGCTTACAATTTGTCAGCAACTGAACCTAAAATATGTTTTAATTATGATTTGATTTGGTCTCACAACAACCACATAATGAAGGAAATATTCTGATCTCCATTTTTTGGAAATAAAAACAGTCTCAGAAGATTCAGTCATTGTTCAAGTTCATATGGTCAATAAGTGGTCTTATTGTGTGATACACCAAAAGATCTGTGTGATGCAAAAAAAGACTGTGCTCTTAAACATTGTATTAAATAAAACATTAAAGGAACTGGAGAGAAAATAAGGGCTGTGAAGAAGTTCTTATTCAAGTTTCTAGCATACAGTTTATGCTTAGTAAATGTTAGTGGAATACATGAGCAAGAAAGCAGAGAAATGGTTAATGCTAATAAAAGCTCAATGAAATCTTTCCATATTTTTCTTGTATTCCAAAGGGTACAGAGCAATCTTAACATCTCCCAGTGGGTCCCATCTACACCCCTTTGTCAGTTATCTCTGATTCCTGTCAAGAATCTTCAACCTGTTGGACAAGAATCTCATTTCCACATTAAACTCCTGTCTTTCCCATGGAGGCCCAAACAGTCCTAGGTTTCCAATCATAAACCAATTAGGAGATGAGATATAAACTCATGAAAATTGAACAGCAACATGAAACATCAGGAGAAGACATGTATATGAAATATGAACGGGTCCTGCCCTAATGCACTCCCGTCAGATTGCTATATTGCACTGGTGATTCAGGCAGTGTTTGGGCAGAGGATGTCTGCCTGGTAGGATGCCTCCGAGTTTACTAACAACAACAGTCACCAACTGGGAAAATGCCAACATGTGAACCACTTGATTCCATCTTGTGATGAATACTCTTCCCCAAAGTTCTGTCATTGCAATCCACCACTCTATAAGTTTTGCTTGCAAAATGTGTGCTGGCAGTGGCTTCTGCAGCTATTTCAGAATCCTGACATCTATCAATGCTCTTTGGGCAATAGAATGATACACGCCATTCTCATAGTCATTGGTATCCAAGGGCAATGCTAAGTTTTTACAAAACATTTTGGGAAGAGCATGATGAAGATGTTCATAAATGCTATCAGGCACTGCCTGCCGCATGAGCAAACCATTCGGTGAGAGGTGAGATATAGAGGAGTGTGACGAGGGTGAGCATGTGCAGGATGACTAAAATTAGTTTCCAATCTGAGATCTTCATTTCTGCTGTCTCTGGAACAGCCGTCATCATCCACATTTTTCCCCATACATGGCCCATTCCGAAATAATCCTCATTCAGAGGTCTAAATGTCAACGGCTCTGAAAAAAGTTTCTGAAATGATGATGATGATGAATGAATGTGTAACATTTCAGACAGATACTCTGTGGAATCTTATCACAACTTCCAGAAAGCAGCCAGCAAGAGAACCATGGCCATAAACTGAAGCAAGGCCTGGTTTCTGGCCTTGTAAAGAGGTGTCTCAAATGTGTATGTGCAGGTTGATACCTCATCTCACTGACAGATTTCCATCCTGACCTGAAGTTCTCCAGCTTTCCCAGTGTTGCATGTAGGCAGCCCCATTCCCTGGGAATGTCAGAGATTGGACTGTTAAACCTAACTGGAAAAAGTCTCTCCTGGAGACACAGAGCACAAAGCTCTTCACCTGTTATACAGACCCATGGATTTCTCCCAAAGTTTTATTGCAGAAAGGCGAGGATTTCCCCCAAAGTTCTATCGCAGACAAGAGGAGTAATTTTATATTTAAGGTCTTGCAAAGTCTTACGTTGCAATTACAAGAGGATAAAGTCTGGAAGCTATACTAAGTGAGTCAAAAAATGCCTCAAGTGATGACACTGAGTTCACTTGAAGAGTTTGAATGCAATTTTAAAAGAAAATGTGAAAGTGGAAACATTCTAATTTTTTATTTTATTTTATGTAACATTAAAATATATGTGTAGTAAAATTACTAAATAAATAAACATTTGACTCTTTCATCTACATCCTTAAAAGTTATTTATACAAAATTCCCCCAAATCTCTCTATCTCTTTTTAAATTTTTTATTGGGAAAAGAGGAAATCATTTTACTTGGGGGTATATATGGAAGTTAAGAAATATTTGTAAAGTAGTATAGGGAAGAGTCAGGTGTCATTTATATGAGAGAGATTGGATGTTACTGTGTCTAATTTTGCCTATTGATTTTAATTTTAAAAATACTCTCAACAAAAATTCTATAGAATATTAAAATCCGCATTAAGTGTCTGAAATTATTAAAACCATTAACCAACCTACTGAGTTTAATGTTCTGATGCTACCCAGCAGGTTTTCCATTTGAAAATAATCCTTTGACTATTTCCTCATTTGCTTTAGCTTACACCTAGTTTAATTGTGAGACCTCAGCCCCGATTCTTATGACCACTGAAAGGGGTGTTAGACAAGGGCGTTATTTGGGAATAATCATTTCACCATACTGGGTTTTGGTTTCCCTACTTATATAAAAGGATGATTTTTGTCTGTCTCACCTATTCTGATTACTGTGATTGTCAGATGACATGAACATGAACTCTTCAGAGAGTAGTATACTAACCAAGGTTTCTTTCCATACGTGTGTGTGTGTGTGTGTGTGTGTGTAATATATATATAAATGTATAAAACATATAACAATTTTAAATTAACAACCTTAAACACTCCAAGCATATATTTAGGAAGTGAGGGAGGGAAGATGGAAAGAAGAAGGTAAGGGAAGAAAGGAGAAAGAAAGGGAGAAAGGAAAAGAGAATAGGAGGAAGAGAGGACACCGCAAATAAACTATTCATAAGCCTGTATTATCCAGGTTGTAAATTCCCATGCTCTTTCACCTTTACTTTGCCCCTTTTGTCTCTGGCCATTTCATTCACATCCACATATCCATGAGAGGGCAGGCTACAGGATATCTCAGATTTCTCCTGTTTTTGCAAGCTGCAATTTCTCATTAACCTTATTTTATAGTGTTTTCCTTTGGCAAACACAGCTGTGAAAGGAATGGGGATTTAGTTGGAGCTCAGGATTTGACCTTCTCTTCTATAGTGTATTTTTTTGAGAAAATATGGTAAGCTTTATCTATAATATTTAATAATTATATTTAAATTAGAATGTTTAAAATTTCTATATAAACCATTGGTTACTCAGCACATTTCAAACATATGGGTTTATTTGATCCTTAGTAATCTCTATTAGTTTCTAGCTATCATATTCCATAGTGCCATTGGTATTGTATGCTTCAACCTCATTGTGATTTAAATATACTTTTATGAACTTGTCTGATAATCCAACCACCAACATAATGATGTAATGAGAAAATGTGTTCTGGGTTCCAAACAGCTGCGTAACAAAAGAGTACATGGAAGTCAAAAGTTGTACGGCATTTTCCAATAGCTATATTAACCCAACATAAATCAATCAAGATATTCCAATGGAATTCTTTCATTGAATGATAATTAGCTATGTATTTATTTAATCATTTAAAAAATATCTAAGCAGTTTTCAAGAGAGTTTGAATCACAGATTAGGGCATGATAAAAGACACAGTAGAGACTAAATTTTAAAACAAGATGTCATTTAAAAGGGAGAATAAACAGTTTCAAAGCCTGGAGCTGAATAGATCTGCACATTTATAATAACAATTATTAGAACTAAGGTTTTTTATGCCAAGTACTTATTATCCCCAGTTCATAGATGACAAAAATACAGTTTTTGAGGGGTTAAGAAAAACTACCTAATCAAAGCAAAGCTCAAGTTTTCTGACCACAGGGTCACACTCTGAAGAGTAGGAAGCCCTAGGTTAGATTGTGTCTGATTCTGGCAATACATTTTAAATGATATTTTGTGGGTTATGAAGGTGAAAAGAAAAATATTCAAAGTTTATTTTTTTATTTTTATTTTTCAAAAGTGTTTGTAGAAAGTGATTTATTTAGAGACAGAGAGAGAAACAGGAGGAGGAGAGAGGAAAAAACAGCTAACTCTCACACTGAAAGAATCCAGAAAGATGGAATCCAGGAGAAGGAAAGCAGCTTCCATACTGAGTGGAAAGGAATAGAGAGAGATGGAGTTTAGGAGGGGAAGACAGGCTTCCCTGAGAGAGTGTGGAAGGGGACCCCAGAGGGGAAATCCAGGAGAGAGAAAGATGGCTTCCACAAAGGGAGTGTTTGTAGAAGAGGATCCAAACATGTAATCGTTCAAAGTTAAAAAAAAAATTTCCTGGGAATAAAAAGAACAGAAATTTATCCACAGATTCCATTCACAGCTGAAGTGGGAACACCACTTCTTGGCCTGGATGATAAATATTGAAGTTGCTGTAATGGAGACCCCCCACAGGTTGACAACTTGTTGAGAGCCCCATGGATGAAGTTTCCTTCCTTGGAATATGGAAACAAGTGGACTGTGAGTGCACAGTAAGAGAGTTTATGGGCTTGGCTGATGATAGGACAGGGTTGATGAAGGGTCCTGGAGAGGAACAGTTGGAGGAAGTCTGAGAAGTACTGGTTAAAAAAAAGGGAAGATAATGTTAAAACATTTGGCCAAGGAACCAGAGACCTTCATCAATCTAAAAAAACTCTTGAGTAGGTGACACTGGAACTTGGCATCTTCTATAGTAGCAATTCAGCAGTGAAAGGACTTCTCTCTACAGAGAAATTGGTCTCTCATTGGCTCTGTGCAGAGAGAAGAGTAGCAAGTAGCAAAGGAAATAAAGCAGGAGCCAATCTTTAGTTTTCTCTGCAAGAACTGCTGTCTCTTCATGGCCCCCTCTCTCTGGTCCTTGGCAGCCTCCTTCCCAGTCATCCTCCCCCTCTTCTCACCATTTAACTCACTGGGAAGACCTTGTTATCTCGGAACTTGACTGTTTCCAGTGCTACAGATCACCTATTTTCTTCATTCCAATGCTCAGCTTATGGACGAGCAGCTCACACCACTTCCCGTCATCCCTTTGGTCCTTCAGGTGCAGTTTATTTTACCACTGAGATTTACAGTATTTCTTCAGTGTTGCTGAAATTCAAAGTAGAATTGAATTCAATAATAATGGAAATGACTCTAGTCCTACTTGAATTGACTGGTTAAGATTCCTAAAGAAGTGCTTGAAATTTATGTAATGTTTTATTGAATTTTAAGAGGAAAATCGTATGTTTTCTTGCTATTTATAAATATCAGGATTTATACATGTCTTGAATTGTATCATTAAGTCAAAATTTTGGTGCAATAGTAAATTATAAATATATATGGTATATTTTTACTATTAAAACTATGCCTAATTTCTCTCTTGAACTTTAGTTTCAGCATATTTATTTCCTTGACATATTGACCTTGCTGTTCCATTTTTAGCTCAAACATGCTAAGACAAAAATTTCCTCCAACCACCTCTTAGACCACCACTATTCAAATTTTTATGTTTTAAATGAAAAGTAAATTAAAAGCTATGTTTTTACATATTTCTAATCAGCTTACTTTCTCCTTAGAAGCTTGGCTTCTGGAGTCAGACTTCCTGGGTTAAAATCCCAGATCTACTATTTAGTAAGTGTTCTACAATGTGCCTATTATTTTATTTCTTTGAGCCTCGGTTTCCTTAGGTGTGAAATAGTGTTTGACTTATTGAATTATGAGAATTAAAATAGCATTTTTAGACACATAAAAGTTCAATTTTTGCTGCGATCATTACCATGTCTATCATCATGATTATTTTTATCCCTACCCCATCTTTGTGCTTTGTTTTGTTTTGTTTTGTTATAAGGTCTCACTATCTTCCAGGCTGAAGTGCAGTGGTGTGGTCACGGCTCACTGCAGCCACAACTTCCTGTGCCCAACCAATCATCCCACCTCAGCCTCTCAAGTAGCTGGGACCACAAGCATGTGGCACCATGTCTGGTGAATGTGTGTGTGTGTTTAGACAGAATCTTACTATGTTGTCCAGGCTGGGCACTTGTTTTTTTACCAAATGACTTTGCCTCTTAATTCCCAGAAGAAATTGAGAATATTAAGAATGATGTTTCTCAACTTCTTCATTTACCATTTCATCTATCTTTTCCTCTCTTCCCCAACTACAGACGAAGGTGCTCCCTTTTTTCTGTCTTATCCTCTTCCCCCAACTGTATTCTTTCTGCCATGTCATCACTCTATCAAATCAGCTCCTCTTGGGAAAGTAGAGTGTGTTTAACCGAAAGACGGGTTTAGGGATTGAAGAGAGCAGGTGTCAACCTTGGATCTTCCTCTTCCTGGCTCTTTGACCCGTAGCCTCATTTGTAAAATGGAGATGATGGTAGCACCTATGTTGTAGGGTTTAGGGGAGAATTAGGTGAGATAATGACCATAAAGTATGGGGCTTCAGTGCCTGGCACTGAGTAGGACTTGGACAAATTGTAGCTTTTTATTGTTATTTTGATTAGTATTGAACACTCTTCCTTGCTAGCCTAGTGCCACTGTACATTACACAGCAGAGTAGGAGCTTAATAAACATTTGTTCTAGTGGTGGTGAAGGATGAATTATTACCCATGATAAGTTACCCTTGGCTGGGGCTCAAGATTTTTGGCTCCTCTTAGAGCTGCTTGACATCACCACCACAACTTCCAGAGAACAACATTTATGCAGAAGGGGGACACTCCAGGCAAAGTCATTTTATTTTTATGAGGATTTTCCCCCAAACCTAATGCGATCTCCTGATGAGGAACTAGACTTTTGCTTTGGCTGTCAGCAAGTTCAAGGTGTAGAGCCCAAGGACAGCAGCTGTCTACTTATCTCTTTTCTCTAGGGGAATACTGCAATCCATTTAAGAAGAAAGACAATTTAAAGTAAGCAGAGTAGGAAAAAAGAAAAGATACAAGGAAGTTACTCTTGAGGGCTTTGGGGCAGGACCATTGGGGTAGGGGAGGGATGCACTTTCTTAACTGGAGGATGCCCTGACCTTCCTTGTTTCATCATCCACTTGGAGGACCAGGATTCCCATGAGTCAAGCCCTGGCCAGTAGTCCCCACTGTCCCAAAGAGAAATAGCCAGAGAGAGAACCTTGATATTATCAAAGGAAGCAGAGTGAGTGGGTGTGGAGTGGGGCAGAAGATGGATGGCAAGAGGCAAGAGATGCAAGTGCCTTTAGTGACTAGAATGCACCTGCAGTTTTGAGGAAGATTGTGACATTTAGGAAAGTTGATATCCTTATTTAAATGTAGATTATACTTAAGCTTAATTCTCTGTGGAGTACCTTGTAAAACCGAAAGCAGATGAATGTGCCATAGTGCTATTCTCAAGTGTACAATTTCATTTATTGATTCGTTGAGCATGTGCTATGTCTTAAGCCTTAAACTAGGTTCCAAGGATACATGAATGGAAAACAGCCCCTGCTCTTAAGCTGTCCATGGTATTTGAGAAGAAGGACATTCTAACCTTATCTCAGAGAAGCTGATAAAACTCACAAGTATGTCAACCATGCAACAGAGAATGACCATTTTTGTGCCTGGAATAACAGCTTGGGGATACAGATTTTGGAATTATTTTTGTCACAGATTTGGTCATTTGGCTTTACTACAAAGTTCACTTGGGTGTTTTGTCTTAGCTAAGGCAATGATTGCTGTGTGGCAAGAATGGTACAATAAAATCAAGGTAATTGCAGAAATCTTCTGGAAAAGAAAGCCCTACATTTTCTGAGAATTCAGCTACCCAAGTTCCATTTAGCTGTCTGGTTGGCTATTTAAAGAGTTCTGTTGTTATCCTTCACTAGAATCCCTTTTAGGTGCTGTTATCAATCCCAACTGCACAAAATCCCCAGGGATAATTAACCAATAAGCCCTAAACACATACCCCTTACAGATAATTCACTAATTTTGGAGGGCATATGGAGGGCCACATAAATGGTTTTGGTTCCCTGGACTTCCACACAATGTAAATTGTACCAGAACAAGCTTAATTGAAGGCACTTATCTAAAATTCACTTTGTCATTTTCCAGCCATATATTCACAATGCTTTGTAAGGCTTGCTTAAGCAAAATTGCAGTCTTATGACATCATATAATTAGAACAGAGCTTGACTCTTATAATCTGACCTTTTTCCACTGCAGTGAAGAAAGAAAAAGAGATCTTCTTGGGGGATAACTTAGTCTTTTAAGGCAGAAGTGATCATCTCTTTCTTTTTAGGAATCAGAAGGCTGTTTCTGTAAATAGATTTACCAACATTATCTAAAACTGAAGATGGTCCATGGCTTCAAGTTTTTTTTCTCCCTTTCTTTTATACATGGCATTGAAGAAAGATGGGTCATATATAGACACTGATTTCACAAAGAAATGTATGATGCCCAGCAACAGGGCTGTCATAACACACTTAAGCTATCACGCTCATGCGGAAGATCTTCTCCAAGAAATCCTTCTGGCATGCAACTTTCTGAACTTGTCAAGTGAAAGTCAGCCCAAAAGTGGCTGCCCATTGATAAGACAGGTCCCAGTTATTTCTCTCTCCTTCCTTCTCTCTTCCTGTAGAGTGTCAAAGGCTAACCCAGCTGAACCCTGAGAGTCCTTTCATCTCTGAAAGTTGATAATTCCTAGTTATAGGGTTTGACTTAGTGGGTCATGAAACTGGGTAGGAAGGGGTTATTCTTGTAACATTCCACATGGTTTACAGTCTCAGACTGTGACACAGAAATTTGCAAACTGATTTGGCTGAGATGAATCTTTTTTATAAAACCACATATTTTTTTTTCTTTCAGATATATTCATCTTCATGTAGTAGTCACTTTCCAAGTTCAATACCATGAATGTGGTTTGCCTTGACCTTCCAGCTCTCTAGGCAAGATCCTGGGGAAATCACTTGAAGAGGGGATCTGTGTTTTTTCTTTGAAATTTATGTATGCTGAGTTCTACTGACAAGGTAATTCTGTTTTCTTAATGAAAAAAAAGGGGACTCATGTTTTGCCTATTCTTCTGGGGAAATAGGACAGAACACTTGAAATTGGATCTATCCTAGGAAATCTCAAAACATTACAGGTTTCATTCAGCTTTCAGGGAAACCACTGTTAATAGCTAGTACAGAAAGGCCCAACAATACACCAAATTATGTGATACTCATACTATGGTAAAGGATTATGTCATGTCCCATTCATCTTCTCAGAGTCCAACCCAAATGGACTATAAGTTAACAAAGGCTGTTTAGAGAACTATGAAAGAACAGTGGCAAGAATGTGAATTTGGATCCCCAAGTTTCCCCAGCAGTGTGAATTGAGGCAACTCATTTAATCAGTTATACTTCATTTTCATCTGTAAAATGGAGAAACAAATGCCTTTGTACATAGTGAAGCTCAGGCAGTGAGTGTAAAAGGCAGACATATAGTGCAATTCAGTGTAGGGCCCTGGGGTTATTCCTCTTAGTCCACATGAACATCCTTGGAAGAGCCAGCCTTCCAAGAAACATGGATTTTGATGGCTGTTCATGGAAGTGAAATCAAACAACTTGGAATCTGCTAATTTCTTCACTGAAATAATTGCATGTATTCACATCTCTTACTTTTTCCTTTGGGCTGCTGTCCAGATCTGAGTGTCTTGTGAGGCGTGAATGGCAGCTTATCTTGCTGAGAGTGTGGAATAAACCCTTAGCAGCCTCTGGTGTTAAAGGGCTTGACTTATCTCAGTGTGGTGGCAGAATGCCCTGGCTGGGTTTACTTCTTTGTCTTTGCATTCTGTGCTGTTGCTTAGCACAGCTGTCAAACACCTCTAGTGATTCTAAAAGCACATTGACGGACAGTCAATTCCATCCCTGGGATATCCTAGGTCAGTGAGCATTTTCATTTTTAGCATTTACAAATTAAGAAGCACATGCAAAAATGATTTTGTTAGCTTTAAGAACTATGCATATATAACTTAAAATATAGATAATATAATCTTTTCTGTAACATGTAAAAGTTGCCTCACTCCATGCTATAAATGTATTTCTGAAAGGTGGGTAAGTGAAACGATTATGTTATGATGTAAAATGTAATTGGAAGGTGGGTGTGGTGGCTTATGCTTGTAATCCCACATTTGGGAAGCTGAGGTGGGCAGATCACCCGAGGCCAGGAGTTCGATACCAGCCTACCCAACATGGTGAAATCCCGTCTCCACCAAAAAATATAAAAATTAGCCAGGTATGGTGGCATGTGCCTGTAGTCCCAGCTACTTGGGAGGCTGAAATGGAAGGATGATTTGCACCCAGGAGGCGGAGGTTGCAGTGAGCTTAGATAGCGCCTCTGCACTCCAGCCTAGGTGACAGAATGAAACCCTGTCTCAAAAAAAAAAAAAAAAAATGTAATTGGGGAACTCACTATTTCAAGAAACCCTTGGTGAAGTTTTTTCTGAAGCTAATGATAATATTATTATTTTTGCTACTTTGGAATTTGATAGATAATATCAGCATATATACTTTTTCTAATGTGAGCTGTCCTTTTCTACTTTTTTTGTTTTTTTGGAGGAAATAGGGATAAGATAATCATTTATTTCCTTGTTAACCTCAAGGGTTGGAGATAGCACATGAGGTGATAATTCTCAGGGCAAAAGAAACATTTTTCCCAGGATTTCTCCAAGACCAAGTTTCAAAATTGTTCTTTCATATGAAGTCCCAAATCTATCTGGATTTAATTTTTGCATAAAGTACAAAGTAGTCAATCAGTGTTTCCCATAAACGATCCCTGCATTATTCATGAAATCACCTTTTTCCCACTGATTTGCGATATCAGGTATTCTACGTCAATTTTTTGTATTTATGTGAGTCCTTTTCCAGATAGATTTTTATTCTACTGATCTATTCCTACACCAATGCCATGCTATCTTTATCATTACTGATTTTTAATAGATTTTAATATTTGGTAAGAAAATTCTCCTATCTAATTCTTCTCTAAGAGTACCCTTACTTACTCATAATCCTTTGCTTCTACATATAGCTTTTAGAATCAGCTTTTCAAGTTCTATGAAAAGTCCTGTTAGGATTGTGATTGACATTTTATTGAGTTTAGATATTGATTTGGGGATTTTTGACATCTTTATTATATTGTCTTCTTATCCATTGTCTTGGAATATTGTTGAATTCATGCAAGTCTCCATTCCTGTCCTTCAATAAATTTCTTTGCTCTTGGACACCACTCTTTACATGAGCTGAGTCATTTAATGTAGGGTGTAAGAGCCAACACAATACTTTAAAACAGTGCTTTCCAGCACAAACTGTGCCTTTTTTCAAGGTGATAATGTACATGCTCTGTTGCACCTCTCAGGAATGGGTGGGAGAGAACAGCAGCAGAAGAAGGAGCCTCCATGGCTCAACCAGTCTCCAAAGTCAACCAGGCAAGCATTGTCAAGGATGTGGCATAACAGGAGCTCTTGCTGGGAGACACAGCATTGGAAAAACCTTTTGGGAAAACAATTTGGCATCATGTAAAATTGTTGGAGTCTTTTCTGACTATCAACCAGCAATTCTATTCTGATATTTACTCTTACTAAATAAAGTCTAGACTTGCACTGTCCAACATGGTGGTTACTAGCCACTTATGGCTATTTAAATATAGGTATAAATTAATTAAAATTAAATGAAATTTAAAAATTCAGTTCCTCAGTTGTACTATCCACATTAAAATGCTCAATATCCACATGCAGTTGCAGTGGCTACTGCACTGAACAACTTAAATAGAGGATATTTCTTTTATAACAGAATGTTCTATTGGATTGCATGTCCTACAGAATCTCTTAAACAGAAAGTAACAGTAAAATTATTCACTGTAGTGCTGTATACAATGAGAAAAAAGAAACAGAGTCTCTATCAACAGTATAATGTACAAATAAATTTTTATGTATTGACAAAGCTGACAACCATTTAGTGAAAATCAATGAACTTGGCTACACACATCAACTTGTGTGCATTGGAAAAATCCTGTTGAGTGCAAAACAGTAAGTCTTGGAAGAAAACATGTAGCATGTTTCAATTTACATATAAGTTAAATAGACAAAACCTATCATACAGCTTGTTAAATTTTTTAAATTATCACACCTGGTTTTGAGAAGGCAGCAGGAGCAATGTAATGTTTCTGTAGTGGGATCCAGGTAGAGAGGCTTCCAAGAACCTGGAGTCATGTTCAAAGCCCTCCTGAATTCATCATCTCTTTTCATTCAGGAGAATTTTATTGGTTGCATTTATTCAGGGGGTGCAGTACTCACAGGTAATAGCAGAATTCATCAGGATGCTGTTCAGTGGCTCTGACCATGTCTGGATCTCAGATCCCTTTGATAGCTCAATGAAGTTCAATGTTAGATCCTTCAAGTTTGTACAGTTATGGAACTAGTTTCAAAAACTGGCCCAGAACTTTGCAAATCAGAGGTTCTGGAGCATTTTCCAGTGGGTTGAAAGACATAATGTGTAATTAATATTTTGCTTTCCACATGTACTGGTTCTTTTAAAACATTTAAACATACATTTTACACCTTCGGCTCACAAAACTGTAATCCCCCGTCCACTCTGAATGAACTGTAAAACATTCCAAATGAGAAAGACACAAAATAATGAGATAAGTGTGAAAGAACAGAATGAATTGCATCCAGAAAGATCAAAATAGGGGTAGGAATGTAAAGACACTTGGACCTTTTAGAGTCAGATAAGAGTCATCAGAAAAAGCTTCTAGAGAAACACATGGGATAAAGAGACTCTGCAATTAAGATGTGAGGTGTCCCAGGCCTGGAAGAAGGAGGGAGATTATGTCCCCTTCTTCCAAGCATGAAACCAACCTCTTTCCTTGTCTACCCAGCACAGGTGTGGGTTTAAGAACCTCACCGAGCATGCATCTCAAGATATTCTGATATCTTGCAATATCTGAGATATGGCTATTGTCATTTCCCTACCGTATCTCTTAATCATCCCCAAAGATAAACATGGATCCAAATATTTAACCCTATAGTTTTTCTAACACCAAGTATAGGTAAGCCAGTGAAGTCTCAGTTAACATTTTTATGCCCAAGAGTGTAAAGAACTAGAACTCTGCAATGTGGGATGTATGTCTCTCCCCATGACCTTTGAAATCAGTGTGCTCAGAGGTTATATGTGCCACCACTTACACAGCTGTCCTGTGGCAGTTACACACCCATGCCTGCCATTCAAAGTTTTGGAGTGTGCGTTGACATCTGTGTGTGTGTAAAGATAAATGGGTGCTTACTTGGATGCAAGACATGATACAAGGCATTGCTGGTTTGCTGTCAGGGACCTCATGCTAAAACAAACCACCTGAGGGATGACTTCTGGCCCTTGGACTCACTCACTCACTTGTGGGACTATTCAGGATATAATCTGTCTCCGGTCTACAGTTGTCTTTTCACTATGGGAGCAGAAGTTTGAATCAAAATAGAACATTAAACCAAAATCAACAGCTATTAAACAAATGGACAATTAACAACTACTAAACAAAATATGGCTCTTTCTATGGTAATAAAAAAAAATAGCTGTAACGTTGTACATTTTAGGAGGAAAAAGAATCAGAAGATGACTAGAAACCTAAGGGAACCTGGAGGAAAAGCCAAGTGGAAACATTGTAGCTAATCAATTAGAATGAACATAGGAAAATTTAACATCGAAACTGAGAAAATATTCCAGTGAATCGAATGTCTGCACACAGCCCTCTGAACACAGCACAGGATGTATCAGTAATGGAACAGGGTGTGCACTGGGCAAGTCAGAAAGATACCAGTATTACCACCTCAGTGGGAAAAACATCCCTGGGGTTGTCCACAGGGCCACTCTGGCTGTACCACGGCTGCTACTGTCACTAGTTAGGGTGGAAAATGTGATGAACCTGATTTGTCTTTCCTAATCTGTACACACAATCAATTATACCATCTTTTAATTTTTAGGACCAAGGCATTTCGCATTTTTTGTGTGCCTGGTAATGTTGTTTGCCAAGTGTATTAGTCAGAGTTCTCTAGAGGGACAGAGACTTGATTCAATGTTCATATATATATATATATATATATATGGGAGTTTATTAAGTATTAACTCACACAATCACAAGGTCCCTCAATAGGCTGTGTGCAAGCTGAGGAGCAAGGAGAGCCAGTCCAAGTCTCAAAACAGAAGAACTTGGAATCTGATGTTTGAAGGCAGGAAGCATCCAGCACTGGACAAAAATGCAGGCTGGGTGGTTAGGCCAGTCTACTCTTTTCACATTTTTCTGCCTGCTTTATATTCTAGCCTCACTGGCTGCTGATTAGGTGGTGCCCATCCAGATTAACGGTGGGTCTGCCTTCCCCAGCCCACTGACTCAAATGTTAATCTCTTTTGGCAACGCCCTCACAGACACACCCAGGATCAATACTTTGCATCCTTCAATCTAATCAAGTTGACACTCAGTATTAACCATCACACCAAGCTTTTGCTGGAGCCTCTAGATGACAATTTTGATTGAGTCAGAAGGATGAATTTGGCAGAGATGTTGGTCATATTAACAGCTCATTGCACAGGTGGAGGACTTGAGGTACACATCCAGCTGCAAACGGCTGTCTGCCTCCTGCCTCCAGGCTGATCTGGGGATGGGTTGACCTCTCACTCTTATTGCCCATGCCCTAGTCTGGTGGAATACAAGTGGTTTAAAAGTGTGACTGTCTTCTTTTTCATAAGAATCAGACTGCCTTAGTTCAAACCGTGGGTCCATCACCTTGCAGCTTTGTGGCCTCTGGCAATCTATGGAACCTCACTGACCCTTATATGTGATGGGGATAATGATAGGGTTGTTGCAGGAACACACTAGACGACAGATGTAAACCACTCAGTACAATGCCTGTTTGTAGGAAGCGTCTACTAAATGTTAGCTGCCACTGCAATTAAGCGCTTGCCCTATTTTTCAAATGCTATTTTAGCCAGATCAAATAGGAAAGAGACTATGGATCATAAAGTTTATACTTTCTTGTTTCTAAAAATGTATGCTTGGAAAAATTTATATTTATAGCTGAATGAAAGTTTGGACATTTGGTCTGTCTTCAGAAGTATTTATTTGAGGATGTAGGCCCTACCACTCAAATTAATATGTATCACCACTGATGCGTGTTATGTTGCTTCTTATACCTATTATATGTATGTGTGAAACTAAGCCCATAAAAACAGAATTTAGACATTCCTGCTGAAAGGAAGTGAATCAAAGGGAAGAGAAGCAGAGCCTTTGCAAGGAGAAAATTGTCCTATCTTTCAACCAGTGTCAGAATGTGAAAATGTTTACAAAATGCTCATTAAAAGAAATAGGGATTACAAGATAGAAACAAATTCTGGTGCACAAGTTTACACTAGGGAGATAAGAAAGGCTAGGCCCCTATAGGGGATTTTGTTATCCAATTACTGCAACCTGACTTCTAGGGGGAGAGGAAGAGTGGTAGGGGGAGGAAGAGAGAGAGGAAGAGTTTCCAAACTTGTCTCCAGTGACAGGAGACATTTACGCCCCACAAGATAAAACTGCCACTTAGAGCCCAGGAGAGCTAAACCTTCCTGGCTTGGCCTAGGGGCTTGAGCGGAGTCATGGGCTCTCCGGTCCTGACACTGTGCGCTCTTCTCTGCCTGATGGCTCACTTGGTTTCTGGTAGCCCCATCATGAGCCTAGACCAGTCTCCTCTAGAAGAAGATATGCCCGTCTTTGATGATGTTTTCTCAGAGCAAGATGGTGTTGACTTTAGCACATTGCTCCAGAGCATGAAGAATGAGTTTCTTAAGACACTGAACCTGTCTGACATCCCCACGGAGGATTCAGCCAAGGTAGACCCACCAGAGTACATGCTGGAACTCTATAACAAATTTGCAACAGATCGAACCTCCATGCCTTCTGCCAACATCATTAGGAGTTTCAGGAATGAAGGTAAGTTTTTGCTGATGAAATTTGGCTTGGAATTTTTTCAAGACACGATAATTAAATTTATAATGCATGGGAATAGTATAGGTAAGGGTAAATACATCTATATAAGGAGATGTATTTAGATAAGGAGATTTAATTTAAATAAGGAGATGTATTAATGTACCCGTTAAATACGTACGGATACATAAAAACAAGGTACAATTTGGTCTATACTATTTATGTAGTCATTTCAGAACCTCAAAAATACTTACAAACATCTTTAACCCAAAGCCACAAAACACCTATCAATTTGACATTATAATTGGGTTCTTTCAAAAAATGTTAATTTGAACACCAAGTAATACAAACCATTAATGTTGCCGTATCTTTGTCATTTTCCAGATAGGCCTTGGTTGCCTAGGCGTTTAATTAGCTAAAAAATTTCTCAACTTTTACTTAGAATAAAAATAATAAAAACAGTCAAAAAGCATCAAGTTGTGATGTGTGTTTTGTTCAAACTTTTAATGTTTTTATTTTGTGACGTTATTTAAGAAATGTTCAAACAGTATGGAAATATATTTTAGAGATTCTTCCTAAGGCTGTGTTGTTTGATGTGTCATGTACATCCTTAAAGCACTGTTTACAGTTTCCAGGAAGTGTGATTGGCCCATTAATCATCCAGCTCATCATTTCCATCTTTGTGAAGAGTGATGTACAAGATTGAATTATTGGTGAGAAAAGTGTGTTTTCTTCTCCTAGGTGTTTAAATTTGGTAGCTAAATCTAATGAGTTAATTTTTTTTTCTTAATAGCTTAATATGGTCCTATTGGGGGAAAGAAAATCCTGATATCTAGATATCTATGAGAGAAGCTGAAGGTCCAAATAAACTAGTTCTTTAATATTTGCCAATTATGCCATTATAGTCACTAACCAGGTACAAAAGCAGCTTCTGATTAATGTTGGCGAGATATTCTTGAAAAAAAAAAGGCAGTGATGAAGAAATAGCTCAGGATATGGAATTTTGAGAGCTGGTTGGCTTAGTGGTTGTGAATAATTAGCTGATGCCTCTGACTCTCAATTTCCTCATCTGTAAAGTGGGGGTAATAATACCTACATAACAAAGTTGAGTGACTCAAAAGAGATTACAGGTAAGAAAGTGCTCCATTTACTATGAAGTGCTGATCAAACTTCAGTGATTACTAATGAGTTACTTAATATTCTAGTTGCTGGAATAAATGTTGAGTGGGTATTTCTTAGTCCCTAAGATGTTGTTTGCCTTTAAAATTGAGTTGGCTGCCAAAAGTTGTATTTCATAACATCTTTCTCATGGAAATGGCAAGCTGAGATTACAGATTCCTTTTGGAGATGAGTCTGAATTGAAAATGAATAACCTCCTCCTGTAAGAACACCCCCTGCCCCAATACTTCTCAGAACTGAGCCCTAAGTGTCTGGTTTGGGTACGGTTGAGAAAATGTTGTTTGCATCCCCCAGAAAAGTAGAAAAGTTTTCAGTTCTTACTTCTCTCAGAGAGTGTCTGGATAACCCAGGTCAGTATGTGGAGTTTACTGTGCTTATTATTACTAGAGATTATTGAGGGCAGGAACACATCTCTCAGTAAACAACTCAGCGGCCAGCACCTCTGCCAGTCTGTAGGAAATGTGCAGCCTGAGGACAGAAATCACTGCACAGGGCATGCCCTGTTGGCTACTATTGCCTTTCTTCTGACTTTTTCGGTCTGCTTAATGCAGCTCCCTAGGAGACAAAGACCAAAAACAAAAAACAAAAAAAAAGTCAAAACCTACCTCATCTTGGGAAAAAGTGCCACCTCCAAGGTGAAAAAAGCATGCCCTCAATTCCCAGCACTGTTCCTTTATCACCTTGTCATCTGGGGAAGTCAGTTCTCTGCATCAGGGCTTGATTTCTTCTGGTGCAAAATGGGTAGAGAATCAATACCTGCATTATGGGATCATTGTGAGAACCAGAGAACATCATGCTTGCAAAGCACCTGGCATGAGAAATTTGTCAACAAACATTAGTTCTCTTGCCCTGAAATGTAATCTTCCCTTTACTGCTTACTGCATTTGCACATTCACAAAACAGTCCAGTGAACTTACTTTTTCAAAACAGTTTTATTGAGGTATAATTGACTTACAGAAAATATGACATTTAAAAATATTGATGTATAAAAGTATAATTGCACATATTTAAAGTGTATAATTGGAAAGGTTTTGACTTCTGTAAACATTCATTGAAGCCATCAGCACGATCAAGATCATGAATTTATCCATTAGCACCAAAAGCTTCCTTGTATGTTTTGTAATGCCTTCCTCCTGCTACAGTGAGCTTTTATTCTATACTTCTCTCCTGGGTAGAGCAACCAGCCTATTCCTCCATTTTGGGTCTTCTCATGTTCCCTGTCCATGGGGAGTCAAGTCTCCTCCCTTCTTAGGGTGGAAGAATAAATCCCAAGCCACTTACTCAAGAGCTTGATGATGGATTAAGGTCATATGTCATGCCCATAAATCAATTTAGTCTGATGCCTAAAATCATCAGCTAATCAATATTTTTAAAGCACTACCTCTGTTTAAGCCCTTATAGTAGGATAGAGACATAGAAGTGAGTTTTGAGCCATTCATACTGGGAGGATGGCAGTCTAGTTGGGAAAATCCATTCATAAAAAGACAACTGAAGTATAAGGTTGTAAATGACAAGGATCAAAGGAGATATAAAGTGCTCAAGTGATTCAGAGGGGAGGGGAGGGAACTTTCAGAAACAGAAGTAAGGAAGGGAGGCTTTTATAGATGTCAGAGCTGGGTAGGTGGAGGTGAGGTGAAAGGGCTTTCCAAGGGTCAGAAGAACATGTGAAAGGGTAAAAATTACAGGGAAAGAAAGAATGTTTGACAGGTGGTAAAGATATCAATGTAGTTGAAACATAAGGGTTTACAAATCCATTAAATTGTTCACAAATATTATTGAGTGATCGCAATGTTCCATGCATGTATGGGAGCCATGGCTGATCAGAAGGCTAAGACCCAGAGGCAGCTGGCCTTGAAAACCATGCCAGGGAGTTTAAATTCATTCTGTAGGTCAGCATTTCCCACTGGCAATGTGTAAGATGATTTTAAGTGGTACCCATAGAAAGCTATTAATTAGGCGAAATCATTTCATATGGATTTTAGCAAACACACATAAGTATCACCTCAAATCTCTCCTTTTATGAATGACATTGCTTAGGATAAGTCTAAAATAGATAGTAAGTGCAAAATAATCAGAGCAAGTTAAAGGAAAATATTAAAAGATTATAATCTGGAACAGGGACTCACTGAGATCACGAATTAAGTATAAACTTGGTGAAATGCTGCCAAAGATGACAGAGAACCCCTCAATTGGTGGTCCCGGATCCCTTTGAGAATCCGATGGCAAATGCCTTCAGGGCTTCCTTGTAGACTCATTACCTGAGACAAGTGTGCAGAAGTTTTGGGCTCACTGTAAAATCTTCAGATAGGAAGTCAACATAACAGTATTTGGAGATGTGCTTCCAAGACTAAGATTAGAAGGTGTGCTTCTAAGACTTTTACAGAGCTGTTTCATAAACATTCTTGAGTGAGTTGTATGTACCATACTTCATGCCAGGTGCTAGGGGTATAAGGCTAGTGCTAGGGGTATAAGACTAAGACAACCAATCTAGTTCCAGGATTCATTTTCTCCCATTCCTCTTTATAGAGGACCATATAATAAAAAATCGACTGCTGTGACCTTCTTGGTTTATGGCTGTCTTATTGACCTTGTCAGGCTTTGTTGCTGAGAACAGAAGTCAGCAAGCTTCTTCTGTAAAGGGTCAGATGGATAATAACTATTTTAAGCTTTGCAGGCCATGTGCTCTCTGTTGTGACTATTGAACTCTGCCATTGTAGTGCAAAAGTAGCCACAGACAATACAAAACAATGTATGAGGCTGTGTTCCAATAAAACATTACCCAAAAGCAGGTAGCAGGCCAATTTTGGCCCATAGGCTATAGTTTACCAACTCTGATCCATATGGAAGCCTTTTAGGAAGACCAGTGCCCAGCTAACTAGGTAGGGATCTCCACCCACTACAAACACAAATATTAAAACACCATGAAGTCCTCATCCCTGAAAAGCTTCAAGAAAAGAACAATCACCACATGTCCCATTTGGTGGCTCTTTGTTGGTTAGGAAATTTGGGGACTTGCCCACACAATTTCCAAGGTCACTCCCAGTTCTGTAATTCTGTGGCTGATGAGCTGTTCAAAAGCAAGGCTGGCTAAGTTTTACCCCATCCAATAGACCCCACTTTCCATTTTAGTCTTGGCAGCTGAACTCTTTTGGGCATTCTACCACCGACCTTTTGGGATTTCCTGTGTCACAGAATGCTGACATTGTGTTTGTTCTCATTGATCTTCTCCCTTCATTCTTTCTGCATTAAGCTTAATGCATGGGAAGGCCTTCTTATTACATAAATAAGCATCTGTTTTTCCCTGAGACCCACTGCAAATCTGATTTTTGCAAATTTCTTTTTTCAGATCTGTTTTCCCAACCAGCCAGTTTTAACGGGCTCCGAAAATATCCTCTCCTCTTCAATGTGTCCATTCCTCATCATGAAGAGGTCATCATGGCTGAACTTAGGCTGTTCACACTGGTGCAAAGGGACCGTATGATATACAATGTTGTAGATCAAAGAATTACCATCTTTGAAGTGCTGGAGAGCAAAGGGAATAATGAGGGAGATAGAAACATGCTGGTCTTGGTGTCAGAGGAGATCTATGGAACCAACAGTGAGTGGGAGACTTTTGATGTCACAGATGCTATCAGAGGTTGGCAAAAGTCAGGCTCATCCACCCACCAGCTGGAGGTCCGCATTGAGAGCAAACACGGTGAAGCTGAGGACTCCAGCAATGGACGGCTGGAAATAGACACCAGTGCCCAGAATAAGCATAACCCTTTGCTCATCGTGTTTTCTGATGACCAAAGCAGTGACAAGGAGAGGAAAGAGGAACTGAATGAAATGATTTCCCATGAGCAACTTCAAGAGCTGGACAACTTGGGCCTGGATGACTATTCCAGTGAACCTGGGGAAGAGGCTTTGTTGCAGATGAGATCCAACATCATCTACGACTCCACTGCCCGAATCAGAAGGAACGCCAAAGGAAACTATTGCAAGAGAACCCCGCTCTACATTGACTTCAAGGAGATTGGGTGGGACTCCTGGATCATCGCTCCGCCCGGATACGAAGCCTATGAATGTCGTGGTGTTTGTAACTATCCCCTGGCAGAGCATCTCACACCTACAAAGCATGCAATTATCCAGGCCTTGGTCCATCTCAAGAATTCCCAGAAAGCTTCCAAAGTCTGCTGTGTGCCCACAAAGCTAGAGCCCATCTCCATCCTCTATTTAGACAAAGGCGTCGTCACCTACAAGTTTAAATACGAAGGCATGGCCGTCTCCGAATGTGGCTGTAGATAGAAGAGGAATCTTGTGGCTTATTTAATAACTGTAAATGTGTATATTTGGTGTTCCTATTTAATAAGATTATTTAATAAGGGTGTACAGTACTAGAGGCTTGCTGTCTTCCAGAAATGGACAGGTCAGTTTGTTGTAGGAAATGCATGTTTTGCTTTAGAGTTAAGTCCCTTTCAATCTGTTTTCTCTTTGGACTTGCCATTTCCTGGCAATGCCACCTCCATGTTGATTTGAAAACAACCCCAAGGCAAAATACAGTATCAAAAGATACATACTTGTGTATGTATATGTGTACATACATGAAATTATGAAAATCTTTTGGTTCTGTGCAGGCAGATTATACTCACCTACATGCATGATCCGCTCAAATGTGTGTATATTAAAGGCCAATGGCATGTTCTGTTCTCTGAGTAGGATTTATGTTAAGATAATTTGCATCAGGGATTTAATCATCCTTGGAAGTATTATACTTCCTAAATACTCTAGAAATGTAAGTGTAGCTTTTGTCACTTGAGTTTCTGTAGTTTCTCAGAGACACGGGGCCTGGCAAGGGATGCTTGAAGGGAAGGGTTAATTGATGTAGAAACCAAATGGACTCAAGAGGTCTTAGAGGTACAACAGGAAAAATGAGCCCGTTCGGTACCAATGTGCTCCAGAGGGCAGCTCCTGGCCGAGGAAGGAAAACAGAAGAAACCGCATGAAATCTCTTCCTGAGTCAATAGGAAAGCAAGGTCATGTGTACTGGCCATTGCTGCTGCAGAGGGTAGAGGGGTCCGGAGGGCACTTGAAGGGAAGAAAGGAAGAAAGGGAAGAGGATATTGATGCTATCTTCGGAGGCTATCCCTAGATGTGTCTGTAACATCATAAACGGTTTTATTTAAAGAATTAAATATTTTGGACAAAATAAAACTATCAAAGACTAAGAGGAGAAAAATTAGAAGGGACCTGTCTGTTGGAATAAAGGATGTTAATATCTTTCTTCACCTGTTAACGCTGTTCCCTTGTCTCCACACCCCTGCTTTTCACTCTGCTCCATCCTCTTCCTTCCCTCTTTCTTCTTTGCCCTAGTGCCTCATGTCTTCCTCCCATGCCTGTGTCTCACTCTTCCCTGGCCTTCAATACACATGCTGTGAGCTGCAAAGGGGCACCTAAATGCCTTTGCTGTCAGAGTGAAAGGAGTTCATGTTTTAATTTCTAAATCTTCCTCTGATATTTAATTTGATTTTATTTTAATAATATCCTTTATCAAATGTTTTGTTCATGAAGAATGCTTAGGTATAAGAAAAAAGAAAACCAGAATAAGTAAGTATAAGAAAAAGAAAACCAGAGTCCAAATGAATGGATGAATGAATAAACAAAAAAATAAATGGATTTATGAATAGACACACAACCAAATGACTCGAAAGCTAAGGCTGAATTTTGAAATAATGTTTGCTTCATGGCAGAAATCCGGTAACTTTCCCATCTTCTCATTTTACCATCGTCCCATTTTGCAACTGGCCAGGACTGAAAGTATTGGGGAAGTGTTCCGGACAGGAAGAGTCTGGTGGGTTTTCCTGGCAGGTGGCAGGCTCCATTTTTAACCCCCACAATTTCCCTCTACCCGGCAAGCATATCCCGGGCTTTGTGCAGGAGGAACCAGAGCAGAGCAGTTTCCAAACCATTCCAGCATCTCCAGGCAGGGAATGTCGATGGTTCTTATTAGAACCACGAACGTGGTTTCCAGTACATCATCCCCCATTCACCCCTGCTCATCTTAAGGAATGCTTCCTTAAGAAGTCTGGCACTTTTTTTTTTTTTTTTGGACCCTGGAAAATAATCAGTCCCTTTGACAAATCTCTTAAGGTTATAAGCACAAACTGCACTAGACAATAGAGGCAAGGAAAACTATTTGGAAGAACTTTTGCCCAATTTGAACCTCTGCTGTCTAGATCTATTGTCCACTGAGTGAATCCTGGGGAATTCATTGCTCCTGGAAGAGTGATATTTTGACGATCAGTGGGTATTCAGTGATTGATACTTTGAGAAAGTCATGCAACTCAGAATCACTATTTGTGGAATAGCCTCCATATAACATAATGTGTGTGTGTGTTTGTGTGTGTGTGATGTATAGCTGGCTTTGGACAGCCACACTTAGTGCCCTCAGTGGAATGTGGTGCATCCTTAATACTCCATGGTACACAATGTATACTCACATACTCCAAGGTACTTCTTATCCTTTCTAAAGGACACTGTAATAGATACACAGTAAAACCTCAGCTGACCAGGATAGTCCTGGTTAGATAAAAATTAAGCAATTTTTATGTCTAATACATATGACAGTAGTGTGCTGGTAAATGCCTTTCAACCAGCAATCCAGGGTGGGAAAAAGCCCCGATTTGTGCATTTCAATGCTGTGAATGCTCTTACTATAGTCTATCTTGAGCTACCAATGTGATGTCAACTGGCTTGCAAAATTAAAACTTAAGTCAGCTCTTGGGGGCTGTGCACTGGCACTGGCACACCGCTGACATTTAGTATCCCACTGACATTAGCACACCACTAACATTAGCACCCTGATACTAGAATGTTAAGGATGTGCCAGCCCTGCTTTCCACTATGTGCACTGCTGGCTCTGGGCTTCTGGAGTAATCTTGTCTTGAGCACTTACTCTTCTGTTAAAGAGATATGAAAATACAGGCTGTTGGCGATGAGGCTTCGTAGCTCAGTTGTTTCCCTTTTTGCCCATCCAGATGTAAACCAGCATTTCTATTATTTTCTGCTTCCCTATGGAAAGGAAGTACAGAGAGCAACATATTGGTTATTCAAATGTTGCTAGTTGTATTTTTTTTTTTTTTGCTTTCTTTTTATCAGGAAGTGCAAAGACATAGCCCATAGAGGAATTCTCCCAGTTCCCACGGGGTCCCTGGCTGCACACCTGCATCACTTCCAACTCATTGCATTGACAGGAGGCCAGAATATTGTCAGATCCTTAAAAGGGTAGAACCTTACTAACGTTTCTCTTGTCATAGACCTTCTGCTAGGTCCCATGCCAATCTTTTCTTTTTTTTACCCTTTTACGGCAGAATTATTATCGCCAAAGTTGATATATCTCAACAACCCTCAAAGAGAATTATAGCAGAGGGAACTGGGCAGCCCACAGCCAAAATATTCATGTAAGAGTTTCTAGGCTTCCCACTATTTATTGATTGATATATTTATTTTTGTAATATATTGTAGAATACCAAATATTTTATTTTTATGTCTGTGATTCCCTTTTGGATAGAGAGTCTTCTGGCTTCAGAGTATAGCTCATATATAATATATGGCCTGTATTTCCATCTCTCTTTTTTAGCATCAGAATGTTCTGTTGGTTTAAGGTATCTTGCCATAGCTTGCCATAATTTCGTATATTTGTGTCTTGCAGGCATGCTGTGCCTACAAGCATGCTTTGTAGTTTATTTTCTGATTTGTAAATGGTACAATTTTAACTGAAGTGTAGACGTTCCAGAAAATATTTAATCAATACATTGTCATGCATTTCCATTAAGTGATGTTGTCAGTTTATCATGAGAGGCAAATATTGTCAGGCTGTGAGAGAATATGATTGCTACTCAGTAAATGGAGATACCATTTAAATGAAACTTTTTATCCCCCAAAGCTGATACTTCCCCTTTGAATTTACCTATTGCCTTCACTAACCCAGAAATTCGAGACATAATTGGTCAAATTCATTTGTAATTGGACCAATTACTTTGTAAATATTAAAAATGTTAGCTTAAGGAACTCCAAAAGAGTTTGTCCCAAAGTGCCTGATTCTTTCCTGATGTGTAAATTTTGGTCTAGAAATTAATAACAAAAACTTATTTTTTTTTAGCACTGTTACTAAATGTTTCAGTATTTGTTATGATTTATATTCTTCAAGTAAAAGGTATCTTCATATAAGAGAATTTTATGTATCACTTCTTACTTAATTCATCAACAAACTGTAAAGCCAGCAGGGTTTTGACCAACCCTTTTTAACTTGTCTAGAGCACAGAAGGGATGTTGCCCTTTTTAAGGACTGTAGATCTTTTCAGAGTCACTGTGGGTCATTCTTAACCCTTTGCAGTTCTGCAAGCTCATGTGTGGTGCAAGAGGAAATGCTGCTATGACTCTGCATTTCCTTGCCCCTAGACAAGAAAAGTTGATTTCATACATTAAATGGAAGGTAGATAAGACTATGCAAGAGAAGCATACAGGGGTGTTTCTGCATGTGGACATATTTTTCATTAGTTAAAAACCCATCACGGAATAACTGTTTGTTGTGATTAGCATGTTTTTATCACGCACGAGCATTGGTTTTGTGAGCACCTGGCTTGATGGTAGTGGGGCGGCCAGTGTGCCAGTGCCCACCTACTGAGCATTTGTGGACGTTGGAAATCAGCGAACACCACTGACACACCGAATTAGCTGATGCACGTTCATGTTCTCGGGTAAAACCTGTTCATTATCTATGTCCAGATTTGTACAGTTATCACTAGACTAAAATGAAGATGGAAATAAATGTTTTACCCTGTGTTCATGAACCAAATGTGTACAGAGTCTTTTCAAATAAAATTAAAAAAAATATTTTGATGATAGTTATTTGCAGCTTATTTTTCCTTGAGGTGAAATATTGAGTTTTGCGCATACCCCTCTTTTCCATTTTTCTACTTGATAACATACCCAGATGGAATAAAACTAATTGCTATATTAATAGAGAATGGTCCAAGGAAACCATAAGTTGTTTTGAGCTTGTAAGTGACCTCAGTAGAGAGTGGGATTTTGTTGTTCCATGGTTCTCCCACTTTATATGACTTTGTGTAATTCCCATTAATGCCACAGGCATTCATAGAAAATACAACTGGCTCCCCTTTGTCAATAGCTGGGAAATATTTCTTCTTTGAATACATTCCAAACGAGGCAGATTAAATGTAACAGTCCTGGCCAACAGACAGACCCTGCCCCTTGTCGAAGAAGGAGATTCATTCTTATGGCAGAATGTGGAATTTGAAGGGCATAGGGACAGCCCCAGGTAGAATAAAATTTCTTCCATCAGAAAATCATCCTGCGTTTCTTTTTTGAGGGGAAGCCTCACATGTCTCAGCTGGCAGGCTGAATCTGGCAAGTGCATTGGAGGAGAGCACAGCCTTCATCCCTGGATGAGCTCTGATAAGGTGAGACAGGGTTCTAGCCATGGAGGAAATGGAGCTGAGAGCCCAAGATGGGGCTGAGCCCGGGACTGGACTACACAGGCCTGAAAAGCCAGTCCTGTAACTTGATTTTGAATTCTTTAGCAGCCTATTCATTCTCTTCTTTAAATAAGTCAATTTATAAAAGTTTGTCACAGTGTGGAGTCTGGAACCCTTCTTTGCAATTGGTTTGACCTGAGCACCGCTATGCTGGACCAGCCACCTTGTACTTGGATTTATTTCCCACTGATACAGCTGAAATTGCACTGGGCAGACACAGGGCTGCAAGTTATTTGGGGGGTAGTTTGTTTACAAAGTAAGACAAACAATTATCTTCAAAGAGCAAATTATACACTTGTAATATGCTACAGGTTCTAATAGTACTCTTAATGCAAATTGAGCTTTGTGGTATGGGGAAATCACGCCATGAGATTGCTGCATGTGACTCTAGTTACATGAACAAGAACTCACTTTCATATAGAAGTGACTATGAACGAGAATCCACTTTCATATAGAAGTGACTATTTGTAAATATGGGGCCTATTTGAAGAAGGTGAGAGCTTGTTAACTTGGGTGGTTATAAATGGATTATGTGATTATCACCAACTCACTCTCCTAAACTGTCAGTTTACAATAAACAGTTCCTGTCCTCTCTCTTAACCTTCCTGGGACCATTTACACAGATCTAAAGTAGCTCATCTCATTCCAAGAAGAAAGCCCAGAAAGACATGGAAACTTCAATACATTTTTACTCTTAAATGTGATTCTGAGAATCTTATAAAAAATTTAGGCCACTCAGTTCAAATTAAGATTGATGGGAGGTGTGAAGTACCATTGTCAACTCAAGATTCGCTAGAGAGTTTTCACACACAAAACACTGACCCCACTTCCTTGCATAACATGGGAATGGTTTTAGAAAGTTTAGTTCTAACTCCTTATTAGTATCTCTGCCGAAAATGTGTAACATAACCTTACTAATTGTGAGAAAACATCAGATAAACCTATTTTAAGAAGATTCTGCACTCTTAAAAAGTCAAAGGCAAAGAAAGATTGAGAAACTGTTATAGATTAAAAGAGACCAAAGAATCATGACAACTAAGTCCAGCTTGTGGTTCTGAGTTGGATCCCAGACCCCCCCCAAAAACTGGCAAAAAGCACATTAACTTTGTTAAGTTCATTGCTGCCACAGCTGGTAGAGAGTCCAACTTCATCCATTGTTTACTCTCAAGTGACATTAATTTGTAAAAGTCTTCTGCATGGTTATTGCCCTTTTTCTGAAGTTGTGAAAAGCTGTACAGGAGTAACGAGGCTTTTGCTCAATGCAATGTCCCAGAAGCAGGCAGACAGCATTAGAAATGAAACCTTTCTTTGCCCAGTAGCCAAACTCAATGCAAGGAACAGAGCTGAAGGGAAAGTGCTCATCATATGGCAAACCTGATGTTAATAAATGAGCTGCAATCAAACATTTTCCTGAAATAGCCAAGCTCAACATGCTTTTCAGGCAATAAGCCATCTGTTCCAAGTGTTTAGAAAATGGAACTCCAATCACTGGTAATTTGAACTTCCTTATACCCCAGTTCAATGTTTGATAAGGCAAGAGTGCGAACAGCATGGGAACTGAGTTACTATATTAAGAAATGCAGCAAGAACAAAAACCAGCCCCCTGCAGCTATTTTGTTTATATCCGGACCCATCTGTTTTAATTAACATAATATTTACATGAGACCAGCTCCCGTTACGTCTTTTGCTGCAAATGTCTCATGTTTTATTCTTTGTTGTTGGTGGTCTTGCTTTTAAAAGAGATCCTGCAAAAGCACAATTGCAGGCTGTGCCTGAATGAGGTGTACACAGTAAAATCATACCTGCATTCTAGCTCCTCATGGCCAGGCTCACCCACTTTGTACAGTTTGGGGTCAGATACCAGGTTGCCAGACGAAATACAGGATGCCCAATTAAATATGAATCTCAGATCAAACCATGAGTAGTTTGTTTAGTAAAAGTCTGCTTCAAATATTGTACAGGACATACTTATACTAAGTAATGTTCGTTGACTACCTGAAATTCACATTTAGTTGGATGTTTTTATCTGCTAAACCTGGCAGCCTAAGTCAGGTATTGCTCAGAAGGTTGCACAAGTGGAAAGAGCCACAGAAAGATGAAGAAATTTGCTCCTTCATTCCTAGAAGGGCTATTCAGAAGATGACTAATTACAAAGCATTAGTTTATTTACACTAAACAAATTATTCTAGTAAGATTCATCATTGAAGAATAGCTTTGAGATTTGAAGTGGAAATTTACTTGACCATGTCTGCCAATGCTAAAAACAGTAGTAACACCCCAAAATCATCATGCCCAGCTTATGAAGAAACTGAGCCACAGAGAAGGAGGCATATTCTTAGAGGTCATTCAACCATGCAGAAGCAGAACTGGAATTGAAAACCCAAGCAGCTCACTTCCAGTAACCAAGCCCTCCACCGCTATGCCATGCTGCCTTCCACGTAAAACCACAAAAGTAATAAACTTTCACATCCATTTTCCTACATAATCTGCCTGCCAACAAACTGGAAACCCCCGAGCTTTAGCAAGGTGACACTGAGTGGGCCTCATACCTCAGGATCCAGGCCACTTACCATCCTTCCATTCCTCCCCTGGGGCTCCTTCCTGCCTCTTGCTTTCCTTCCCTCTTTAGAGCTGTCCTTCACTACTGCATCTTTGAGAGTTTTCTCCCTGCAATACAGGTGCTTCCTTTTCCTGCCCTTTCTCAATGTATGGGTCCCTTAGGTTAAGAGATCACTGAGAATTCTGCAGAAATAGGCATGGAATGACAAAAAGGAAAGAGCAGAGGAACATACGCAGGTTGGATAACCCTATAGAGACCCTGGGACACTCATTTGGCCTCTGAGTCCTCTCAGCCATCATCAGAATTGCCCAGATGTTTCTCTCAAGGCTGGGAGCCTAGAAGGTGTTAGGTGTGAGACCAGGATGCTCTGCCCACAACTCAAAGAGGAATCAGCCAGACAGTGCTGGCCTCAAAGATTCCGCCAGGGTCTTGGCCAGCTGTGTCTTTGCAGCATTTCTTCCCTCCCTCTCTTATGAAATCTGTCTGTCAACTAACTGGAAACTCCCAAGCCTTAGTGAGGAGGCACCACATGGACCCAAGATATTTTTCTTTCCTCTTAGACCCCCACTAGGGAAGAGACATGTTTCCCTAGAACTTCAGAAGATTCTCAACTGAACTGCTGACATTTCACTACCTTTCCTGGGAGTCTCTCCAACATCAAGTCCTGAACACCCTACCCTCAAAGTTTCTCTTTTTGTTTTTAATGTTGACTTCACCTATTTTAGATTTTGTTATATTCATTAAAAGCGAAATTCCAGGAGAAAAGGCTATGCACATTTGAAATATGTGGTTCTGAGAGATACTACTAAAAATCACTCTCCAAAACTTTACATCAAATTATAATCAATAAGCTGTATATAAGTGCTGTTTCTATAGTTTCCAGTATTCAATACTATTGTTTTTCTCAATGGATCCTGTTATGAACTGAATTGTGTCCCCCTAGAAAGATATGTTGAAACCCTAACCCCCCATACCTCAGAATGTGACCTTATTTGGAAATAGGGTCTTCATAGAGGTAATGAAGTTAAAATGAGATCCTTAGGGTAGATCTAACCCAATAAGACTGTTGTCCTTATAGAAAGGGCAAATTTGGACACAGACACAGACATGAACACAGGGAGGATGCCATTGAACATGAAGGTAAGGATTGCAGTGATGTTCCTACAAGTCAAAGGGCACCAAAGATTGCCAGAAAGTCACCAGAAACTACAGGAGAGGTATAGAACAGATACACCTCACAGCTATCAAAAAGAACCAACGCAGTCTACACCTTGATCTTGCACTTCTAGATTCTGAAACTGGGAGATGAATAAATTTCTGTTGTTTGAACAGTTTGTGATACATTATTATAGCAGGCCTAGAAAATTGTGACAGATACTAAGTATAATAATTCCTTCATGTAAATTTATTTCTTTAATGATTTTTTTTCTTTTTTATTGTGCTTTAGGTTCTGGGATACATGTGCAGATCATGCAGAATTGTTGCATAGGTACACACATGGCAATGTCCCTCCCTTGGCCTCCGCCAACAGACAGCAGTGTGTGATGCTCCCCTCTCTGTGCCCATGTGTTCTCATTGTTCATCACCCACCTATGAGTGAGAACATGTGGTGTTTGATTTTCTGTTCTTGTGTCAGTTTGCTGAGAATGATGGTTTCCAGATTTGTCTATGTACCTGAAAAGGACACAGACTTATCATTTTTTATGGCTGCATAGTATTCCATGGTGTATATGTGCCATGTTATCCTTATCCTGTCTATCGTTGTTGGGAATTTGGGTTGGTTCCAGGTCTTTGCTATTGTAAACAGTGCCACTATGAACATATGTGTGCATGTGTCTTTATAACAGAATGATTTATAATCCTTTGGGTATATACCCAGTAATGGGATTGCTGGGTCAAATGGAATTTCTATTTCCAGGTCCTTAAGGAAGCATCACACTGTCTTCCACAATAGTTGAACGAATTTACACTCCCACCAACAGTGTAAAAGTGTTCCTATCTCTCTACATCCTCTCCAGCATCTGTTATCTCCAGATTTTTTAATGATTGCCATTCTAACTGGTGTGAGGTGGTATCTCAATGTGGTTTTAATTTGCATTTCTCTAATAATAAGTGATGAGCATTTTTTCATATGTTTGTTGGCATCATATATTTCTTCTTTTGAAAAGTGCCTGTTCATGTCTCTCACCCAGTTTTGGATGGGTTTGTTTGTTTTTTTCTTGTAAATCTGTTTTAGTTCTTTGTAGATTCTGGATATTAGCCCTTTGTTAGATGAGTAGATTGCAAAATTTTTTCCTATTCTGTTGGCTGCCAGTTCACTCTAATGATTGTTTCTTTAGCTGTACAGAAGCTCTGGAGTTTAATTAGATCTAACGTGTCTATTTTGGCTTTTGTTGCCAATGCTTTTGGTGTTTTAGTCATGAAGTCCTTGCCTATGCCTATATCCTGAATGGTTTTGCCTAGGTTTTCCTCTAGGGTTTTTATGGTGTTAGATCTTATGTTTAAGTCTTTAATCCATCTGGTGTTAATTTAACTGTAAGGTGTCAGGAAGGGGTCCAGTTTCTGCTCTCTGCACACTGCTAGCCAGGTTTCCCAACATCATTTATTAAACAGGGAATACTTTCCCCATTGCTTGTTTTTGTCAGGTTTGTCAAAGATGAGATGATTGTAGATGTGTGGCACTGCCTCCAGGGGCTCTGTTCTGTTCCATTGGTCTATATCTCTGTTTTGGTACCAGTTCCATGCTGTTTTGCTTACTGTAGCCTTGTAGTATAGCTTGAAATCAGGTAGTGTGATGCTTCCAGCCTTGTTCTTTTTGCTTAGGATTGTCTTGGCTATGCAGGCTCTCTTTTCGTTTCATATTAAGTTTAAGGTGGTTTTTTCCAGTTCTGTGAAGAAGGTGATTGGTAGCTTGATGGGGATAGCATTGAATCTATAAATTACTTTGGGCAGTATGGCCATTTTCACAATATTGATTCTTCCTAACTATGAGCATCATGGAATGTTTCTCCATCTGTTTGTGTCCTCTTTTATTTCCTCGAGCAGTGGTTTGTAGTTCTCCTTGAAGAGGTCCTTTACCTCCTTTGTTAGTTGTATTCTTAGGTATTTTATTCTCTTTGTAGCAGTTGTGAATGGGAGTTTGCTCATGATTTGGATCTCTGTTAGTCTGTTATTGGTGTATAGGAATGCTTGTAATTTCTGCACATTGATTTTGTATCCTAGGACTTTGCTGAAATTGCTTATCAGTTTAAGGAGATTTTGGGCTGAGATGAAAGGGTCTTCTAAATATACAATCATGTCGTCTGCAAATAGAGACAATTTGACTTCCTCTTTTTCTAATTGAATACGCTTTTTTTTTTTCTTACCTAATTGCTCTTCCAATACTATATTGAATAGGAGTGGTGATAGAGGGTATCCTTGTCTAGTGCCAGGTTTCAAAGGGAATGTTTCCAGTTTTTGCCCATTCCGTATAATATTGGCTGTAGGTTTGTTGTAAATAGCTTTTACTGTTTTGAGATATGTTCCTTTGATACCTAGTTTATTGAGAGTTTTTAGCATAAAGGGCTGTTGGATTTTGTTGAAGGCCTTCTCTGTGTCTATTGAGATAATCATGTGGTTTTTGTCTTTGGTTCTGTTTATGTGGTGGATTATGTTTATAGACTTGTGTATGTTGCACCAGCCTTGCATCCCTGGAATGAAGCCTACTTGATCGTGATGGATAAGCTTTTTGATGTGTTGTTGTAATCACTTTGCCAGTATTTTATTTAAGATGTTTGCATCTATGTTCATCATGGATATTGTCCTGAAGTTTTCTTTTTTTGTTGAGTCTCTGCCGGATTTTGGTATCAGGATGATGTTGGTCTCATAAAATGATTTGGGAAGGATTCCCTCTTTTTGGATTGTTTGGAATAGTTTCAGAAGGAATGGTACCAGCTCCTCTTTGTATGTCTGGTAGAATTCAGCTGTAAACCCGTCTGGTCCTGGACTTTTTTTGGTTGGTAGGCTATTAATTGCTACCTCAACTTCAGGACTTGTTATTGGTCTGTTCAAGTTTTCAACTTATTCCTGGTTTAGGCCTGGGAGGGTGTATGTGTCCACGAATTTGTCCATTTCTTCTAGGTTTACTGATTTATGTGCATAGGGTTGTTTGCAGTAATCTCTGATTGTAGTTTGTATTTCTGTGGAATCTGTGGTGATATCCCCTTTATGGTTTTTTATTTCATCTATTTGATTCTTCTCCTTTTTCTTTTTTATGAATCTGGCTAGTGGTCTGTCTATTTTGTCAATCTTTTCAAAAAAAAACCAGCTCCTGGATTTATTGATTATTTGAAGGATTTTTTGTGTCTCTATCTCCTTCAGTTCTGTTCTGATCTTAGTTATTTCTTGTCTTCTGTTGGGTTGTGATCCTTTGGAGGAGGAGAGGCTTCGTGGTTTTTGGTGTTTTCATCCTTTTTGTGCTGGTTTCTTCCCATCTTGGTGGCTTTGTCTACCTGTGGTCTTTGTAGTTGGCGACTTTCAGATGGGGTCTCTGAGTGGATGCCCTTTTTGTTGATGATGAAGTTATTTCTTTCTGTTTCTTACTTTTCCTTCTAACAGTCAGGCCCCTCTGCTGCTGGACTGCTGGAGGTCCACTCCAGACCCTGCTTGCCTGGGGATTACCCGTGGGGTCAGCAGAACAGTAAGGGTTGCTGCCAGTTTCTTTTTCTGTTATCTTCATCCCAGAAGGGTACTTGCCACATATTGACCTGAGCTGTCCTTTATAAGGTGTCTCTTTGGGTATATGGGGTCAAGGAGCTGCTTGAGGAGACAGTCTGTCCCTTATAAGAGCTCAAGTGCTGTGCTGGGAGCTCTGTTGTGCTGTGCAGAGATGCTGGGCAGGCACTTTTAAGTGTGCTGCAGCGGCACTCATACTACCTCTTTTCCCAGGTGCTCTGTCCTAGGAAGATTGGCTTTATTTATAAGATCCTGTCTTGCTGCTGCCTTTTGTCATAGATGCCCTGCCTGCACGGAGTAGTCTGCCAGCAGAGGCGCTGCTGAGCTGCCACAGGCTGTGCCCAGCTGCTGGGTGAGCTGCCTCAGTAGTGGCAGTCTCTCTTCTCCCCACTGAGCTGGACCGTCCTGGGTTCAGCTGTGCTTTCTGGGAAACTCTCAATCCAGAGCGTTTCAGATTGCTTGTTTTGTGTGGGTGGTACCCGCCAAGCCAGATCACCTGGCTCCCTGTCTCTGCCCCCTCCCTTTTAGTTGAATGGGCAGCTCTGTCTCCCAGGCATTCCAGATGCTAGTTGAGATGGCCACCCAGATTTGTGTGAGTTTCTGTATGCCAAGTTGGTACCGGCTGAAACCGCCATGCTGAAAACTTGTGGTGCTTTTGGGCCTGGGAACATCCTGGTCTGTGGGCAGTAAAAATTTGTTTGGAAATGCAGTGGGCACTCACCCTCTGTGTTGTTCTTGCTGGGAACTGCACTCCGGAGCTGTTCCTATTCTGCCATCTTGGATCGGGATCTTCTTTAATGATTTAAATTTACTTAAAATTAAAATTGATTTCTTTAATGATTGGTGAGTTTGAACATATTTTGACATATTTCTTAACCAGTTTTCTTCATTCCACAGCTAAACTTTTCCTTTTACCTAGTGTTCATATTTTTCTAGCTAATTTGTTGGAATTCTATATATTATGCTCAATCCTTTGTCATTTTCTATGAATAGTTTTTCCAGTTTGTTGCTTATCTTTTAACTTTTTAAAAATATTACATTTTGTTACTTTAAAAGTTTACATTTTTATTTAGTCAACTCTGGCAGTCTTTTCCTTTGTGGCTTCTTTACTTAGGTGCGTCATGCTTAGAAGTGGTTTCTCCATGTCCAAACTATTAAAAGATTTCGTTGGCAAAGTCACTGTCATTTTTGGCATAGTCTAATGTAACTGCCAAGGGAAGGAGAAAAGGTAGCGGGAAAAGAAAAGTGTCTTCTATTTCTGTCTCTTCCTTGGACTATCCTAGACCAAGTTCACATCATCTGAGCCTGGAAGAAGTTTAAAGCTTTACTTTCTCTGGGGATTGCTCCTGGAAAACCTCTCAATCTGCAGCTCCTGTGACATGAGGGCTGACTGCTTCCTCCTGCCAAGCCCAGAGAACCTGCAGACCAACCAGGCTCCTCTGTGCTAATGTCCCCTTATGCCTCCAGGCAGTCTTACTGGACAGTGCCTCGTTATGGTAATCTATCACTGTGTAACAAACCACATCCAAACAGTGCTTTCAACAATAACAATAATTTATTTTGCTCATGAATCTTAGGGTTGATTGGGCTTAGGGAGAAGATTCTCCGTTAAGATCTCATACCATGTGACGGTAACAGGGATGTCATCATTTTGAAGGCACCGGGGTTGGGGCTTCTTAGATCTCTTTGCCTGTTCCCTCCACACTGTCTCTCTACATGGCTACCTCAGGGTAAGTAGAATTTCTGTTCAGGAGACAGATGGGTGGGGGAGAGAGAGAGAGAAGGGGAGAGAGAGAGAGGAGACTGTATTGCCTTTTATTACCTAAACTTGAGAGACACATGCAACATTCCTTTCTCCTGGCCCCATATGGTAGGAGTGAGTCACAAGGCCAGCTTATAATTAGGAGGAGGAGAATTAGACTTCACCTCCTGATGGGAAGTGTGCTGATGAATTTTCAGACATCTTTGAAAACTCCCACAGATAAACTGTAGGAATGCACCAAATGGACTCTGTCTCTTCCGTGCACTGCCTGTGCAGGGTCTATAGGAAACACCCCTATCTTCCTTGCCCTGATGAACCCTAAGGGTGCAAGCCAGTCCCTGCTCAAAAATAGCTTCTCTTTTTCGCTCCTCCACCAGACTAGGCTGCCAGTCTCTCTCTTGACCTCAGATTTCAGGGTGGGCTCAGACTTGAGTCCTCTATGCCCCATCTACTCCCAAATGTAGAAATGCATATCAAATTATCCCAGGGGTATCATTTGAATAACTTTTTCTGTACCTGAAGTGAAGGACAGGCATTCCTCCTTCCCTCTCCTAAATTCCAATGATCACCGTTTGGCTAAGTAATTAAGATTCACCCAAAAATGAATTTGTTGACTAAAATCAAGCTTTGAAAAATACTTGTAGGCATGGAAAATATTCCTTAATGGGATAACAATTTTTCTTAAGTTGAGTCATGACAGGTTTTTAAAACTTGGTGACCCAAGGTGGCTGAATGATGTATTTAAGCAAGAGCCAAAGGTCCCTTCCAGTTCTTTTGGTTTACTAGTATATTTTAAAGCTATATTTGGAATGCTTGCGCTTTGGACAGAGTAATCACAGAAAAATTAAGTAACATAACTAAAGTCACTTTTCAATCAGAGAAAGGATTCATCACAAGATCTGGATTTCTCAACTTCTAGTATTAAGACTCAACCTTTTGCAATGAAAGCTATATTCGGAATTCTTGCACTTTGGACAAAGGAATCACAGAAAAATAAAGTCACTTTTCAATCAGCGAAAGGATTAATCACAAGATCTGGATTTCTCAACCTCTGGTATTAAGACTTAACCTTTTGCAATGAAGCTGTTTCAGTGAAATTTTTTCCAAGATTTGTCTCAATACGTTTGTTGTCTCAATGAGGCAGGAAATAAATAACAAAGAAAAATTTTCAGATTCTACTAGATAATATTCTGCATTTTCTAAACTTTCAGGAGTATACTTGAACAAAAGCTGGATTTTTAACAAATAAATGCTGCCAAGAAATACTATTTAATAAGTAGGGATCCACATGATGCAGCAGAATGTAATTTACTTGAGGAGCTGCAAAGTGAGAAGCAAAGTGCTTTTGATACAACCCAGGGCATGGTGCTGAAAAGCTGTGTGTGAAGTTAAGTAAAGGGTGAAGGCAGCGTGGATTTGCACAGCAAGTACAGTAACCAAGTCCCATTATCTATCACCTTTAGGTTTGTTGTTTTTCGCCATGACAACTGCTTATCTTTGGTAGATGTTTTAGGATCCACAGCTGTCACTTGAGGAAGTGACTTTCCTTAAGTGGCTTGACAAACAGAGACCAAATACGAAACTTCAGCAGCAGAGCCAGAGATTTCCATATGGGAGATATTATGAGGTTTGTTAGAACTGCTATTTTCATGGGCACAAAACTGATATAGAAAAAACACAGTGGCCAATACTGGTTACTCTGAACTCTAATATTCACCAAAAAGATGAGGTTACTCAACCACCTACAACTAATTTGAACCCTTTAGAGCTATTACAAGTGCTATTACTGATAGGACAACTTAAAATCAGTAATAGGAAGATTGAACTATTTGCCTGTAACTCCTGTGCTCCAGGCAAATTAAACCAACCTGAAGTAGCAATGCCAGATTAGAGTCTTCTATACCATCTCATCCTGTATGGCTGTCTTGTTGTCCATCAATACAGCCCTAGTTCCTGCCTTCTTCTTAGACCATCCAAGGATCCCAGGGTTCTCTTGAGCTCCCTAGAGCAGAATGGCAACCCAGGGGCCAAGCAACATAAAAAAAGGTAAGTTGCCCGGGGACCATTGGACAGCTCAGGACTCAGCCTGGACAGCTCAGGCCACAGCAGCAGCTATGAAGTTCCAGACAATTGTTACCATAATGGAGTTCAGACCTGTGTGTGCCAGATATTCCAATTTTTAAGATAAACTAGAAATATGGAATTTAAAAGTTTTTGAATTTTTCCATCTGGTTACAGAAAGTGTTTACATGCTGGGAAGTATAAATAATGCACATTGTGAGTCAAGTTTGGCTCCAGTGCTACCCCTTTACCCTCTCTGGCCTTGAGATTAGTGCCAGTACTGGGAGAATCACATTCCTTTTGACTGAGACCATTCCCACTAAGCCCATAATCCTGCCAATATTGCCGAGAGTTGGAACTGTTCCTTCTGGCTCATCCTTCCGTTTAATGTGCAGCTGCCTTTCTTGGTTAAGACGGATCAAAAGTTGCATTGGGTGCTTCCTTCTTCCCTCATTCTGGGGGAATGTATATCTGTTTCCTGTTGACAGAGAACCAACAGCATCCTTGAAGTTCTCAAAGAACTGCCCTTGATCCTAACATTGTTTCTATAGCCCAACATTAGAATGGGACTTTCTTCAACAAAGATACCCTCTGTTTCAATGATTTTCAAGGTAGTTTGTGCAACAGAATCATCTGAAGAGTAATTTAAAAACCCGATTCCCCGGTCTCACCCGGGAGAATGAGATGTAGTCAAATGGGTATGATGTAGAGCAGCAGTTCCCAAATGTTTTATTCTCAGAAGCTCTTTATCTACTTAAAAATCACCCCAAAGAGCAAGTGTTTATGTGGGTTGTATCTGTTGCTATGTACCATATTAGGAATTAAAACTGAAAATTAAAATATATATGTATTAATTCATTCTAAAATTAACAAACTCATCGCACATTAATACAAATAACAGTTTTGTGAATAATAAATATGTTTTTTGAAAACAAAATTAGTTTCATGAGAAGAGTGGCATTGCTTACAATTTTGTAAATCTCATCAGTGTCTGACTTAATATAAGGGACCTGGGGGCCAGGCGTGGTGGCTCATGCCTATAATCCCAGCACTTTGGGAGGCCAAGGCAGGCAGATAATGAGACCAGGAGTTCGAGACCAGACTGGCTAGCATGGTGAAACCCGTCTATACTAAAAATACAAAAAATTACCCAGGCATGGTGGTGTGCACCTGAAGTCCCAGCTACTCAGGGAGCTGAGACAGGAGAATTGCTTACACCCAGCGGGTGGGGGTTGCAGTGAGCCAAGATTGTGCCATTGCACTCCAGCCTAGTGACAGAGTGTCAAAACAACAACAACAACAACAACAAAAGGACACCTGAATTGCCCTATCTGCTTTGCATTCAATGCGTTGCAATATGTTGTTTTGGTTGAAGTATATGATAAAAACTAGGCTTCACACAAATTTGTGATTGAAAAAGGAAATCATATTTTAGTCACCTGTTCAGATAATTATGAATATTCCTCTTTGACACTACACTGAAACTTAATGAATGGTAGTTTCTTCAATGTTAGTTGGAAGAGAAAATCTAAAATCTTTTAGTAAACTCTTTGTACTTTGTTATATTAAAAGCCATTGGTCTTGTACTTTGAATGGATCTTTTACCCAAGGATAATTCTATAACAGCATATATTTGTCATTCGGAAAATGTTTGTCATCAGACCTAAATGTTGACATATTTCATCAAACAATATGATCATATATCTGGAAAACTGTTGTATACTAAGTGAGAGAATATAAGCAAATATAATCGATATAATAATCGATATAAGCAAATAATGTCCTGGCATTACTATGAAAATAGTTTTGACCTCTATGGACTCTCTGGTCTACAGAGCCTTCCCCAGGGAAAAAAACCACAGTTCTTTCCTATAGGTGTATAAAACTAGATTCAGCTTCAGACTGTGCTATTAACTAGCTAAGACACCTTAAGAATGGTTCTTTATCTTTCTACAACTCATTTTCTCAACTGTAAAATAAAAGTGTTGAACATCAGTCGTTGTTTATCAAAGGAGTACAATTAGCAATTGAGGCAGAAAAAGTTGCTGTTGTGAGGGACCGTCCCTCATGTTACATTATATTTATTATTCCTGGCTTCCCTAAATATGAGTTGCACCACACTCCACCCTCAACCACTGTAAAAACCCAGAGCTCTCAAGAGAACTCTTTGGAGGGAGCTATTACCTCTAGTTGAGACCCATTGGACAAAAGGAATTTTAAGTTTCTTTTCATTTCTGAGAACAATTCTATTAAAATAGGATAAATGACTACTTTTGAAGCTATTGAACGTATTTTGAATTTCTCTTTTGCTGTGTGTGTGTGTGTGTGTGTGTGTGTGTGTGTGTGTGTACATCTACTTAGGTATTATAGATGTCCTTAAATATATTTGATTGGACAAATGTTTGTGACCACGTGGAAAGTAACAAATTAGAGGAGCTGGGGTTGGATTAGGGAAAATAAAAGAGATACAGGAAACAACTCTCACATTTTCCTGGCCACATAGTTGCAAATTAAGAATTCTTGAAATCTTTATTAGTGGATAGTGCTTTGCACATTCCCTTGTTCAGCTGACCAGAGGTGTCGAAAGGAAGAGATAAGGCCTCCCTAGCCTGCCAAGCTTCAGGAAAACTAGATGGCCATGAGCTGGTCCCTCAGCCCTGGCTCCTCCTGCTCTCGAAAGGGCTGTGTAGCTCAGAGGGTAAAAGCCTGAGCTGGACCCAGTCTGCCTGGGTTTGAATTCCAGCGTTGCCACTTCCTGGCTACATTTCCTTAGAAAATCACTTCCCCTCTCTGTCTGAGTTCCCTCATTTGCTTACTGAAAGGAACAAAAGCACTGACTTTATGACTTACTATGAAGATTAAATGTGTTGATGCATTCAAGGTACTTGGAACAATGTGTGTCAATGGGTAAGGAAGCAATAAATGTCAAGGAATAGCATTCCTAAGTGAAGGCGGGAAGCCCTGCCCCCCTCCACTGAAAACCCTTGTTTACCTTTCCCTGTTACATGCTTTATTTCTTTTCCCATAAGGCTGAACATGAAGCTGATTTTTATCTTACTCTTATGTGTACACATGAGTTGTTGGTTATGATTCAGGGAAGCATCATTTTATATCCCTGCAGGGCATCAGCAAAGATGCCCTCCTGATGCCATTTCTAGTGAAGGCAAAGACATTTCTCAAAGCCTTGTAGACTCCGACAGAGCTGGCACACCAGAATTTGGAGGGTTGGAACACACACATTTTAAAATGTGGTTTGCCTGTATTGGTCTCCTTTGGCAATGAATGTCCGAAAGAAAAAGGCCAAAATGAAATTCCCAAGATTTTTAGTTTGGCAATGACTAGTGAGAAAATAATTCCTGATTAAAAAAACGTAAGACCATCCTTGACAAGACTTTTCCACAGGAAGCATTTGAAAAAGTTTGGAGGTAAATTCTGGAGGAGGGCTGCCTCTTCTAAATGTGGCAGTTCCCACAAAGGGCATGTCTTCTGTCTTCCCCTAAAAAAATAAAAAGTTTGCTATACATTTGTATATTCTGCTCTTTGCAGAACCTCCTTCTGAACTCCAAAGAATTTTCACGTTCACATCACCAGATAAATGAGGGTGGTAGGAAGTTAAGAAAGCGGGGGCTCCTACTTCTTGAGTTAATTGTGGACCTATTTGACTTGGCTTCCGGCTGACTCACAGATTCTGAGAGAAGAATTCCAACAAATGAGTATATTCCATCAGCAGTGCAGAGATAAGTGAAGGTGACCTCATGGCAAGGCTTTTGTATGTTTGTGTGTCTCTGAATAAACACTCTCCAGTGAGCCTTCTTGGTCTGAGTTTCTCATTTTTCTTCCTAAGTGTTCCTGACACTTTCTGCTCTTTCCTCAAGATTCTACTAATGACTGATTTAAGGACTTAGTGTAATTGGCAAGATGACTTTAGGGTTACTTCCAACCATGTGAGTGTACAAATTTATATATTTTGTAGAACTGAAAATGGCTTCAGAACTCATCTAGTTCAACCCTTTTATTTTCAGAAACCAGAAAGTCTAAATGAACTTCTGAGATCAGAAAACACTTTCAGGCAGGGCTGGGTTCAGAACTCCCAAATCATAACCCTTTCTTTTTTTTTTTTTTTTGCGACGGAGTTTCGCTCTTGTTACCCAGGCTGGAGTGCAATGGCGCGATCTCGGCTCACCGCAACCTCTGCCTCCTGGGTTCAGGCAATTCTCCTGCCTCAGCCTCCTGAGTAGCTGGGATTACAGGCACGCGCCACCATGCCCAGCTAATTTTTTTATTTTTTTAGTAGAGATGGGGTTTCACCATGTTGACCAGGATGGTCTCGATCTCTTGACCTCGTGATCCAACCGCTTCGCCTCCCAAAGTGCTGGGATTACAGGCGTGAGCCACCGCATCCGGCCCAATCATAACCCTTTCTATGACTTACTCTAAGGTTCTTGAAATTGGGGTTCATGTGCTCCCCTGGGTTGGCCATGTATACAAGGCACACAAAAGTTACAGGACATAATTTGAGGCATGTTCTTACAGCTTCCACTTTACACTAAGGCCAGTGCTCAGATGATTTTCATATCACACATACCACTGATTCCTCAGCTCCCAGAACAGTATCTGGCATAGTAGGTAATCAATAAATATTTGTTGAATTAATGAGTGTTAAAAATAAAATATGATGATTTCATCAAAGACTTAACTTGCAATGGGATCTTCCTCCATTAGAGATATCAGCCAATATATTTGAGAAAATCATGGTGAAGCTAAAACCAGAGTTCTCCAAGAAGCATCTATACTGTGGCCATGTGCCTCATCTGAAAATCTCTCTACATATTGGACAAATGTGTTTTGAAATTGGACAAATAATAAAATTACATCTTTTATTTCTTTCCCTGGAACATAATTCCTCCCCTTCCCACCAAACATGGGTATTCCCTACTTGCATAATCTTTTATTTTTTGTTTAATTTTTCCATAAGTTATTGGGGTACAGGTGGTATTTGATTACATGAGTAAACTTTTTAATGGTGATTTTGGTGTACCTATCACCCAAGTAGCATACACTGTGCCATATTTATAGACTTTTAACCCTCGCTCCCCTCCCATTCTTCCTCCAAACCCCAAAAGTCCATTGTATGATTCTTACGCCTTTGCACCCTCATAGCTTAGCTCCCACATATCAGTGAGAACATACGATGTTTGGTTTTCCATTACTGAGTTACTTCACTTAGAATAATAGTCTCTAATCTCATCCAGGTCACTGCAAATGCTGTTAATTCATTCCTTTTTAACAACTTACATAATCTTTTCTTATCACTTCCACAGTAAGCCTTCCTTGAACCCCTAGACTAGGTTAAGTCAAGTCTTCCAGGTATGTGCTCCCCTGGACCCTGCATTTCTTCATTATAACACTCAACACATTTGATTAATATGTCTTCCTGACTAGAATGTAAGTTTCCTTCATGAGGCATGACCCATGCTGTTCTCATGCATTGCCTGATATCCCTGTGGTTTTGACCAGGACCTGAAACATGATAGGTACTCAATGAATAGCACTTAATAAAACAGAATTTAATCACCTGTGCTAATCATAGTAGCAGTTGGAGGGACTTGGTGGATCCTGCTCCAGTCTGCAAACAATGGTGCTCTGCCTGCCAGAGGATCAGCAGCTCACTTCACACCAGATACTGGACAATATCTCTTGCTGTCTTATTTCCAGGCTCTGAAACAGCTACAGGTCCCTGAGTCTTCTGATCAGTGACCACTCACTGTCACTCAGGTTTTTTTGTCCGCCTTCTTCTACCAGGGTCACTGTTTTCCAGAGTTGTCCTGTTTCCTCGTTCAGAGCTATTGGAGAGTTGATACCAGTCTGAGGCAATATAAATGCTTGACGTTGGGAGAGGATGGGTTAGAGATATTTTCAGAAATAGAATTGCCTGAGCTTGGTGAGAAAACAGATGTGACAGTAACAGAGTGTAGGGCATGGAAAACTCCAGATGATTTCGTGTTTTCTAGCGGCAGTGACTTGTTGAATGGCAGCATATTACCTAAAAATTGCAAAGGAGAGAAGCATGACTTCTCCTTGGGTAAAACCAAGGATTCCAGTTTGAAAATACTGAGGGTGAGATCCCAACCTTACTCTAAGGTTCTTGAAATTGGGGTCCATGTGCTCCCCTGGGTTGGCCATGTATACAAGGCACACAGAAGTTACAGGACACAATTTGAGGCATGTTCTTACAGCTTCCATTTTACACTAAAGCCAGTGCTCAGATAATTTTCATATCACACATACCACAAGGCAAACTCCAAGTCTGGATTTATATTACTTCCTGCTTTCTTCACTCCTGCTCTTTGACTGCTTTGGGGGAAACCAAAGTCAAGAGATCGATGCAGATTATCTCTAGTCTCATAGCGTCCAGACCACAGATTGCCTAACAACCTTTTCAAGTGTCACCAGTGGTCTCCATGTTCCATTTGGTTAAAGAGTATTCTAGACTACGAACTCTCTTTCCTTGCTCTGGGCCCCTGTCCTTCCTCATCTACCACTATAGCTTTACCCATAAACATGAGCTGTCTTTGTCTATGCTGCAGGCAGCACAAGGGTGCACACCTCAGAGTGAATGTGAAATGGTTGTGCATAAGACTCCAGGCTGCTGGCTAGGTGCTGTGGCTCATGCCTGTAATCCCAGAACTTTTGGAGGCCGAGGCAGGTGGATCACGAGGTCAGAAGTTCGAGACCAGCTTGGCCAAGATGGTGGCCTGCCTCTACTAAAAATACAAAAATTAACCAGGCGTGGTGGCATGTGCCTGTAATCCCAGCTACTTGGGAGGCTGAGGCAGGAGAATCGCTTGAACCAGGGAGGCAGAGGTTGCAGTTAGCCAAGATCTCGCCATTGCATTCCAGCCTGGGGGACAGAGTAAGACTCTGTCTCAAAAAAAAAAAAAAAAAAAAAAAAAAAGACTCCAGACTGCTACAGCAAGGGGTGATGAGGCAATATCAAACATAATTAAGATAAAAATAAAAAATAGTAGCTAACACTTACTAAGCTCTTACTAAGTCCCAGGCGGTGCTCCAAGGCTGTCACCTCAGTTAATCCTCATGACAACATCGTGAAGTGGGTAAAAACAGATCCCTGTTTACTCACGCCTCTTTACTAAGAGAACTCCAATTTAGTTCACACCCGTGGTGTGGCTCATAATTGACCTGAATGCACCACTGTGTTCTGGCCTGCTTTGCCAGATAGGCACGTCCTCAGCTGCTAGTCCAGCAAGGGGTGGCCATGTGGCTGAGTTCTGAGCAATGGGAGATCAGGGGAAGTTTTCTGGAATGCTTTTTGCAGATGAAAAGACGGTGCCTCAAAAAATGGAAGGCATTTGTCCTGTACCCCTTGACTTTGAAAGTGGTCAAATGGCCTGAGGCTGTGGGGGTCACCTTAGAAACGTGAAGTGACCAGCATGACCAGCATGAGACAAGCCAAAGGCTGAGGATGGTAAAGAGGGGGAGCTGGGTAAAGCCTGTGCCTCTAAGACATTGTGGAGCTGCCCTCTCGCATCTGTACCTCCTATTTCCAGATTTCTCATTAGGAAAGAGAGTGCTGCAGGGCTTATGTTTAGTTCAGTGTCCTGTTATTTGCAGCCAAACATTCTTTACTGAATCAGGTCATTATCATCGTTAGTCCCCTTTTGTTGAAGAAGCTGAGACTTGAAGAAGGTAAGTGGCTTTGCCAAGGCTGGCCAGTGGGGAAGGAGTCTCACATGAAATACACGCAGCCTGATTCCAGGGCCTGCTTTCTGGGTTCTGTCTCTACCCACCAGGTTCCAGATACTAAATTTTGGTGATGCAAATTTGGATGATGGGCAAAGGAAGACAGAACCAGACAGAGGGGAGTAACAAGGAGAGGACAAATTAAAAGAAGGCCACCATGTTGGCCAGGCTGGTCTCAAACTCTTGACCTCAAGTGATCCACCTGCCTCGGGTTCCCAAAGTGCTGGGATTACAGGCATGAGCCACTGTGCCCAGTCCAACACCTGGGGCTTTTAGGATGGATGCCTTTTGTCCAGGTCCCAGGCTGCTTAAAACCTGGAAGCAGGCTGCCTAGCTTCCTGGGCCTCTGTCCTCTGGGCCCCCACCTTCATCTCCAGAACCCTGTTTTTCAAACTCACAATGGGGTTCAAAAGGTAGGGAAAGGCACCAGGCCTCTCTTGCCAAACTAGCTGTGTGGAGTAACAGGACTCTGGAAAGATAATGTTGCAGGGGAGAGTTTTGACCTTAGTCTCTCCTCCCCTAGTGTCAGGCTCCATCCTTACCTTGTGCTCTACCCCATTCTTGGGTTGATGGAGTGGGATGAACCTAGAGCTCCCACTAGTGGCAGGGAGTGGGCCACCAACATCTCCTGCCTTTTGATTTGTTTCTTCCCTTCTACATACTGGACCAACAGCCAGGCTTATGGTATACCAGCTGTCTCCACACTGGGGGGCATTTCTACAAATTGGAAATTTTCCATGGACTTGCAGGGAGCCATGGATGCCTCCAGGCCTTAGAAACATCTTTTCGTTCTTGGCCCCCAAAGCCTCAGTTAGCAGGAGGGAAGTTTAAAGCTGGGTAGGAAGTCTGGGTAGGTCTTGAGTGAGCAGCTTAGAAAAGCACTACAGCAAGGATTAAGAAAAGTATGTTCTTCTCTTCCTGTCCTCAGTGATGTTTCCTTAGTGTCAGAATGGTGAGATTGGGGGACCCCAGCATGAAGGGGTTGGAGAAGCTGCTCAGCCTTCCTGGAGCGTAGGCTGCAGGTCCACCCGCAGCCCAGGTGCAATGGGCCCCTGTGCTAGATCCCTCGAGGTCCAGTGCGGGTCCTGGGAGAATTTTGCTCCCAACTGTTGTTGGGAGCAAAATCATTTCAGCAAAAAGGAATATGCTTGTCTGGCATATTTCTGCAAACCCATCATAGTAATAGCTGGATGAGTATAGAATCAGGCATTCAGGGCTTCTGGGTCAAGTTAATACTGCCTCATCACACCAAACTAATACAAATATACTGTGAATAATAATAGTTGAATAAATAATCTCATAATTAAAAATTATAATGAAAAGCCAGGTTTACTGACCCTGATCCAGGACCTTCATCATGACGTCCATGGGTTAGCAAGACTTTAGAATTCTGGTCTTATCTTCTATGACAGAACATTTAAAACAAAATGAAACAACCACTTGTGGTTTCTAGTTATGAAGACATTAAGATGTTTACTCATCTGCAGGGGAGATTCTAAAAGATTCTGAAAGTTTTGCCTTTTCGCTAGAGAAATAAGTGACGGTCTTAAAAAGGTTACAGTTATGGGCTCAATTGTGTTACTCCAAAATTCATATGTTGAAGTCCTAACCCCCAATACCTCAGAATGTGATTATATTTAGACATAGAGCCTTCCAAGATAATTAAGGTAAAATGTGGTCATGATCTTATTAGCAGGCCCCAATCCAATATGGCTGGTGCTCTTATAAGAAGAGACTGGGATTCAGATGTACACAGTGGGATGACCATGTGAACACACAGGGAGGTGTCGACTATGATTCTTCAAGTCAAGGAGAGAGGCCTCAGAAGAAATCAATCCTGCCAACACCCTGAGCTCAGACTCCCAGCCCCAGAATTGCAAGGAAATAAATTTCTATTTCTCAAGCCACTGAACCTGTGATACTTCATTATAGCAGTCTTAGAAAACAAATCTACCAAGGTTGAGAGTTTTTCTGACAATTTTAATGGTGATACAGAATGCAACATGATGCCAATAGAGTAGAACTGGATTTCCAACTCAGATAATTCCTACTCCAGAGTCTTTATGTAAATATTAATTGTTTACCACCTTGAACTGTTTTGAAACAACAGCTGTTAAAGAGCCATTAACGAACATTTTGGAGGAAGTTGTTTTTTTTAAGTGAAGGCTACTTTCCAAACGTGTTAAAGGCCATTCCACGCCTCTGTCCTGGTGCAGTAGGCTGCCGGCAGAGGGCGCACATCTAGACTCTGCATCTCCTCCAGGTGCTTCCTCCAAAACAAGTGCTGGTGTGAACAGGGGTCCTGAAAGGCAAAACGGAAGGTCGGGGTCCTCAGGTCGCCACGATTTGTGTCAGCTCATTGTTGCACCAGAAGCTCAGAATGTGCACATTGGGTCAAGGACCTGAGACTTCCCGTAGTGGCTTTATGTGCGATCACAGCCCATTTTCTCAGTCTATGCCAGAGGCACAGAGGATCTCACTGTGGCATGAACCTTCATCCTCAAGCCTCATTCCCCAGAGGAGCTGGGAAGAATTTCCACTTTGCCTGGTGGCAGGTCTCTCACTGTTGGAGTAGCATGTCACCAGGAAAAATGGTCAGAAAGCCTGCTTGAAGGAGAACCCTTATTCTGGGGGTTATGAAGTGCAATATACGCTCATCCTCATGCTAACACTGGTACCATGTAGCCCAAGCTTGCCTATCCTGCAGCCGTCAGGCCGCCTACAGCCCAGGACGGCTTTGAAGATGACCCAACACAAGTTTGTAACATTATGAGTTTTTTTTTGTGATTTTTTTTTCTCATCAGCTATTGTTAGTGGTAGTGTATTTTATTTGTGACTCAAGACAATTCTTCTTTTCTAACGAATGCCAGGGAAGCCAAAAGATTGGACACCCCTGATGTGGCCCTTTCATCCATAGTAACGTATTTTGTCCTAAAGACCTCTTGTGCAGTGAGCAGGCCAGGCCTCCCCACTACCACAGTTGACAGGTGAAGAATGTGATGTCTCATAGGATGACCCTGACTAACACCAACACTGCTAGCCAAAGAATGGCACAAAGATGTGTACAGAAGAGGCAACATTAAGCAGCTGACTGCTGGCTCCTGCAACAGTATTGTCATGGCATTTGTCCTGGGTTCCCAAGGAAAGAAAACAAATCTGGGGCTGAGTGGACAAAGCAGCTCCCATGGTAGCGCAAGGGCAAAGGGTGTATGTAGATGTGCACATGGTACGTTTCACTAAAGGAACCCGGACTGACCATTCTGTAAGTGCCCGCCACACTCAGGGAAGGTATCTGAGTTTGTATTGTTGGCAGGCAAAGGCTTATAAGGCAGAGAGTAGCATGGTAGTTCTATTAGATGAATATGGAAGTAGACAAAAGTTTGGAACACTCCTCACAAGGCAATACTGTGTTCAGACTTAACCAGCACCACCCTCTGCTTAGGCTAGACAAAGGAAGTCATTTTAGAATTGGAAGTCTGACCTAAATTTGCAGCCTGCTGAATCTGTCAACTACTAAATTTTTCCGGTATTGACTTCTTTATGTACAAAAAGATCTTCCCATCTGCTATTAGTAATAATAACAACAATAATAGTTTCATTTACTAATAAACAGCTTCTTTAGGTGGGGTTCTTAGAAATCTCTGGGGAGCTGAGATTATCACTGGCCACTACAGAAACGCAAATCAAAACCACATTGAGACACCATCTCATGCCAGTTAGAATGGTGATCATTAAAAAATCAGGAGACAATAGATGCTGGAGAGGATATGGAGAAATAGAAACGCTTTTACACTGTTGATGGGAGTGTAAACTAGTTCAACCATTGTGGAAGACAGTGTGGCCATTCCTCAAGGATCTAGAAATGGAAATACCATTTGACCCAGCAATCCCACTATTGGATATATACCCAAAGGATTACAAAGCATTCTATCATAAAGACACATGCACACATATGTTTACTGTGGTACTGTTTACAATAGCAAAGATTTGGAATGAACTGAAATGCCCATCAAAGATAGACTGGATAAAGAAAATGTGGCACATATACACTATGGAATACTATGCAGCCATAAAAAGGATGAGTTCATGTCCTTTGCAGGGACATGGATGAAGCTGGAAACCATCATTCTCAGCAAACTGACACAAGAACAGAAAACCAAACACTGCAGGTTCTCACTCATAAGTGGATGTTGAGCAATAAGAACACATGGACACAGGGAGGGGAACATCACACACTGGGGCCTGTCAGGGGTTGGGGGGGCTAGGGAAGGGATAACAGGGAGTGGGGGTATTGGGGAGGTATAACATTAGGAGAAATATCTAATGTAGATGACGGGGGGAATGGATGCAGCAAACCACCAAGGCATGTGTATACCTATGTAACAAACCTTCACATTCTGCACATGTACCCCAGAACTTAAAGTATAATAAAAATAAAAATTAACAACAACAACAAAAAGAAATCTCTGGGGAGCTAAACTCCTCTGTCTCTGGTTTTTACTTAGGTTCCACTAACAACTGTGGCACACCTACACTTCCTTATTGTCAGGGTGCTACACTGTCATCTCTACTGAGACCATGTCTTGGAGAGTCATTCAGCTGCCTCTATGGCTCCTTGGTGTGAGCTGAAAACAGTGTCTACTCTGGACTGATGTAACCTTGCAGGCTTAGGAAGCTGACTGTGTCTTGGTAGGGAAGAAAAGGCCCCCTTTCCCTGGCTGAACCGTCAGGGTGCAAGGCTTCAAGAAGACCGTGCAGGCTGGCCTGGAGCTGCTTTGTTTCTTTTTTTTTGAGACAGAGTCTCACTTTGTCACCTAGGCTGGAGTTCAGTGGCAAGACCTTGGTTCACTGCAACCTTCGCCTCCCCGGTTGAAGTGATTCTTCTGTCTCAGCCTCCTGAGTAGTTGGGATTACAGATGCTCAGCGAATTTTCGTATTTTTAGCAGAGATGGGGTTTTACCATGTTGGCCAGGCTGGTCTCAAGCTCCTGACTTCAAGTGATCTGCCCACCTTGGACTCCCAAAGTTCTGGGATTACAAGTGTGAGCCACAGGGCCTGGCAGGAGCAGCTTTTTGGCCCCAGCCATACAACAGTACCTGGGATCTAGAGGCCCTCATCCCATGGAGTTCCCTCTGCCTCCAGCTTCCCTCTGATTCCTCCTGTGGGATTTCTAACCTCTGGGCCACCACACCTCACTGCTGGCTGTGCCCTTCAGTTGAGTGGTTCAGGAAGTGCCTCTGCCTTGCCTGGTACCCTCAACATAACGCTCTTTTACTGCCAGGTGGGAATTTCAATTCTCCTCTTGCCTCTCTCTTCACTTCACTGTGATTTCCAGTAAATCTCCATATTTCAAGTTGGCCGAGCTTGGCTATTAATATGTGCAAGCAGACTAATTTGCCAAAAAGCCAATTTGTCAGATGAGCAATTTACTCAATTACTGGAGATTTTTTTTGAAGTGTTAACTTTGCCCTAAATTTGCCCTAGTGCAGAAGCTTTCAGAAAAACATTTCCTCCGGGTGCAGGACAGTTTGCAGAGTCATTGTGTTGTCAAAGGCAGAAGCAAGTGACTTTGTTGTAAAAAGGGAATATAGTATCTGGACCTGAAATTTTTGTTCAGATTAACTCAGTTCATACAAATAAAGCACTTAGAGCAGTATGGCAGGCAAAAGGCAGCCCCCAAGAAATGTCAGTGATGATTACTATTAGTATTATCATCATTATTACTTTTAATTTAATATATGCAGTTAAATTCCATGAATCAAACTATACACTAGATGAAAAATAAAAATAACAATTTAAATGAGGATGCCAGGGAAAGAAAATAGCAACCCTAGTGGTCTGTATTCTTAGTCTCATAATTTATAGTGCTTTATAACTACACTTACACCTTACTGACCAGGGTGTACACATAAAGCTATAAATTGGGGCGCTTATAAAGAATTTCTGGTGATTTTCAAGGATAATTCTGACCACAAGGGATTTTCATCTTATTGACTTATGAACTAGACTCCAAATATCACGTGATTGCCCTGACTTCTGAATCTTTGAGGGGGAAGAGGGTTTTATAAACTTATTTGATGATAGAATCCATTGTTCAAAGAGGGTATCATGTAAAGAAAAGCCTTCCAAGGAGAAGCTTTGGGAAGCAACTCTGTAATGAATTACACTGAGATCTTCAGAGGGCAGAAACTTAATCTCGAGTTAGAGACATGCTGTCATTACCTAAATCATGGATGGAGCATCTCTCCCCAACTGCCTTGGCTGCTGTCTCCTTGGAAGGATGGCAGGAGCCATGGCGCTGAGCACTCAAACTTCAGGGAGCCTCAGACCCTCCTGCCTGTGACCATACCCATGCCTGGGCTCTTGACTGTTTAAATGTGTTTTGAAACAACTCTCACTAGAGAAATGAACAGCCTGAAGTTTTCTCAGCAAAAAAGGTTTTAACTGATGATACTCTACAAAGAATAAATAGATCAAATTGAAACTACCAAACCAGTCAATTGTTCTAAAAGAATAAATAGTATCAAATAGGTAGGAAGAATATGAGCCATATCTCATGGCTCATACTGGGTGGGGTGGCCCAGAAGTTAGAAGGTTTAACTGATGATACTCTACAAAGAATAGATAGATCAATCTAATTGAACCGACCAAACCAGTTGATTGTTCTAATACAGTAAATAGTATCAAATAGGTAGGAAGAATATGAGCCATAATCTTCAATACAAATGTAGGCTAGTTATTACTTTTATGGTCATGACTTAGATGGATTGAGTGTTTCCTTTGTGCTTATACAATCCAGTACTAGAACCAGGTAAACATGATTTTAGTGCTTGCTTCTGTCACTTATATTTTCTCAGTTCTAAGTAACCACCAATTTGTAAGAGGTTCCATTTTAAATGCACCAATCAACTGTAAAATACACACTGAATTTCAAAAGTATTAGAATGAAAACAAATGTCTCTTAGAAATAGGACATGAGCTGTGAGCCTGAGCAGATTATTTAGCCTCTCTAAGCCTCAGTTTCCTCATCTGTAAAATGGGGATGATACTAGCCATTACCTCATAGTTTTCTGTGAAAATTAATTAAGACATTGCAGGTAAAGCAGAAAACACCATGCTTAGGGAATTGAAACCACTCAATATTTGCATTTTTTTAAAAAGATGGCTTTAGTCAATCATAGCTCTTCTAAAATGCCATTAACCATGGCAGGAAGAACCAGTGTTGTAACATTTTGCTATAACTCGAGTGCAATCCAGTTGTACTAAGTAAAGACATCATTGACAACACAACTGCCAAGATTATCTAGAGATCAACTATCTCAAGATGGGCATGGCAACTGCTGGATGCCATATGATTTCCATGTATTTTTTTTCTCCAGTAGCCCTCAAATTCTTTGGGAACTGAATTCTAATACTTTCACAAGAGCCATGAGAACACACCAGAGTGACTGCTTGAGTAAGTAAGTAGCATATACAGCGAACCAAACCATTGATGTACACATTTTTGGGCCTGATACTATGAAATCCCATGTAAGAAACTTGGAAGTGAAATCTGGAATTCTGAGGGTATTAGTTTTGCTTAATAACCAGCATTTCAACAGATGAGTCAACTTAGTATTGCAGAGCGTGGTGTTGGCTTTTTCTGATTGGGTATGGTTTTTCACTAAAGGCAATATTTAGCCCTGAAATAGACACAGTACCTAATCCCAACCACCTGCTTCCTGGTGACTCAGTTCAACTTCTCATGATTGTGTCTGTGTTCAGCCCCAGACCAGCTAAGCTGGGTCATGTACTCGTCCAGCTCTTTCCCTAAAAGAAGACGGACAGGGAAACCTGTCTTTCACACCCAGGGAAGGTGCTACTTCTAAAAGAAACAGGGCTTTGTATCCTCGCCAAAGTGTCAACAATGATCAAACGTAAAAAGCAGAGGGAAAGTCCATGTTAGTGCATCATTAGGTGAGTGTTGTTTCCAAAGTGGTCACATGGCAATACTTCCTGTGCTCGCTGACCCACGAGAAGTGTTTTGGAAACAGTCAGACTATGGGAAATGGGCTGAAGACATCCCAGTGCCCTTCTCTCAGAAGCTGTGAGCCCCCAGTCAGGATAGGCTGTCTGAGCTTGTAAACTTCCACAGGGCCAGAGTCTATATTTAGCTGATGACACATCTTATGAGGAGTAAGGGATGGGAAATGCATGACCCTGTTTCTTCCCACCAATACCAGCCCATTCACACGGGGTCTCTTGAAGGTCTCACTGGCAGTACTCCTTCAAACTTACCCAATATGCTCCACTTGAGGGCCCACCCAGGCTTGTGGGAACAGAAAATGTTTCTTGAAATGGAAAGGAGGGTTGAGAATGAGTGAGGAAATTCAGCATGGAGATATGAGAGGCTCACTCCTTAGCCACATGGAACCAGGGACTCCAAGACAACCCCATTCCCAGAGTTCTTTCAAAGGCAGAGCCAATGACATGGAACCCCAAATTGACTCCAGGAAAGGACGTGGTGATGTGTGGCCTCCCAGCCATCCTCAGAGCAAGCAGGTGGATTTGACTTGGGCTGTGAGGAAGGCAACAGCCTCTAGATATTTTTCCATCTTGATGCTGAGTCAGACAAGGCACAGTTAGTGGTTCTTTCCAGAACCCCTGCCATTCTTCTCTTTTTTAAAGAAAAAGTCTTTGCAAATGTTGCTTTAGTCCATCTCTGCCAAGTAGTCCTTTTCTATGCTGCACTCCTTCTCTAGGTGAAGACAAAGATAATGTAGCCTTGTGCAGGCTGTACATACACTTCAGTTCCTAGCTATGCCACATGAGTAAAAGAGGTTTGATTGCAATCAGAAGAGTTGATTTGAGATTTAAAGGAAATGACATGGGTATAGTGCTTGCCAGAAAGTATTAATAAATGGTATTTGTTGCTTATTATTGGTAATTACTGTCATGATGTTGCTACTGATGCTGACCAAGGACTCATGACCCAGGGTGATGTTTAGCATGGGCTGGCCTCAGCCGGACTGACAGGACATCAATAAAGCGGAGAACAGAGAGAAGGAATGAGGCAGAATGCCAACTTTGAGCAGGTATCAGGTGTGCGTAGGGGTAAACCATTTCTCCATCCACCCTGCTGATGAGTCCCCCTTTCCCCTCTTCAGGCCTGATTTTTGCACCTTCACCCCATCTCAGGCGGCTAGGGCTCCACAGTACAATACTTTTAGGTGACATCCATATTCTTGATCTGTTCCTCCACCCACAGCACAACTTATCTGGCCAGGCTCTCATTCCTTCATTACACAGTTCTCTTCTAAGAATCAGATAACTAATATAAAGACGATACTAATGATTAGTGGAGGCTTCGTGGAATCTTCCAGAAATATCACATTTGTGGTTAATATTCCAAAGGGTACTGGTAGGGACCTCTCAATCTAATGTGAGTCTGAAAGGGAGATGACTTTCATCAGAGCTATTCTCGGTACTTTTAAAATCAGGCCTTCAAGTGCTTATCTTCTTTGCCTGTGTCTAGAGTCAACCCTTAAAGCAAGTAAACAGTGCTCCCATACAATAAGGAATTTTCAAAACCCTTGGATTTGTTCATACTAAGCTACCGTTATGCTGATTTTTAAAAAACATCTTTGGGCTCACTTTCGCCATCCATAAAATGGGTATATAACATAAATCCATTCTGTATCTCTTAATCATGTCTTATCCTAGATGAATAAACACATGAAAACCAGCCTGTAAATCAGAGAATGTAGCAGTGTTAACTGGAGATGGGAAAGGGGAGCAGGTAGATAAATAATATAAAGACGATAATAATATTATCATTAGTGACGACTAACACCAAACTTAGCAGTTTTAAAACTGTTTAACCATCCTGGTTGCATATTAGAATCAACTGGAAATTTTTATTTTAAATGCCAGTTTTTAGGCCCCATCCCAAAGATTCTGATTCAATTGATATGAAGTAAGTTCTGAACATCAGAATTTTTTGTAAAAGTTCCTAAGGTAATTCTCTTGTGCCACCAAGACTGAGAACCCGTGTTTTACAATAGTATTGGGAATACACAGTAGGTGAAAAGCTGGCATCATATTAAGTGGGTCTTGGTTATAATCATGAGCTGAGGAAGTGCTCTGTATTTTGGAAGCACTCAGCAACAGATGTTCAGCAGGGTTCACACCATGGTTGCAGTTTAGGGGAAACAACCCTTGGAGAGAAGGCAAGAATCGCAAGAATCACAAGAATCACTGAATCAGGGATTAGAGGAGCCTTCAAAAATCACCTCCTTCAATCCTCTTTCTAATTTCTGCATGAGCACTGGCCATTTATTTTGTGTGACTGGGCCTTGGTTCCCCTGTCCATGAAGTAAATAGGTTGAATTAAATATAATCGGATTGTTTTCCAGTTGTGTTACCCTATGATTCTAAGAGCGTTTCCAGCATCAGAAAAAATAGAAGTTACAGTTACACAGCTGTGTTGATATTCTTTGCTTATTCCCAGTTGCCCTGGGACATCATCTGAGCCACAAGCCCCCTGGCTCCAGCCTCTCTGCTGCTGGCCAGATGCCAGCCTGAGTTTCTGAGCAGTAGCTAGAACTCCACCCTCAGGACCTCCCTCCGAGCCTTCTCTGGCAGGATGAAGGGTTTTGTGTGATTCTTGTAAATGCAGGAACATTTAATTGCAGGAACAGCCTCCAAGTGTTTTCTCTGCTCTCCGGCTAGCACGTGACCTGACCACTGCTGCTATCTGCAAAGGAAGTGGTGGAATGTGGAAGTTTACAGGGCGTTCGCTCGTGTACATGCATCTTCTGGTCCAGAGCCCGTGGAATCCAGCCAGCAGTTGCTGTGCCACTGTGTTCTCTGGCCTCGCCCTCTCAGCAGCCTTGAGCAGCCTGGGAGTCTTCTGCTTCATTCTTTTCTGGGGGGACAGGCCTTTGAACAGTTTTAGGAAGTTGGTCAAAACAACATCATGTTTTTAGTTTACATCCTATGCAGCTGTCTCTGCACTAGGAGTGCTGCACATAGTCTCTCCAGACTACAGACCCTGACCAGAACCCCCTGGAAGGGAATCATCCCAGCCAATCCTCTAGTACGAATTGTCCTATCCAGTGTATAGTCTTACTGGAAAATCATCATATCTACCCCAAACTTAAGAGTGCCCTGATAAGGGGCAGGCTTGAGGCTCTGACAGAAAAGGAGTTTGGGAGGGAAGAGGGCAAGGGGTTTTCAAATGCACTTTGAAGACCTTTCTAGGTTCTTATCCCATGAGCAGAGAGGAGAGTGGGTAACTTAGAGGTAAGGGTGTGGCTGGGAAAAAGGCAGATTTGATAGAGCTCTGTCCATGGAAATATAGGTAGGAGCTGCAGAGTCCAATAGCATACCCGACACAGGTCAGTCTCCAGGTTTTGCCTTCTAGAACCTGGTCCTTTGGTCCAGATAAGGCCTGGAGCTACCCTGTCATGCGATCACATGCATGCCTTCTGAGGGCATTAAAACAGTGCCATCAGATCCCAGATCTTCTTTTCTGGCCCTCAGGGGCTCCCTCCTTTCTGCCTTTCCCAGCAGGATGAAGGGATTCATGTGACTCTTGGACTCATAAGGTCCCAGGGTCCTAGGAAAACCCTGTTTCTTGTGTTCTCCTTGTATGCAAGGTGGCACAGGAGCAACTAGTGGCAACTTAAGCGAGCCAGACTCTTCTCTTGATTGTGAAGAGGGACTGACACTTGCAGTGCTTCCAAGGCCAACAGCTGCTCTGTTTTCTCACAATACTGGTGGAAAAAAATAGAATGAGAGACACTGGCAAACCAGAAGGTAGTTGGGATCCAAAGGTTCCCACTCAGCCTGAGCTCTGGCTCCTGGACCCAGCAAGGCCCAATGACAGGGACCTCAAAACAGACTTGAGAACCTCCTCTTTGTACCTTCAGACAAATGTTTCCTTTGGAAACTGTGACAGCAGCCACTTCCTTGTTCAACTCTGTTTAAGCCCCCAAAGAGTCAGTGTGAGGAATCCGTGGGAGAACACAAGGATGTGTGCCTTGCAGAAATGCAGGCACTCACCAACATAAATCAGGTGGTCAGTAAGTGTTTCCATGTTTGCTATTCTGTAATTTAAAAACACTGAAAACTTAGGAAACCAAGTATTTTATTGCTTTTCTTATGAATATTCAGATTAATTTCCCCTCAATCTTCTGCAAGCAGGCCTAGGCGGGAATGCTGTTAAGAGTCACCCTCCCTCTCCATCAATCTGGTCCTCAAAGGGGCTGTGGTGTTGGTGGAGCAGGGCCTGAGTAGCAGGACCAAGAAACACTGACGCTCCTGTCCACTTCACTCTGTTGGTAATAAGTCATGCCCACAGGAAGGAAAGACTAACTAGAATGAAGAAGAGAGAGAGAAAAAGGAATGACAGAGGAGGCCCATGTGCTGGGGAAGGCTAAACTCTCACTATGGTAACCATAGATTCCAAACCACTACTGAAGCCACAGGGCTTCAAGAGTTCAAGCACATTTGTGGGAGCAATAGGATGAATGATATGAATTTGGTACAGGTAATACTTGCTGGGGAACTGGGTCGGTGTCTCCAGAGCTGACAGCGCACTTGGGAACATCTATCAATCTTTGTTTTCATCCCATCATTATTCAAACTTGGGAACATCTATCAATCTTTGTTTTTATCTCATCATTATTCAGTTACTGTTCTGTGTTTTATAATATAAATGTGGAGTACTATAGCAGTACATGTATATAATTTATAAATAAATAAATAAATATATTGGGGGATGTATGCTCAAACATTTTCTGTTGATGAGGTACCCAGTCAAAAGAGCTTGGAGACCATCGAATTAGAATGGTAACAACAAAAAAAAGACTCAACCAACCTACCTAGAGGTTTGGGGTCTGACCAGGGCCTCTGCCAGGCTGGCTTGACATAGAAGGGGAAGAATCAGCTGTCCATTGGGAAAGCCCCTCTCCCACCTATGGTCTAGTGCCTGCTGCCCCTTTAAAGGGTAAAATCACTTGCATTTTGGTGAAGTAGGAAAAAAGAAACTACTATCATGACAATTACTATTTAAACCCACAACAAACCTATAAAGAGGTCATATCATAGTAGGAATCCTTTGTTCCCAGGCCATCCATAGACAATTAAAAGGCAAGTAGGGACTAGATTACATCTTCTCATATAGTTCCCACAATAATTTTGTGAAATACAGAAAAAAAGGGGGCTCAGGAAGTACAGAAACACCTGTCCCTGAAAGACAAGTCAGGACTGAAATCCAGCCCATGCCCTGTTGACCAACCCATCTGCCCCAAGGAAGGGGTGTCTTTTGCTAATTCTCACAAAAGTGCTGTGTGGATTAGCAATAGCCTTGCTTTTTTTTTTTTTGCTTTATTCTAACATAATTTTCTCATCAATTTTGCTTTTATAAATACAGTTTGTTGCTTGTCCTGGTTTAGTCTAATAATAATAATAAGTTGGAGAATCCCTGGAGAATGGGCATCATGGTGGGATAGCCGAATGGGGTTCTGGCTTCAGCAGATGCAGCCCCCAACAACACAGCACTACATAGATGAGGAGTCAAAAGCTGAATGTCATTTTCTGCCCCTGTGTCTCAGAGATGCCCTGAGGCTGTCTGGCAAGGGAGCTGTTCCATACAAAAAACAAAGAATTAATCACACCTCAGCTAGCCGGTGCTGCAGCCAGTCTGTTGCCTGGGTCCTGAGATGTGACCTGCTTCAAACGTCTTCGCTGGACATGGTCATGCCTGAGACCAGAGTGAAATAACATGATCCATTTGAACACAGCAATGGACGGTCAGAGATGTCCACACACATCTCTGCTCACCCTCCCCTTCCTGCAAACTCCATTCTTTTATTTATGGGGAAAGTTGATGTCTCCTTCAAAATGTCCTTTCCCTCTTAGAGAGTAATTTTGTTTCCCGTCATCAGGTAGCACTGAGACAGGAGTCAGAGTTGGGTCTCTCTCAGGCTGTTCTTGCAGTACTCTTGCGACCCTTAAGCCTCCTCGGTCTTGGGTTCCTCCATGGATTTGACAAATTCCTTGACTTCTTCTTCCAAGGCCTTGTTCCTCTTCTCCACATCTTCCCGGGAGCGCTCCACGTTGCGGAGGCTGATCTCTAAGGCTGCAAACTTCTTCTTTTCCTTCTCCAGTTCTTCATTGAGCCTCACCACCTTAGCCCAAACTTCATAATTCTCCTTCTCAAGGCTACAGGGAAGGGAAGAAAAGAATGACAGAATATGGCATTCATTCTAGGCTCTTCCTTCACCCTTGCTCACAACCTTCTGCTCATCTTCCTTTTCAAATCATAAGATCCTTATCCAACCTCTGATATGTCCCTCTTCCCACATGAAGACGTCCCAGGAAACCTGAATTCCCACAGCACTTGTGAGCCCCTACTTTGTCATTTAACATTACCTTGTGACATTATTCTGCTTTTTTTAATGTCATTTTGTTTTGTATCTTCTACCAGGTAACAAAGTCTTTGAAAGAAGAGACCAGCTCTAATAGATCTATATATTCACTCCCACAGCACCTTGTATCAGTCCTGGAAGCCCCATCCATATTTCAGATTTCTCACACCACTGTGCTCATGAGTGCCTCCTCATCCTGTGTCAATGGAGAGCATAGACTGGCACCCTCTCTTATTAAGGATTTCCTGAGGACCAAGATTTGGAGAAACAGAGGGACCTGCCCTTGTGGGAGCAGTGGTCCTGGCAGTCTCACCCTCATTTCTGAATTCCATGCCAGGTGAAAAATCTGTGGGATTCCTGCATTGCCAGGATTTTCATTGGTATTGGCCAAAATCCTAGTGTAGTGCCAGGTGCCCCCCCACCAGACTGTGCTGAATTGACCCTTAGGAATGAGTGTACATATGCCGATTGTGTGATTGAAAATTTGTTTCAGAATTTCATTCTGTAGAGTGTGCCTCCCTTTTCCCCCAGCGGCCTACCCATTTGTACAAGGGAGACTTGAGCCCCCATGTGAGCCCATAGCTTGGGTTCTATCTTCAAAGGCCTTGGCCTATTCTGTGGGTAAAAATCCATCTTCAGAACTTTGCCTACCCCTGCCTATCTCTTCTACTTTTTTTTTGAGACAGAGTCTCACTCTCTCACCAGGCACTAGGCTGGAGTGCAGTGGCACAATCTCAGCTCACTGCAACCTCCACCTCCTGGATTCAAGCAATTCTCCTGCCTCAGCCTCCCGAGTAGCTGGGACTACAAGCACACGCCACCACGCCCAGCTAATTTTTGTATTTTCAGTAGAGACGTGGTTTCACCACGTTGGCCAGGATGGTCTCGATCTCTTGACCTCGTGATCCGCCCCCCTCGGCCTCCCAAAGTGCTGGGATTACAGGCCTGAGCCACCACGGCCAGCCCTCTTCTTAAAGCTAAATTGGTCTCATTTCTTTGGCCCTCTCATTACAAACCTACTTTTTTCCTCCAAGTTTTCTGTACCCCTCTGGCTCTGGAAGAAATTCCATGTAAGGCATTGTGCTAGGCCCTGTCTGTGTAGGCTCAGAAGTCTGGGATGGGAGGCTTCCCCGACAGCTGGATTCAGAAGACTCTGTTCCATTCAGGAGGAGCAGCCACCTCTGTGGCAGCCAGTTCTTTTCCTACCTTGTTGAAGATACGCATGTCTTCAACGGGGCAGGAAACTGGCTGCCTCTGTGACAGCCAGTTCTTTTCCTAACCCGTTGAAGATACCCACTTTATTTTTCTCCACAGCACTTGCCATCATGTCTGAGTATCTTCAACAGGGTATCAGAGAAGTGTGAGACTTCTCTGGGACTGCTTTGATCCCTGCCAAGATGTCACAGAAATCTTTAATTCTACAAAAGATTGGTTTCAGGTTCTTAGACAAACAAACTACATTTTGCTTCTAGATGGCAGCTTTCTATGTGGAACAGTAAATGAGGGTTCACAGCAGCCTTCCCTTCAGATACCTGAATCTGCTGGACTAAGACATATCCATAAATCTAAGAGCCCACTAATTCACATTTCACTGCCTCATGACTAGTGCTGATATGGGCACAGCTAGATCAAGGTTTTCTTTCCTGAAAACAAATTTGCCGGCCAATCAGTAGTGTGAAAAAGATTTCAAGAAAATACTTTACCTACCCATGAGAACAAATTGTGTGCATGGATCTTGGGAATTTGCATGTGACAGTGGCAACAGCTGCCTAACTGGCCTCCCATTTCTGTTTGCCCCCCTGCAGCTGGTGCTCAGTGGGAAGCCAGAGACCCGGTGAAGAATAAACCAGGTTGAAACCACCCAGAAACTTCTGTCTTACTCAGGCTTTCCAGTGGCTGACAAACCCCTACTGCGTCCTGGCCTCCTGTACTTCTCCACCCTCATCTCCTTCTAATCATTCTCCCTAGCCCCAGGCAGCTTCCACTCTTCGTGGGTGGAACCATGGGGGCCCGCTCCTTTCTCACGGCCTCAGCACCAGCCATGATCATCTCCCATCTATGCACCTGAGTCACTCCTCATCTCCTTCAGGCCTTTACTTACCTGCTGCCTTTCTCAGGGAGGCCTTCCCTGACCCCCTTCCCTGACCAGAACTCATTTTACACTGGAACCCATTCCTTGAAATTTCCAACCTTCTGACCCACTTAATTTTTCTCCATAGCACTTGCCATCAGCTGACATAACATATATTTCATTATATATTTATATTGTCCATCTGTTCCCACTAGAAAAAAGTTCTGAAAGTACAGGGACTTTTGTCTCTTTCGTTCAGTGCTATTCCCTAGCAACAGGAATGTGTCTTGCACAGATGAGGGGCTTGAGGAATGTTTGCAGAATCAATTAATGACCTTAACATAAAAAAAATTTTTTTTAAGTTTCTTTAAATTAGTTAAAGCATCTTGATTCTTAAAGAACCACTCACTGTTTGGAAACTGTTGATTAGGTTACTTAAGCTAGATATTTACATTTCCCAAATCTAGCCTAAAGTTTAGAGTGTTCACCTATTTAGTCGTCTCATTGTTCCCTTTACTCTTTCTTTCCTAGGCCTGTTATAGACTACTGTCTTTCCAAAATGGAAGTTCTGTGATGTGACTTCTCTGGTGGATGAGAACAATCCCTCTTGTCTCTAAAGATGGAAGTCAAGTGCCGCCCAGTGTCCCTCTGTCTGTGACTTACTTTTTAATCTGTTCCTCATACATTTGCTTCTGTGTTTCTATTTCCTTTTGTAAGTCCCGGACTGTCCTCTGCAAAGAATCAAGTTCCTCTTCTCCAGAGTTCTTTTTTCCAGGCCCAGTTTCAGAGTTTGGACTGGCAAGAGTATCTCCCTTGGAGTCACAGGCTTGGGAAGAGAGTGCATTGGCTTCCTCCCCAGGGGACCCTGGCAGGGAAGGGACGTTATCATAGGTAGAAGTCCGCTGGGAGTCAGAAAGTTGGCGCAAGTCTTGAGACATCGTTCTCCTGTGCCCTTCCCCTGCCTTTGCCTCTGAAGAAGGTGACCAGAACTCATTTTTAAAGATCTCCATTTTGCTGCTGTTGGCACCTTGAAAAGCTGATGTCAAGAAACATTTCCGGTTAGGGAGTGTCTGAGTCCTTTTTCGAGACTGCATCTTCCAATCTCCTGGCTTCTCCCTGGGTGCTTTGCTGCTGTCCTCCAGAAACCCATCACTCGGCTGCTGTCCGGTGGGACTGGTTGTGTCAGAGTCGCTTGTCTAGAAAAGAAATGGCCATGGATGTCACATGGGGTTTTCACCTCTGTGTGTCATGCTCCTAAGAAGGATTAGAGACCCCAAAACAAATGTTTCCTGGTAGCATACCGATGAAACTCTTAATATATCACATTAATTGATTATCTGCATTGGCATTTTTTCCAAAACAATACTGAACTAAAGAAACCATGTTCTAGAGATGAAGTGCTCACCAAGATCAAGTGTTTGTGGTTAAAAAATCCTAAAGTGGGATCGTTGGGTAATCTTAGAATGGGTGGTCTTTGTAAATATGACTGAAAACCCAGAAGCCATAAAAGTTTGATAAATTTGACCTTTTGATTTCTATGACCTAAAAAATTAAAAAGAACAAAAATAAAACAAAGAAACAAATCACCGCATACCAAACTAAAAAAGCAAATAACTGGCAAAAAATATTTGCAATGCATATCAGACAACTGGTTACTCTCCTTAATAGATAAAGTTCATAAATATTGAGAAGAAAAAGATTAAAAACCAATATAATTATGGTCAAAGGACAAGATCAGGCAGCTCACGGTGGAAAAAATGAAACTGGCCCTTGTACGTAAGAAAAGATGTTCAGCTTCTCTCATAATACGAGAAACTCAAATTAAAATTAAAACTCCTGAAAGGCCAGTTCTCACTTATCACATGAGCAAACTCCCAAAATTTGACAACATGCTCTTCTGCTGGTGAAAGTGTAGGAAAACAGTTCTTTCATGCATTGCTTCTGGAAGTATAAAATGATACAAACTCTGATAATTTATTTTAAAATCACACAATCAAATCGATTTACTCTCTGACCCATCAAGCCCACTTCTGAAAATTTATGTGAGAAATACATCTACCTGAGTACAAAAGGAGGTCTGGTCAAGGTTATTTATTACAGCTTGATTTGTAGTCTAAAGAACTGAAAGGCTGGGTGCAGTGGCTGATGCCTACAATCCCAGCACTTTGGGAGGCCGAGGAGGGTAGATTGCTTGAGCTCTGGAGTTCGAGGCCAGCCTGGGCAACATGGTGAAACCTTGTCTCTACAAAAAATACGCCAAAAATTTAGCTCAGCATGGTAGTATGCACCCATAGTCCCAGATACTTGGGAGGCTGAGGCCATAGAATCGCTTCAGCAGGAGGTCTAGGCTGCAGTGAGCTGTGATCACACCACTGCACTCCAGCTTAGGCGATAAAGTGAGACCTTGTCTCAAAAAAAAAAAGAACTGAAGGCAGTCTGTTTATCTATAGGGACTGGTACAACTACAGAATGGAACACTGTATACCTCCTGAAAAGATGAGGTCATATGAGGTAGTTATCTGGGTATTGACATGAAAAAGTCTCCAGGATACACTGCTAAGTACAAAGATACAAAGTTATATGTGAGAGTGTATGTGTGTGTATGTATGTGACTGTAGAGGGAGAGAGAGAATTATACTACATTTTGTGTAAAAAAGGAGGTAAATTACACTCATGTTTTCTTGTATTTTCAAAAATGAACAATGACGGATAAGAAACTATGAAGGCTAAATGAAGGCAATGAGAGTTGGGGTGGGTGAGAATATGGGAGGGAGTACAACTTCTCAATGTATACTTTTTTCTATCTTTTTGATTATTTGAACCATGTGCATATATTATATATTTTTAAATGAAATCATTAAGAAAAAGTAGAGAGAATATGATACTTAAACATAAAATCAATTGCTTCTTAGCTCCTCTTGGCTAAGATCAAGTGAGACCTAAACATAAAATCAGACAATTGGGTTCGAGCCCTCCCTTTGACCTTGGTAGCCAATCATTTGCTTCAGAAACCCCACCTGGAGTTAGAAGCACCTGGGTCCTGAAGGAAGAACTGAATCTGAGTCCTCCTCTATAACAAGTTAGTGCTTCTGTGTTGGGCCAGCTGCTCAGCCTCTCTGAGTTTCTGCTCCTCAATAACACAATACGAATGATAAATTCTACCCTACAGTGTTATGTAATATGAGGACTCTAGAAGTGAACAGTATAAATTTTTGAGCATAGTTCCTGCCCACAGAAATCAATAAACGGCAGAAATCTGTTAAATGAGTACAATAATGGCTATTCTCAAGGACTGTAGGATGATCTTGTTACATGAAGCATGAGCATTTTAAAATTTTATTTTAGTTTTAGAGTGTTAGTAAAATGCATTGCATCCAGAAATACCTACCCTAAGAAAAATCACAACCACTACTCATTACCTGCCTTTTAAAAAAATCTTCAGAATTAACAGTACTGCAGGTAACTTGAATCATCTGATCAACTAGAAATCTTAAATCCATTTTTTTGGCCACACATAAAGATCAAGCTATTATATAAAGTTCACATGTTCTTTGTAAAAATATTTGTTCCTATAAATATATAAAAATATTTGACCTTTGTAAATGATTGCCCTCACATAGTCTACATTTCAGAGTCAGCAGAGCTTGTGGACACTGGGAACGTGAGTTTCAACCCTTCAGCACAAACGTGGGGGCTGACACGGCTGAGACAGCTTATCGAGGAATGAGAAATATTACACAAACACATCACATACTCTGAGAAAGGAATCACGTTTCATGGGTTAGCAGGAAACCAGTTTTCTCTGGACGTTCACCCAGGATTTTCAACAATTCTCATAAAAACATTTACAATGTGGTATACATTTTTTCCATTGAATTTCTCTGGGTTTCATTTGAGTCTCTCTTTTAGAGTAGGCTTCAGTGAGGACTCTCATTGCTCAGTCACTGGGCAATTGGCACACTTGTCACTCACCCCCCTCAAGAATGCCAATAGAAACTAGATTTGGAGGACAGGCATGATGGCTCATGCCTGTAATTCCAGCACTTTGGGAGGCTGAGACAGGCAGATCACAAGGTCAGGAGATCGAGACCATCCTGGCTAACGTGGTGAAACCCTGTTTCTACTATAAATACAAAAAATTAGCTGGATGTGGTGGTGTGTGCCTGTAGTCCCAACTACTCAGGAGGCTGAGGCAGGAGAGTCACTTGAACCTGGGAGGTAGAGGTTGCAGTGAGCCAAGATTGTGCCATTATACTCCAGCCTGGGTGACAGAGTGATACTCCATCTCAAAAAAGAAAGAAAAAAAGAAAAAAGAAACTAGATTTGGAAAGAGGCCAGGCTTTCAAGGTATGTTCAGATGAGTCTGTATCAGTTGTGCCCACTGCCACTGCATCATCTAAAACTCCCCAAATTGCGACCCCAGAGCAGGCCTTACATGGAGTTGCCTGGACTAAAGGAAGAACCCAATGAAAGCAGACGGTTCTCTGCACCTTACCATGCTACTGAAGCTGTCTGTCCTAGAAATTCGGGGGTCTTCAGTGGCATCCCAGCCCACAGAGCTTCGGGCCACTGGAGCTTTCTTGGGGTCATTTTTCTGTGCAGGGGGTGACAGGGGTACATCCTTGGACTTGGGGAAAAGGACTGCATGATCTCTGATCATCATAGTCATCACTCTTTGGATCTGAGGAGTCCCTGAAAGAAAGAAGAAAAAGATATGTAGAGTAGTGTAGGAGGCAGGTAGTCAGTCCTCAAGGATCTTCACTTGTGGATGTCCCCAGACTCAGTCCTACAACTACATGGCCCAGAAGGGCCTCATTCTCCTTCTCAAAAGACCCTTTTTAATTGCTTGGAGTTGGAAATTATGTTGAAAGGGATGGAATAAAAGGATATGGGAGTAGAATGAAAGAGGGAGCTGTTTTAGGGGGAGCCAATAGTCCACTGGATTAGTTTTTGATCAGGAAAGTAGGCAATAAAATAGAAGAAAAATGAAAACAGCTTTCTCTCATGATGTGGTCCTCAATATGACATCTGGTTTCTTATCAGACACACAGCAAATATGTGCCAGGCTTACTGCCCCTGGCCCACATCCATGGCAGATATCAGTACTCTATGCCAGGACTTTTGTTCATTGAACCAAGACACAACCTCAGAAGCCTGCCCAGCACAGTTTCATAAGCAGCCTTTTTGTGAGCTGGCTTATAAAATAAAACCTGGCGGGGCATGGTGGCTCATGTCTGTAATCCCAGCACTTTGGGAGGCTGAGGCAGGAAGATCACTTCAGGTCAGGAGTTCGAGACTAGCCTGGCCAACATGGTGAAACCCTGCCACTATTAAAATTACAAAGATTATCCAGGTGTGGGGGTGTGTGCCTGTAGTCCCAACTACTCAGGAGGCTGAGGCAGGAGAATCACTTGAACCCAGGAGATGGAGGTTGCAGTGAGCTAAGGTCACACCACTGCACTTCAGCCTCAGCAACAGAATGAGGCTCCATCTCAGTAAATAAATAAATACAATGAAACCTGCTTGCTTGATCTGGCTAAGGGTGTTTAAAAGTAATGAAAGACTAAGAAATACTAGCTAGCTATTTTTGTGCTAGCCTACTGTACTCTAGGACCATTGGGCAAACGCTTGACCTGTCTTTTGTTGTGATCTGGAAAATGGACACAATTCCTGCCCTGCCTACCTCACAAAGCTACTGCATGATTCAGATGAGAAAGACAACCAGCTGAAAATGCTTGACAAACTTCAGAGCAGTGCACAAATATCAGGGTGAGTGCTTTATTTGTTACTTCCTGTGCACCTGCTTTCATTACGGGACCAGCCATACCTCTCATGATCACAGCAGGGTCTTCAACCTTCGACCTGATGAGATTCACACCAATCACAGTAGCCAGGTTGTCCACACTCATCTTATTAACAGCACAGTTCAGCTGTATTTCATGTAGGAACCTGGAGGCAGCCAAGAAATCCCATGGTAGAAAGCAGGAAGTAGCCAGGAAGAAGAACCATATGGTTCCAGTGAGAACTCCAGGATGTATCTCAATGCTTTCCTCCTAGTCTCAGGAATGAGACCAGCCTGCTCTGCCCACAAGAATTTTGACTCATCCTGAAAGATCCAAGACCAAGGAAGGAAGAGGAACCAGGAGGGTCCTGCCCAGCTGCTGAGATACGGTATTGGGGAGTTGGGAGGAATCACATAAGCAGGAGGTAAGAGCCATGTCAGGAGCTCGGAGTGGACTAGAAAAGGTGAAATGGACATCTGACCACATTCACGTCTTGCCTTGATAGGCTTATATCCCAGCTGTCAGCACCCATCCCACCAAAGTCTCCAAAGAGAAAAACTTTATTAGTAAGAATGTCTCAGGTCTGGGGAATCCATGGTGCCTCCTTGCTCTCATCCTCTGATTAGAGCACAAACATTGCTAATTCTCAGCAGGTGCTCCATAACACTGAATTTTTACTAAAATTCTACCCCTTTGAGGAACAAAGCTCTTAGATTCACTGTAAAAATAGGGAATTTCTAAATACTCTAAGAACCATTTAAAAATTTATAGAATGAAGCAACAAAATTTCAAATACAGAGCTATTATTAAATAAATGGTGATGTGTCCAAATAATGAAACATTATGAAATACTATAAAGTTATTTATGATCTAATTTTGTGACATGTGGAAATGCTCATAGTAAAAAATCAAACCAAAAAAGCAGGATACAATCATATATATATATATATATATATATGTATATATACACACACACACATACACATATATATACATACACATATATAAAAGATATATATGGTATAATTTTGATTTACTATAAAATACTGTTCCCCTACATTTATACTGAGGTATGAAAAGATCTATCATGAAGAGGAAACACCCAGAAGGAAAAACGCAAGTGTTAATAGTACTTATTGCTAGGTGAGGGGATTGTGGGTTCTTTTTATTTCTCATTTACCATTCGCTATATCTTCCTGGTTCCCAAGTCAAGCAAGTATGACTTTTATAATCTAGGAACTAGAATAAATTATTTAAAAAAAAAAATAAAAGACATAATTCAGGTCTGTCTGGAATGAAGATCCTACTTCCCAGCCCAGCCAGATCTGGATCAATCCACAGCTAGAGTTGCCACAGGGATGATGCACGGCCGGTCTCCAGAAAGGGCTGAAGGAGAATAACCAGGGTGACCCAGAATGAATGTCTCCCCGGCACTAAGCTATGGCTCACAGTCACGAAGATGGGAGATCATCCTGGAAACATTATAAGGATTCTGGGTTCTCTTGCATGTCCCAGGACCCTGGGCAGTGCTGAGGCAGGCCTAAAGTGGGGAGCATGTTCATTTTTTGGGTCAACCAGGTTTTCAGAATCCTTGAAATTATATAGGAAGCTACTTTAGTGTTATGTGAATGGAGCTGATACTCCAAAGTGCTGGACCAGAATCTCTGTGTTCACAGAGGTAGTCCCTCCTTTTCTAACTAGGAGCTTCTTTCTGATGGGGTTGAAAACCGTAGAGTTGATACCATGGGCCTCTCACCTGCAGATATAGCTCAGGAGACTATAGTTGTCACGAGGAAGGATGGAGAGCTGCTTCATCAACTCCTGCTGAGCCTGGGAAGAGATTTACACAAGCAAATCATTTACCAGTAAATGACCCTGCCCACGTGCCAGCAAGAAGACCCTGGAACAGAATTGCTGTATCTGTGCAGAAACGACACTTTGGCAGTCATTCCTGTCCCTGTAGTTTTACGGATTAAAAAAAATGAAAATAGCTCTAAATTCTCATAAAATTTCAAAAAAAAGGTTCATAGTTTTTGTCATGTGTGCTTTTTATTTATATGTGATTATGCCACTGCACCCTACCCTTGACCCTGAGCTACTCTAAGGAAGGACTGTTTAACAACTCATACGATAATTGTTTGCTTAATGAATGCTTGAGATGTAACAACTCAATAAAGAAAAAGACCATAATAAGATATCTCAGAATTACTTTAAGACTGGTGAGAAAAGGAGGATACTTCTGAGAAGGATTTCAAGCACTATGGCCTAGCTGAGACCTGCTGGGAGACAGACAGGCAGAAGATGCTGGAGGGTGGTGCAAGGTGAGACTGTTCACGCTCCGCAGTGGATGGCTGTGGATGTCAGGCAATGTCTACAAGGAATGCATGTGCCAGAGAGACGAGGGAAGGGAGCTTTTCTGTATTTTCAACCACAGTTGCCTACAGTGTCTGTAATCACCATATGCAACATGGTGCTTGTGAGAGTACACGATTCACTAGCTGAGTGTGGTGGTGGGCACCTAGAATCCCAGCTACTCGGGAGGCTGAGGCAGGAGATTCGCTTGAAACCAGAAGGCGGAGGTTGCAGTGAACTGAGATCAAGCCACTGCACGCCAGCCTGGACGAAAAAGCAAAACTCCGACTCAAAAACAAAATAAAACAAAAAGAGGGTACACAATTCCCATGCGGCATGCAGGCACTCCTCAAACCTGAGCAGCTCTCCTGTGGAAAACACACCCTCCAGCCTTGTCGGCCCATGGGTGGCACCTCCTGTAGATGTAGACCTTCTTAGCGCAGCATCAGCTTCATGCTGAGATCCCTCCTTCAGCTGAGTCAAGTAAATTCTTTGCAAAGGTTGCTACACATTCACCCCTCCCAGCTGCCACCTCTGCCATGTTTTCACCAGTGAGAAGGACCTTAGTCCCTGTGTGTAGACATGCATTGCCACAGAGGTGGAAATTCTCAAAGACGCTGAGATTGAGAAAAGCTGGGAGAAGCAGGTGTCAAGTGAGTGCGGGGGTGGGAATCTTATTGTCAGAACAGTACATAGGTGCCTCCTTTACTTTCCCCAGAACCCAGGGATGAGACACCATCTGAAACATTTACCTTTTTAGCTGCCTTTTAAACCTTATTCCACACAATGTTATTACTTTCACAATGGTGAGCAGATATACCAGTATAAGTTAAGATTTTTCATATCCCCTTCTCCCTCCCCCAATAAAGTTCGTAAGTTATGCACAAAATATCACCCTTCAGATCATGCAACCTAATTTTTGTTTGGAGAAGAGCCACAAAACCTGTTATCAGGTTAGCCGTATCATGATTGTTCTCTTCCTTTCTTAATTTTGAAATATAAAGTCAGCTTTTCTTTTATGTCAGGACCTATTCAAATCATGATGCTCCCCGCACCATCTGTCAGCGATGGAAGTTCTTACAACCGTGTTTTCTTACAAGGCTAGGGTGCTATTTCTTCATTCATTTTAAGTGAATATATTCTATGGAGCAGACTATCTAACAAATTCTGAAGCATGGAAGATAATAAACCTCCCCTTATGTTGAAAACATTTTTAAGCCACCCACCATTATCATATCCCTGGGTCCTCAAAGCAATCCTAGGCATAGCTGATATTATGAAAATTATTTAAGTTTGTGCTGTCCAATGGAGGAGTTATTTGCCACAGGTAGCTACTTAAATTTAACTAAATCAAAATCAAATAAAATTAGGAATTTGGCTTCTTCTCAGGTGCACTAGCCACATTTTAGATGCCCAAAAGCCATGTGTGGCTTGTGGTTACCATATTGAATGGTGCAGATATATATAAAGTTCCATTACCATAGAAAGTTCTATTGGTCTAAGTAAATAAACTGAGTCTTATAAAAGATGCATAATTTGTCTAATGGCAAAATCAAAGTTAAATCTAGGTCTTCATTATAGATTTTTCTGTGCACCATTTTGCCAGAGAGGGCTTTTAACATAGTCATTGATATAAACCAACCTACTTAAAGAGGTTAAACCCTCATATCAACAGTGTGACATAAACTTCTTCTTGGATCACTTGAATTTGAAAATCTTGTTTAAAAATCATCAAGAATTGCTGTTGTTGGTTGGGTTTCATCAGTTTCCTTCGTTGGTTGGTTGGCTGGCTCATTATAGTAACATGACTATAGTGTGGTCATTGTTGACTATAAGGCTTTTCTAGAAATAATTTATTCAGGATCAGAAATCCTGCTGGTCAACTTGTACACTCTCACAAGCATGATGCTGCAGATGGTGATTACAGAACCTACAGGCAGCTGTGGCCGAAAAGAATGACAATCAAAAAAACTTCCCTGTCCTGCTTCTCCCTAGCACATGCATTCTTTGATCGACCACGCCTGACACTCACAGCTGCTGTAGAGCTTGAACTATGTGACCTCACACTTGCCTTCCAGCCTGTCCTTGTGTCCCAGCAAGTCTCAGCAGGGTCATAGTGCTTGAAACCCTCCTTTGATGTATCCTCCTTTTCTTACTACTTTTAATATGACCCAGTGGTATTTGATTATGGGCCGATTCTTTATTGGATTATTACATCTCATGAAGGCTGTGGTTTGCCAGTCACTATGATTGAGTTCATATGCCTTTTGTTGCTGAGGAAGTTTCATTTTGACTATCTTACCAAAAAGTATGGGCCCCTTGACCCACTGTTGCCTAGTGGAATCTTGTCCAGAAAACCAATCACTTGCTTCTAAAGCAGGACAACTAACTCTAAGAAGATGCAAACCTTTGCCTCATCCGCATTCGTGAGCTGCCCACAGAGCAGGAACCCTTCATACTGGCTCCAGGGAATCACGGGCTCTGGGAGGTCTCGGAGGTAGAGCTTTAACAGGGAAGCCACAGTGTGCACATCTGTGTCTCTGAAAGAAAAAAACCAACTTCTTTTAAACCCCTTTTAAAAAAAAAAAAAACATTACGATGTTCCTCACTTCCATCCTGGTGATTCAGTGACTAGAACCATAAATTACAAAGGGGAATTCTGCAGAGGAGTAGAGTCTGATAAAGAAGAATCAGAGCAAAACATTTTTGCTAATTCACCCTTCTGGAACAAAAATCCCGAATACATTTTCCTCTGTCCCTTCCACCCAACTACCTCAAAGGTGAGTTCAAGGTCTACATTTTTACTAAACCTTCCTTAATGATTTTAGTCTTTATTGCATTCTTCTTTCTTCAACTTATTTAGCGCCTCACAGTTAGCATTGTCTAATTAGTCTATAATTTTGTATGTGTTAACTCTTTTATATCCTTGGTCCATTCATCTCTTTAATCTTCCAGAGCGCCTAAAATAGTGCTGAGATTAATTAATGCAATCAATCAATAAGCATTGAGAAAACCTGCCAGGTGCAAGATACTTGTCACACACTGGGATTTCAGTAACCAATCCAAGGGACACGCAGGAGCCCTGGCCCCATTGAGCCACAGAGCTATGGGGACTCGAGCATTACAATACTGTGTGGCTAATGCTATGTTATGGGAAGCCCAGGATTCAGGATCCTATGGAAGCATGGAAAAAGAACACCCAAGGCAGAGATGGGAACACATAAGTGACTTCTCAGATGAAAGAGCACCTGAAATGAGCTCTGAAAAGTGGTAAGGGGTTAGGGCATGAGGCAGGCAGCATGTGTGTCAGCCTGGAACATGAGGAGAGGAGGCCTCACCATGGGCCTGATTGACTGAAAGAAGCACTGCTCTTCAGTTCAGCTTCTCCATCTATAGGAGGGCTTCACAAGTACGGGCCAGGAGTCAGATCTGTCCCACTGCCTCTACTTGTACAGCCTGTCAACGAATAATGATCTTTACATTTTTTAATAGCTGACGGGAAAATCACAAGAAGAAGAGTGTTTCCTGATGTAAAAATTATAAGACATTCAGATGTCAGCATCTGTAAGTAAAATTACGGAAGAACACCACCACGTTTGTTCATTTATGTGCTAAGCAGAGTATCGTGGTTGCAGTAGAGACCATCTGGCATGCAAAGCCTAAATATTTAATATGTGGCCCATTAAGAACAGTTTGCTGACCCTGGCTTACAAGGCAATTGCATTGATTCTGCAATGCTACAAGAGAAAATAAGATTCACTACCATATTCCTGAAGCTGAAGAAATGTTTATTTCATATTTATAAAACCTGTCATTCTTAGGCAGCAGCCCTGGTAGCGTCATGAAAAGGATGTGATAGGAGGTCCAGAGCAACCTGGGAATCTCCTTGATTTCAGTGATGAGAAATATAGAATAGGGCGGAGGACATGCCTCTTGGTCCTAGGAGGGAAGGGAGGGGTGGATCTGGACAAGAGGAGGAGAAGGGAAGCATCTGAGGCAGCAGAAACAAGAACACTGGGCCTAGATTGTAAAGCTCTGTCTTGGCGCTTTGTGTGCATTTGGCTTTGGTTTTGACAGCCAGTTGTTGGAGCTGTCTTCTGAAAAGGCTCCTCCTTTGCAGCCTGTGAACTTTACCTGAATAGGAAAACACAGGCTGGCACAGAGCTCACTCTATGCTCTGTGGTTGCCCTCAGGAAATCTGAGATGAGAACCATTTATTTAACATGAGGATTCTGGAAAATCCTTCCCTGCTGAGTCACTGCCTAAAAATACCCAAGGCAAAGCCAGACTAGGAAAAGTACTCTTGTCAAAATACGTTAGGAGAAATTCCCGAGAAGTGGCAGAAAGACAGTCAGCTGACAATTTGCAGGAGCAGAATCCTCCCAAAGTCCAAAAGTTGCATCCCGCAAAATTCCCTACACTGCAGTCCACCCGCTTGTCTCTAACAGCATCCTGAGACTCTCATTTGATTGGGGCCTCTCCTTCACACACTTCATCCACTCAGCCTTCCAAATCTCTTCAATTCTATTATCCTGAAGTGAGGCTGATCCCTGTAATCCCCTCCTCTCCTTTCATTACCCTATGCCTCCAGTATTCTATGCTTTGTCCACTACAGGGCACAGCTCTCAACGCTGAAACATGCCAATGGAATGAGTGAAGAAAACAGAGTTTGAAATGGAAAAAACAGTGTAAATGATTAAGTCAAGAAACTGGATCCTGGCTGGGAGCAGTGGCTCACGGCTGTAGTCCCAGCACTTTGGGAGGCTGAGGCGGGTAGATCACTTGAGGTTAGGAGCTTGAGACCAGCCTGGCCAACATTGCAAATCCCCATATCTACTAAAAATACAAAAATTACCTGGGCGTGGTGGCAGGTGCCTGTAATCCCAGCTACTCAGGAGGCTGAGGCAGGAGAATCATTTGAACCCCAAGGCAGAGGCTGCAGTGAGCCGAGATTGCACCACTGCCCTCCAGCCTAGGTGACAGAGTGAGACCCCATCTCAAAAAAAAAAAAAAAGAAAGGAAGAAAGGAAGAAACTGGATCTTTTGAAGAGAAACAACAATAAAAAAGACAGCTAGACAGTTTAATCAGGAGAAATTTAGACAGCAAAAACATCCATCATTAGAAAAGAGAAAGGGGTTATAAACACAGCTACAGTATGGATGTTTCAGTTATGCCCACTGCTGGGCCTAGCTAACTCCTCATTCTTGTTTATTGGGTCTCAGTTTAAATGTCATTTTCTTGGGGACCTCCCTAAATCCACCAGGCCATGTGAAAAGCCCCTGTTCAAAGTTTTCATAGTACTGACTTTCCTTTTCAGCACTTAACACCATGTAACTTGTACAATTATTTCTATAAATTTTTGTTTTAATGTGAGCACCTCATTGTACTAGGGCTAATTCAGATGTCTATTTTATGGTCTAAATTTGTAGCACTATTTTTTTCTGAGTTTGCTGTTCTTCTAACCCAATAGAGCAACTTTAAATCATTCTTAAAAAAAAAAAAAAAAAAAACAACGGTTAAGAGTAAGTCAGGAGCCAAGTGGCTTCTGAGTTCAACGGCTGATGCACAAGGGATTACCCAAGACTCCCCAGATGGCTCTGATGCTTGTAATGTGGCATGTCTGTAAGTGCATTTCTCACAGACACATAGGGGTAAGAAGCATGTTGGCTTTGTAGCCAGGCAGTGTCCATCCTGGTAGAAACTTGGCAAGAGATTTTAAAATTCACATTTATGTGTCTAAGGACACCAGGTACACCTGCACTAGTCTCACCAAACAGCAGCTCTTTTGCTCACCTTTATTCTAGTGAGGTAATGGGTAGGGCATCTTGGGGTGGAGCCCAGCACATGACCAATGCAGAGGATCTGGATCTGGGTGAGTTCCCATAGGCATGAAGCTGGGGACACCAGGAGGGGACTCCTTGCTCTCCCCAATATCCCTGCTTCCACCCGCTGACTCCTAAAATTCCTTCTCTAGGAGGCAGAAAAGCTACAACCATAGCTTCTCTCTCCTGGTCCACTCATGACTCTGAAAACCCTGCCTTAACTCTCACAGCCTTCAACGCCAGAACACACCCATGGAATGAGAAGTGGGGAGTAAGAAAAGGTGTGAAGAGAGGGCAGAAAAAGAAGAAAAAGAGGGTTTTCAGAATCATGAGTGAAACCAGAGAGAGAGAAGACCTGGTCTCTCCTAACATGCTCAAATGTAACTAAATAATAAGAATCAAATAAGAGCCAGTCACACCTCCCAAATCAGACTTGTCCTCTCAAGGGTTATGTGGACCTAAGAGGTGCCCCTGGGAAGACCCTGAAGAGCCCCTGATGAGCTTCCTATTTCTGGACGTGTAAATTCTACCCCTTAGTTCCAGGGGTGGAGATGTCATGACAAGATAAGGTAATTTTTTCCTCCTTCCAGCCCCAAATATTTCAAAATAATCAAAGATTCCCACACCACCACCCATGCTGACTCTATAGTGCATAGGCTAAAGCCTAAGGCAGTTATTTGGCAAATCCCAGCAATTGCATCTATTTGTTTTGGCACACTGTATGGCATTGCTCTAGCAACAACCCACCTGTATCTTTCATCAGGTCAAGGCTAACTGAAAACATAAAAAGAAACTGAATATAAAGGTGGCAAGCATAATGAAACAGGCGCCTGATAACAAAATGCTTTTATGGGCTGCTGAAAGGTCCCTGTGCTTGGTGTCCATAACCTGCTATTGTTCCAATAACAACTGCATCTCTTGCTTCCCTAGGAGATCCTAGGTGCTAAAATATAGCACCTTGGGAAATTAACTTATTACTTATTAAGGGCAGGAAAGGTGCCTGTATGGTGGTCCAAACTATGACTGTGGCTGTAAGAGATCTCAGAGATGCTTGGAGGAAAAATGGGCAGCACTGGTGATTAGAGTGAGGGGTGAGAGAGCTTCCACACAAGGTGACACTTAGGTCTTCACAATTTTCTCAGAATCAACCCAACCCCTTTGTCCAAAATAAGCTTGGCAACTTTCATTTTTGGAAACTGGATAGAGTTCAGGCCCATCTTACTAAATCTTGGTTTATGGGCTGCTAGTTTGGAAAGAGCAGTCAATCTTATGCTAGCAGGACGAGTTCACGCAGGCAGTTGGGGTGAAGATTGCACAACACTGGGTGGGGATTGTACTAGCCGAGTGGGCAGAGAAGGAAATTCAACTGAGTGGTTGGCAAAGCTGGGGAGGAAGGGGGTAGGGGGAGGAAGTGTCACTATGCCTGATATGCCCCAAACAGGGTTGGCAGACCTCCACAAGAAGGACTTAGGATGCCCGGCTGCCAAGATATCAGATGTGTTGCTTGCAAAAGGACTCAGAACTGAGTCAGAATCACGTAGTACTGTGATCTTGGAAACTAACAAGAAGTCCTAATTCTGGCCACTCCTGGAATGCTAACAAAGGCCACTGGTGCCCTTGGATATAGATCTGGTGCACTCTCCACCACACCAAATGTTTGTACAGTCAGCTCAGCTCTTCCATGTTCCTCATCTGACCTGAAGGGTGAGCCTCAGGCAGGACCCATCTTTCTCCCCTCCTCTGCATGTCCCCTTCTCCTGTGTCCTAAACATCACCTGAATCTGCCCAGCAGAGTTCCAGTTCTGGTTTACATCATCTCTCACATAAACTATCTGCATACTCTCTTAACTCTGCTCCAGCCTCCCAAATGCCCAATCAGGAGCAAAACAAAGGCTTTTTCTGTTGCAAGCCAGGGCTCTTAGAAGTGTCTATGCAAGTCCCATGGCTCCACTGGAATGGAGAGGCCCTCCCAGCCAAGCCAGGCCAAGGGGCGAGCAGAGGTGGGACACTGCAGCTGGGCAACGTACCTGTCAAAGGAGGGACGTTCTCCGGCATCAAAGGCATCTCTCAGCTGCTTCACCAGGTTGTCCTGCCCAGGCAGACGGAAGATGCCCTCTTCATTCCTACCGTGCTCCAGGATGAAGTCTGCACATTTCTCCACCAGGATGGGCACCAGATGGGGGCCAAATTTCTGTTCATAGGCCACAGTCTCATCCAAGCGCTGGCCAAACACTGCTGAGGAGAGAGCAAACAGAATCTGCCAGTCATTCTGTCGTTCATTGGATGAACTATTTCTTGACTTTCTGTGTCACCTGTGACTTCACAGGTTTTATTGCAATGATACTAGACAAAATATGGGAGACAAATCACTCATAATATTTCCTGAAGCTATAAATAGGGGCCTGTAAATTTGAGGCAGTCTTTGCCAGTCTTTTTATATTGACCCACATTTCTTACATATTTAAAATAACGATTGGCTTTTACTGAGTACTTTTTGCTAGGAATCACACACTTTTTGTCCTCTAATCTTGACAGCAACCCCATGAGGTGGTATTAATGTCACACCCACCTTACTGTTAAACTCACTGAGCCTTAGACACTTGCCAAGGTCAGGCAGCTCAGAGCATGGCACAGGGGATTCAAGCCCAGGCAGGGAACTCCTGAGAATGTGCCCTAACCATGGCAGCAAGTGGGCTGAGTTCCACTCGTGACACAGAGTAGTAAAGCATAATGCAGTACGGCATCCCCCCTTATCTATGGTCAACTGCAATCTGAAAACATTAAATGCAAAAATTCCAGAAACAAACAATTCATAAGTTTTAAATTGCGTGTCATTCTGAGTAGCATGATGAAACCTCTCGTGGTCCTGCTTGGTCCAGCCTGAGATATGAATCATCCCTTTGTTTAATGTATCCACGTATACACTACTTGCCCGGAGTCACTTAGTAGTTACATCAGTTATAATACTGAAAAGATGTAGTATATATAAGGCTCAGTACCAGCTGAGGTCTCAGGCATCCACTGCTGTCTTGAAATATATCCCCTAAGGATAAAGAGGGACTACTGTGGTCTATCATATAGATGTCTCATAGTACCAAAACATTGTAGCATTTAAAATAATTTGGATTGTTTACTATGTCCTGATTATAAACATTGCCACAGCAAACATGCTTATTCACTTGGCAGAGATCCTGGAATGTATGCAGTACAATGCATAATTTCTAATTAATTGTTTAATTAATTAATTAACATTTGGATGGATAACAAAAAGCGTTTCAGTCTTTTGAACTATTTGCTTATAACGATTTCCTTCCCATGTGTAGAAGTACTGGGCCAAAAGGTTTGAACATTTTTATAGCTTGATGGTATGCAAATTGCTTTCCAAAAATATTTTCCAAAATTACCCTGCCTCCAGCAAAGTAAGTGTGGGCCAGCTCCGCCCCAGCTCTGTCCACGTGGACAAACTTGTGTCTCCACAGTTTCCCTGCTCCGACAGTGTGACAAGACAAGTTTACAAATCAGGGCAACCACTGCGTACCCATTCTCCCACCAGGCTTCCATGCCCTGAAGTTTCAGAAGACAAGCCGTGGCTTCCGTCCTGTTCTGCCTGACTTTCCCTCTGCCATCATCAGGGCTCTGCTGCGCCCAGAACTTCAATCCTTAGGACATCATTTGCCAAGTCACTTGACTCTCCCCATGATTCTCTCAGGTTGATGCCCTCCATCCCATCTTGAGTTGCTGTGGATTCCACCCTTATAGAGCTGTACCACCTTTCATCTAGGATGACGTCTTCCTGAACTGTGGGTTCCACTTCTTCCCTCTCTTCCAGTACTTACCCTTTCTCTTTGTATCCTAAAATTTTCTCTTTTAATTGAAAGATCCCATGTGAGTCTACGTCTTTGCCATTGTTGAAAGATTAATCTCCCACCTCCATTCTCACGTTCTCTCCACTCCCACCCACTACCCAGGCTAGGCTAGCCTCCTCTCTCACCTGTAACCACTGCAGTCTCTACTCTCTACCATGTTCAAAACCCTCCTGCTGCTTGCCTTTCTAAACCACCACTCTGCATAACTCCCAGCACAAGGCAGACAGTCAACACATTTTGCTGAAGCATTTAGTGAACGAATTTGTCTTTAAGCAAGTATTTTCCGTGACTAATGGTTATTTCGGCATTTCTTTAGTGTAAACAGTAGTAGGAATCTCCTTGGTATATGAATTCAGCTTCACACTAGCATGCATTGAGTGCCCTGCCATGTGCCAGCAGCAGGTCCCATGGGATGGGCTGTGCAGACAAGGGGCATGGAAGAACTGGTTCCTGCTTTAAATGAGTTTATCATCAAGTTATGAAAATAACAGGACCACACAAAACATGGTGAGAAACAATTAAAAAACTTCAATAACCATATGGAATTAGGTTTCTATTCGTCTATAAAAGGAGCTGGACAGATCTTTTCGCTAAATTGATAGAACATGATTGAGACAATCTGACTTAAAGTGGACCACATGGCATCTGGAAAATTCTCTTTGAGAGGTCCAGACAGGGGCCCCTCAATGGGAGAGGCAGATGTCTGTTGAAGCAGTTGAAGCTCAGGCTACAGAGGTCTACTGGACTTGATTGGGAAAGATACCCCAAACACAACGTAAGGATATGCACAGAGAAGTCAAAGCTTTGAAATTCAAGCTCCATATCTGAGGTCTCAAAGCAGATGCTCTATGTTACATCTCTCTGTGTGTCTAGTCCTCTAGCTTTTTTCATCATCCCAGTCTATCAGTCTTGTCCTGCCTTCACCCTCTGTGCCTCTCATGCCTTAAATGCAGCCCTTTCGATATTAATCTCACCCATACCCTGCTGCTTCCTACTACCCTCTGCATGCCTTCATCACACCACTAAGAGCTACAAGAGACCAGGCATAACCATATTGTGAAAATCCATCCTTCCAATCTCTGCAAGACATTAGTTCCAAATTTTCACCACTCCTCTTGAAGTCCCCACCCATTCCCTCCCTTCTCTGTCTAAACAGGTGATCTTGGCTCCTCTTTCCCTCCATTACCAAATGGAAGGCTATAAGTGAACTCCCTCTTCTCCAATCCCTTCCTTTCCCATCCTTCTTCCTCTGTGATTCTGTTTTCTCCCAGAGGAACAAAAGGGCCCTATCTTTCATCTAGGATGATGCCTTCCTGAAGTGTGGGCTTCATTTTCCCCATCTCTTCCAGTACTTACTCTTTCTCTTTGTATTTTAAAATTTTCTCTTTCAACTGAAAAATCCCACGTTGAGTCTAGGTCTTTGCCATTTTTGAAAGAATTGTCTCCCACCTCAGCTCTCATGCAAACGACCAACATTTGCCTTCCTTCTTTTTGCCATATACTTGTAGAAAAATGTGTCTACTTCTAGAGAGATGTCTGCCCCACTTCCTCATTTGTCAGTCACTACTCAACCCATCACAATCTGGTTTCATTAGCCTGCACCTCTTCACTAAATCTGCTCACTAAGATTTCTAGTGCTCTCCTAATGCTCATTCCACAGCCTACTTACTGGTCTCCTCTGAAGGCTGATGTTGTTAATTCTCCTTCCTCTTCAATACATTCTCCTTACATTGCAATAAATCCAACCACTCTTGTTCTATTCCTGTCTCACTGATGACTCCTTTCAGTCTCTTTGACTGTGCTCCATCTTCCACCTGCTCCTTTGGTGCATCATTTCCTGTGATTCCAACTCAGACTTGTTTTCTTCTCACTGTAGTATTCTCCTTAGGAAAGTTCATAGGAGTCCACACATTTAGATATCTCCTATAAACTTATAATTTATTAATCTGCATATCTGGTCCAGATCTCTCTCTCTCTATATATATATACACACACACACACACACACACACACAACACGCACACATACACACATACATATGGATAGATAGATATAATTTATGGAAGAATAATCCCCCACCTCAGCTCTCATGCAAATGACCAATATTTGCTTTCCTCTCTTTACTATTATACTCATGGAAAAATGTGTTTTATTATATGATTATAATGTATGTAATTATTCCATACCTATTTCCATCTTCTCTCTCTCTTTCCTCTATTCCCATAAGTTCAGTGTCTAATGGAAATTCTCCCAGTATTTTCTCTAATATCAGTATCATCCCACTCTTAAATCACTGCTTCTCCTGTAGCTTTCCTTAAAGGCAATAGCATTCATTCCTCAGTCAAGAAAAGGTACTCTGCTAGGCACTGATAATACAAAGCCATTAACACAAGCTACCTCCACTTAACTAATCCAGTTAGCAAAATTGTGAGCATTAGGATTATCTGTAACATGCTTCACTCTCTCCAAATAGTTTGGTACATTCTAAACATGCTTTAAACCAGCTCTCTATTCTCACTGCTGTTGCCTGTATCATTATAATGGTTTTCTTTGCAACTCTATTTCTTGTAAATTCCTTCCACCAGAATTCTCAAAGTCATTCAACAAATGCAGGCTGAGCATTTGCTGTGGGTCAGGCTCTTTGATAGCTGGAGAGTATGATAGAATGAATGAAAAATGCTCTTTCCCCTTAAAAATTCTCAAGAGAATGCCTTTCCTCCTACTCTCCTCCTGGAAACCCAGTCTTCCTGAATTTGGATGTCTTCCCAGAGAAAACTGGGCACTCTTTCCTCTACTTACAGAGCTCCCTGTGTGTTCCTCAATGTTATCACTTCTCATGTAACTTTATGGTGATTCATTTAAACATCCCTCTCTTCCACTGGACTGTGGACCTCTCAAAGGCAGACAGTCCATCTGGCTCAGCATCTATTCTCAAAGCCTGGTGCATGATGGACTAGCCCTCAGAGAGCTGTCACTACCCGCTGCCTCCCATTCCTCCCATTCTTTGCCCCTTTTCTATGCTCAATACTTCCCCAAACCTGCTCTTATCAAGGAGATCAATGGCCTTTACATTTTAAAATCTGGGGTTACATCCTCTGTCTTCATTTTAACTGCTCTATCAGCAGCATGTGACACAGAAAACCACCCTCTCCTTCTTGGGACACTTTCTCACATGGCTTTTGGTACACCAGTCTCTCTTGGTTCTCCATGTGTCTCAACAGATGCTCTTAGCCTCCTCTGAGGATTCTTCCTTTTCTTGCTGTCCTCTAAATGTTGGAGGGTCCCAGGGCCTCCCTTTCTCATCTGCACACACTTTCTCATAGTCTCGCCACTTTAAATTTCACCCACATGATGAAGACTCCAAACTTGACATCTGCAGCCTAGAAATCAGTCAAAGCTATTCTCTCAACAAGAACCAACCACTGGATGCTCTGGAGACATTAGAACCAACAGTGTCCCTTCTTACAGGAGAGAAAAATCATCTTTGTTTATTGTTGTTGTTGTTTGAGACAGTCTTGCTCTGTCACCCAGGCTGGAATGCAGTGGTACAATCTCGGCTCACTGCAACCTCCTCCTCCTGGGTTCAAAGATTCTCCTGCCTCAGCTTCCTGAGTAGCTAGAACTACAGGCATGCACAACCACACCTGGCTAATTTTTTTTGTATTTTCAGTAGAAATGGGGTTTCACTATGCTAGCCAGGCTGGCCTCGAACTCCTGACCTCAGGGCATCTACCTACCTCGGCCCATCTTTGTTTTTTTTGCTAGGTCAGGTTTTGTCACTCTTAATCTCAGATCACATGAGGAGTCTGTAATCGGAAACATCCTTGGAACTCCAAAAACCTGGTCCTGAGTTCTACCAGTGTTTGACCTCTGGGTCCTAATTGTCACCCCTTGGGCCATAAGCAGAGCATTTCCATCTTAATAAGTATGAATTTTTGTAAATTAATTTTAATAATTATATGGAATATAATTACCATAATGTAATTATAATAGATGTAATATAATAATTATAACTATTAACCCATGGAATTAATCATGCTGAGAACTGACTCCAGAGACTTTCACATGTGCTATCTCTTTTCGTTCTCATAAGAACTTTACAAAGTAAATATTATTCCATTTTACAGGTGAGAAAACTGAGATTTGGATCAGGATTTTTTCCAAGGTCATATTTACCCTGTGATTCTATATTCGGAACTTTAATTCCTTTTAAAGTTTAAAGACAATGTAACAAAAGTTCAGAGATCAAGTCTCAAGGGGAAGGACTAGGGGGTAAGGGTCCTCTAATGCTAGCCTCACCTTCCCTCATACCACGTCTGCCTTGTCTCCAGTCCCCAGACCTACAGTTCTGGATCCCATCCTGAGCAGCCACAGAAGGCTGAGACCTCACTACCACTCTAGTAACTGCCCTAGCTCTTCCCACAGTTCATCCTTCACCTCTTACCCTTCAACCCCTTCCTTAGATTTGCTGGAAAACTCCAGGACACTGAGCTGATTTGGGGAAGGGGAAATTGAAAGAGCAGCTGTCACCTCCCTCCCCACCTAGTTACTCCTTTGTCATCACTGGAACGCTCCTAGGATCAGGACAAGAGCCCCTCCCACCCCACCTCTAGCCCAACCCAAGTCTCCGAGAGAGCACCCCACCCCCATACACACTTCGCCGGCCAGCTCAGCATTGATACCAGCTTCACAGGGGCTCAGTTCCAGAAGCGCTGCCTATCCCTTACAGGAGAGCGAAGAGGCGCTGGGAAACATGTCTTTTAGTGGAAGAAGTCAATCACAAAATAAGGAAGAAATACCTTTCTTTCGGAGCTTGGGGGTTTTCCTCCTGAAATCCCAGCAAACAAACAGTGCCAGGGCAGGAAAGCCACAGCCCAGTTCCCACCGCGGCATCCTGGGGATGTGAGGCATGGCGGGCCGAAGACTCACGCTTCCGATGAGCCAGCCTCAGGCTTTCCCTCCTCCCCAGGCTGGAAGAACCCTCTACTCTCACTTCCAGATCAACACATGCTTGCAAATACTGCTCAGGTTCTGACTCCAAAAAGGAAACCATGGGATGTGTCCGTACCTGCCCCAGCCCTCCCGGCCCTCCTTCCCCCAGCACTTCTCCTCCCCACTCACCTTTACACACAGGACTCTGGGCTTTTAAACAGTGACCATAAAGCTGTCAAGGCCCGCAATAAAAATAAGTGCCTCCTTTTACTTAGCAGCTAATTGTCAACTGCCATTCAAGGGATACCTCCGAGGTGGGTTTAAAAAAAAAATCCCACACGGGAACCCTTACCAGCATTGCTCCATATATCAAAGTGTCTGGCAGAAACACAGAATTTCACTTAGTGTTTATGAAGCCAGCCCACCATTCCCTGGAAATGCTTTCAGAGTTGCACATGGCTCTGTGGGGGCCTTCAGAGATAATGATCTTGAAGGTAGTTTGTTGGGTACACTGAGATGATTTTGTCCTGCTGATGAGCAGATACAGTAAATAGTGCAGCAACCCTATGAGACATGCCCAGAAGAAGGCAAATGGGCTCTCAGCAGTCAGGGGAGACAGGCAGGAGCAAGGTTGTCCGGAAGGGCCCTGGGGCAGTCTCATGTTGACAACTCAGTGTTCATTCTCCTTTCATTCATAGGCCAGGAATCACAGACTCTGACTCCACATTCTTTCTGCATGTCAAATTCACTCCCACACCCTGGCAATGTTACCTCCAGAACATTGGGCAAGCCTGTTTGCTTTTCTGCATCTCTACTGCCACCACCCACCATCTGTCCTCTCTGCCTGGACAATGGCTTGAGTTTCATATCTGGTCTCCTGATTTCATTCTGATCTACCACCTCCAGCCCAATCCATTTTCCATACAGCAACTAGAATAATCTTTTAAATAGAATCTGATTTTTTTTTCACTTTCTTGCTTGAAATCCCCAATGATTACCTATTGCTATTAGAATGAAGACCAACATTGTTAACAAAGCTATCTCCTCTGTTATTACCCTCCCCTCACTCCAGAGCCTGTACTTTCTGTCACAGAACCTTTGTTTGCACATGCTATTCCCTGTGACTGAGACACTATTTTGCTCCCCCGTTCTCTGTCTAGTTAGCTTCTGCTGGCCTTTCAGAGTTAAGCTCAATTATCACTAGTTCAAGGAAGCCTTTCTTGACCTACTTGACAAAGATATTTTTCCCCATATGGAATCATGTGTTTTTCCTACATGGCTCTTTTCACAGTTGTAACTATGTTTTTCTTTGGCTCTTTAAAAGTAATTGCTGTGTCTTCTCCTAGTTTGTGAGCTCCTTGAGAAAAAGGACTTTGACTTTTTACTCTCTCTCTCTCTCTCTCTCTTTCTCACTGTTGAGGCCCTGTGTTAGCATGGAACTGGACACATGCCGCATACTCAAGAAAGAGTTGTTGACCAAATGAATAAATAAGTATCTGTCTGTTGTTAGGAGCTGGGGGCAGGGGCGATGAAGGAATTCATGGAAATAAGTAAAAATCATCTCTTTTAATTTCCAATGTAGCTGGTGAGAAAGACCAGAACACATGGAATAATAATGACCACACACTCCACCAGGCTAAACTATGCTGTGGATTATTAAATCATGCTTGGAAGGGTGCAGAGGACTTAAAAGAATGAAAGGGAAAAAGAAATCCAAAGTATATAATTCAATATTTACATACTTTATGCCTCCTGTTGGCAAACACACAATGATGCTTAAAACACAGAATCTTCTTTTCCACGATGGCTGACTACAAGCATTTCCAATAATTTCATCTACTCAGAGGAACTAAACTAATGTGCAGACAGCCACACCTTAAATACAGTATTCAAGAAGGAACTTGGGAGTTCAACAAAAAAGTGAGATGAAGCTTTGAAATCCAGAAAGAAGGAAAACAGGAAGGCTGTGTGGCTGAGGCCAGCTGGGAAAGGGGAGCGAATCCCCCACATGGGAGAGGGTGAGTGAGTGCCTTTCTGCTGTCCAATTTCCCTCTGGGGAATCATACAGTCCAGGCCATGAGAGCGCACCTTGACTTTCCCACGCCATGAATCTAGACAGATACTTATTTATTCATTTGGTCAATTTATTCACTTGGTAACAACAGACAGATACTTATTTATTCATTTGGTCAACAACTCTTTCTTGAGTATGCGGCATGTGCCCAGTTCTATCTAACTTGAGAAGTGGCAAGAAGACTATGATAAGGAACTTCTCCAGGGAACATCCTATACCCTCTTTGAAACCTAGCTGGCTGCAGTGGGACAACATTCTGGATCAGAGCTCTTAGCAGACTATGCATGGGGCAACCTGGGTGGTGCTTGCAGGACTGGGGCTTGAGTAGGGGATAAACTCCTGCAGCCAGTCCTGAGAAGCAAATGAGGAGTAGGCTCCAGCCACTGGCATTGGAACTGGGCACACCACCGTCCCAGGTCCCAAACAGGCAGAGAGTTGCTATGGAGGCTTGATCTTAAGCTGAGTGGCATCTCCTATGTCTAGGGCTGAGTTGTGGACTAGGTGCAGCCTGCCAGGACTGACTGGGTGGCCAGATTGGCTTCCATAGCTAGAATGGAGGAGCGAACCCTGCTGGAACTGGGGTGTGAGACAAATGCAAGTCTCTTTCCTGTGGGCCAAAGTGGTGGCCACTGGGACAGCCCAACCTATGCTAAGACTTCAGGACAACAATGGTTGCCCCTCACCAAGCATTTCACAAAGGGCCTGAGGACTTCCTCTACCCCCAATCAAGGCTGGTGCATACATATGCCATTGGAGAGCCTCAGTACAAATTTGCTTGGTCCGGCTCCACCCAACTTTGCCCCCTACTCTAAGACCGAGTGTGGGATCCAGGCTCCTGGGTATTCCAACTACCACCTGGCTCACCCAAATACCTCTCCTGGGGAACAGAGGTCAGGCATAAATCGCCATGCTACCCCCACAGCTGGTTCTTACCTGCAAGCACAATCTACTAGCCTGGAGGCTGGCCCATACAGCCCATTGTAACAACTGCTAACACAAAAGCATGGTGCTTGAGAACTAGAAGAACATTTCATGATCACTGCTACGGTCACTGCCCCCACCATCCCAGCTGCCCAAAAGGTCAAAAGCTCACTCACTACTACAATCAGCATCCATAAAAGCCCCCAGAGGCCCAAGAATCAGCCTGCCTGGAACTGCCAAACAGGTGCCAGCATATGCTTGCTGCCTGAGGTCACAGGAGAAACACACTTGGTCCCCCAGTGCTACCACTGAAACCTGAAAAAGTAACCAATAACTTCACCCTAACACACTAAGGAATCCACAGATACCACTAAGGCTATTTATGACCAAGGAAATCATACAGAGTCTTCACCACTGCATACACCAAGAAGCAAAGCCAAATGGCCCTACCCAACCGACATCATAGTCACATCTTCAAGAAAAAATGTCCCCCCACCCAGCAATGAATATAAATTCAAAAATAAGAGGAAGTGACTGTTGCTTCAGATGTGCAGAAATCAATGTAACAATACAGGAAGCATGAAAAAGCAATGCAATATGACACCCTCAAGAAAGACAATAATTCTCTAGCAATAGCTCCTAACCAAAAAAAAAAAATCTTCAAAACACTAGATAAAGAATTCAAAATATTGATTTTTAAGGAAGCCTCATTAGATGCAAGAGAAATCTAAAATCAATACAAAGAAATCAGAAAATCAATTCAGGATATGAATGATAAATTTACCAAGAAGATAGATATCTTTTAAAAAATCCAAACAGAAACTCTGGAACAAAAAACATTTATTGAAGGGATTACAAAAACATTCGAAAGCTAAAGCTTTCTCCCATTAGACCAAGCAAAAGGGCAGAACTTCAGAACTTGAATACAAGTATTTTGAAATAATCCAACCAGGCAAAAATAAAGAAAAAAGAATAAAAAGGAATGAACATAGTGTTTGAGTCATTTGGAACTACATAAACCAACTGATTTAACAACTCTAAATACATATGCACTCAACACTGGAGCACCCAGATTCATAAAACAAATATTACTAGAACTAAAACTAAGAAAGAGATGGACAGCAACACAATAATAGTGGAAATGCAACACCTCATTCTCAGCATTACACAGATCATCTAGACAGAAAATCAATTTAAAAATTGGTCTTAAATTAGACTTTACACCAAATGGGATGAATAGACATTTACAGAACATTCTATACAACAATTGCAGAACATACATTCTTCTCAACAACACAAGGAACACTCTCCAAGACAGACCATATGTCAAGCAACAAAACAAGTCTCAACAAATTTTTAAAAACTGAAATCATATCAAGTATTTTCTTGGACTATAACGGAATAAAACTAGAAATCAATACCAAGAGGTACTTCAAAAATGGTACAAATGCATGGAAACTAAATAGCATGCTACTGAGTGATCATTGGGTCAATGAAGAAATTAAGATGGAAACCTAGAAAATTTTAAACAAATGAAAATATAAACGAACATACCAAAACCTGTAGGATACAGCAAAAGCAAAGAGAGATGTTAGTAGCATTAAATACCGACATCAAAAAGTAGAAAGAGTACAAATTAACAACCTAGCTTCACACCTCAAGGAACTAGAAAAGCAAGAACAAACCAAACTCAAAATTACCAGAAGAAAAGAAATAACAAAGATCAGAGCAGAACTAAATAAAATAGAAACCAAAGAAACAATACAAGGAATCAACAAAGAGCTAGCTTTTCAAAAAGATAAACAAAAGTGTTAAACTTCTAGTCAGATGAACCAAGAAAAAGAAAAAAAGAGATCCAAATAAATCAAATGAGAAATGAAAAATGAAACATTACAACTGATACCATCAAGATACAAAAGATCATCAGATATTATTATTAACAACTAGATGCTCACAAACTAGAAAACCTAGAGGAAATGGATAATTTCCTTGAAACATATACCTCCCAAAATTGAAGCAGGAAGAAATAGAAAGCCTGAAATGACCAACAAAGAGTAGTGAGATTGCATCAGTAATAATAAATCTCCCAAAAAAGAAAAGCCCAGGACCAGATGGATTTACAGCTGATTTCTACTAAACATACAAGGAAGATCTAATACCAATCCTCCCGAAACTGTTCCCAAAAGATGAGGAGAAAATTCTCCCTAACTCATTCTACAGAGTCAGTATCACTCTAATACCAAAACCAGACAAGTACATAACAAAAACCAAAAAGAAAACTATAGACCAATATCCCTGATGAATATAAACTCAAAAATCCTCAACAAAATACTAACAAATCAAATCCAACAGCACATCAAAAAGATAATACAGCATGATCAAACAGCTTGTATATCAGGAATGTAAGGATTTCAATATACACAAATCAATAAGTGTGATACATCACACAAACAGAATTAAGGCAAAAATCACATGATCATCTCAACAGACATAGAAAAAGCATATGATAAAATTCGGCATCTGTTCATAATAAAAATTTTCAATAAACTAGGCATAGGAGAAACGTGTCTCAAAATAATATGGGTCATATGAAACAAATGCACAGCCAACATCATACTGAATGGGAGAAAGTTGATAGTATTCCCACTAAGAACTGGAACAAAACAAGGATGTCAACTTCACCATTCCTACTCAATAGGAGTCATACTCAGAATAATCAGGCAAGAGAAAGGAATAAATGGTATCCAAACTGGAAAAGAGAAGGTCAAATTATCCCTATTCGCTGATGATGTGATCTTATATCTAGAAAAGCCTAAGGACTCCACCAAAAAACTCTTAGATTTGATACATGTATTCAGTAAAGTTTCAGGATACAAAATCAACATACAAAAATCAATAGCATTTCTAAATACCAGTAATGATCTAGCAGAAAACAAAATCAAGAAGGCATTCTGATTTACAATAGCTATAAAAAAAAATAAGATACCTAAGAATATATTTAACCAAGGACATGAAAGATCTCAATAAGGAAAACTACAAAACACTGGCAAAAGAAATTATAAATGACACAAACAAATACAAAAAAATCTCATGCTCATGCATCGGAAAAATCAATATCATTAAAATCACCATGTTGCCCAAATCAATCTACAGATTCAGTACAATTCCTATTAAAATACCAATGTCAGTCATTTCTTCACAGAACTAGGAAAAGAATCCTAAAATTTATATTTAACCAAAAAGAGCTGAAATGGCCAAAGCAACCCTCAGAAAAAAACAAACAAACAAACAAAAAAACAAGGCTGGAGGCATCATATTACTTGACTTCAAATTATACTACAAGGCTATAATAACCAAAACAGCATGTTACAGGCATAAAAACAGACACATAGATCAAGGGAACAGAATAGAGAACCAAAAATACAGCCACATATTTACAGCCAATTGATCTTTGACAGTCTATAAGAATATACCCTGGAGAAAAGACACTCTTTTCAATAAGTGGTAAGTGGTGCTGGAAAAATCTGATTGCCAAATGCTGAAGGATGACACTGGAGCCCTATCTGTCACCATATACAAAAATCAATTCAAGATGTTTAAAAACTTAAATGTAAGATCTGAAACCATAAAAATGTTAGAATAAAACCAAGGGAAATCTCTTCTGGACATTGGTCTAGGCAAAGAATTCATGACTAAGACCTCAAAAGCACAGGCAACAAAAATAAAAATAAACAAATAGGACTTAATTAAGCTAATAAGTTTCTGTATAGCAAAAGAAATGATCAACAGAGTGAGCAGACAACCTACTGAATGGCAGAAAATAGCTGCAAACTATGCAGATGATAAAGGACTAATATACAGAATCTACAAGGAGCTCAAATAATTAAACAATAATAAAAAATCCTCAACATTACTAATCATCAGAGAAATGCAAATAAAAACCTTAATGAGATAGCGTCTTACACCAGTCTGACTGGCTATTATCAAAGAGTAAAAAAATAACAGATGTTGGTCAAGATGCAGAGAAAAGGGAACACTTACACTGTTGGCTGGAATGTAAATTAGTTCAACCTCTATGGAAAACAGTATGGATATTTCTCAGAAAACTAAAAATAAAACTATCATTTGATCCAGCAATCTCACTATTGGGTAACTACCCAAAGGAAAGGAAATCATTATGACAAATACCTTCACTTGTATGTTTCTCATAGGATTATTAAGAATAACAAAAACATGGAATCAATCTAACTGTCCATCAACAGATGATTAGATAAAGAAAATATGGTATATAGACACAATGGAATACCTGCTATTCAGCCAAAGACTAGTAAATATGAAATTTCAAAGTAAATATGAAATTTGCAGCAACATCGATGGAACTAGAAGCCATTTTTAAGTGAAACAAGTCAGACACAGAAAGACAGATATCATACGTTCTGACTTACAAGTGGAAGCTAAATAATGTGTACACATGGACATAGAGTGTGGAATTATGGAAAACAGAAACTTGGAAGGATGAGGGGATGGAAGGGGTTGTGTTATGAGAAATTACCTAATTGGTACAATGTGTGTTATCTGGAAGATGGTACCCTAAAAGCCCTGGCCACTACTACACAATCTATGCATGTAACAAAATTGCACCTGTACTCCAAAATTTATAGAAATTAATAATAATTTCAAAAACACAGGACTTGTTTGAGGACCTTAAATTTGGGTTGGGTAGAGCAGGACAATGTAATGCATTGTTTCCTCATTTAGCAGTGGCCTGAGCAAAACCTCAGATGGCTCATCTCTGGAGGAAGAGGACAAAAGCAGGTCTGGACAGAGTGACAATTTGCAATTTGAACTGCTTGCTCCCTGGAGATGGGACAGGGACCAGTGTGGAGATCCAGAGAAGGCATGGATGTCTTACTCAAAGGAGGGAGTAGTTTAGAGAAAATGGGCAGGAGTAAGCTGAGAGTGAGTTGTCAGAAATCACAAGCCTCAGGAAAGGGTTGTAAGAAATTAGCCCACTGAGAAGAAAAAGACTGAAATGCCAATGTGCTGCCCTCTAAGGTGAGATGAATGCTCAGAGCCAACTACAGGCAGGAGAAGCCCTGAGGAAGAAGTGAGGAAGAAGTTAGGAATGTTGTGAAAACCATGTGGGCCATCTCTCCAGCCAAGGGAGAAAAGGAGCCCAAAAGGGGACTGTGGGCCAAAAGAGGTATCAGCTCTGCAGAATTGTCATCAGATTAACTTCTAAAATTGAAAATTGGGATTCATTCCCTAGGGTGTACCGATGGGCTTCAGGTGTCTGAAAATATTTTGCTGTTGAAAGCAAAATTGTTTTTGTCTAGGTATTTTTTTCTGGGGAGAATTTCTATAGCTTTCATCAGATTATCCAAGGGGGTCTTTTAAGAGCTTCACCAAGACTCACCACTGACATACGTAAAGGGAGATAGTATAATTCTAGAGGACACAAACCATTTACTGAATAATCTCTCAGATAATCTGATCATTACCTTACCAAAAAGAGCCTATTGAGGGAGCAGAACATAGTGCTACTATGGGAAAATGAGGTCGCTTTTTCACCCATTCTATTAATAAATCTTTGTTGAGTACTGTTTAGATTCTTGGATACTGTACAAGACAAAAAAGAAAAAAACAGTTCCTGCCAAGTAGATTGAAACTTTTGTTCCAGTAAGGGGAGTCTAGTTAGGAACAAAACAAATGAATAAAATATTTAGCATGTTAGAAGGGTTCAATGTTAAACTGAATGATACAGGAAGGCTTACTGAAGTGATGTTTGAGCAAAGACCTGAAGACAGTTAAGGGACCAAGCCATGCACCTACCTGGGGATAGAGGATTCCAGGCAGAGGAAACAGCAAGGGCAAGGGCCTGAAGGCAGGAACAAGGCTAGGATGTTTGAAGAGGCTGGTGAAGCTAGTGAAATGAGCATGGGAGAGGGTTCTAGAAAACAAGTTCAGAGGAGAAATGCAGGGGAGGGGGACAGACTGTGTGCTATAAGATTATTATAAGCCTTTTGACTTTTACTCTGAGTGAGGAAGGAAGCCTCTGGAGAATGATGAGCTGAGAAGAATCTTGGTATGACAGGTTTACCCGGCTCACTCTGGCTGCTCTGTTGAAAACAGACTGTAAGATGGCAGGGGTGAATGTGTGGAGATGAGTTTGAAGGCTAGAACTGTACTTTGACAAGAAAGGATTCCAATTGCATCAGGGTGGTAGTGAAGGTAGTGGGAAGGGTACAGGCTCTGGGTGGAAAAACCATAGAAAGTTTCACAAAGGGCAGGAAAGAGGTGGCAGCAACATGCCTCAGTGACTTTACAGTATTTGGGAGGCAGACTTTGCTGTGGAAAGCAGACAAGTTCCTCTTCAAAGTTTCCTTGCTCGTTAAACAACAAATCCTTCTTGCTTTTTGCTAATAACTCTTTGTTAAGTCCTATCCTATGTAGTTGTTAAACATGCTTACAGGCACATAGTACATTCTATGTCCTTGTACTTTAACCAGGATTATCTGTGCTGGATGTGCTCACAGGCATGTCCCAGCTCATAGCCTATGCCCCTTCCTTATTGGGACTTCATTTTTGTTCTCCATTGCTTTTACTTATTTAGAAAAGTTTTAAGTTGTTAGCCATTTGGGTTTTAGTTTAGATTGTGAGGTCTGGTTCCAGCCAACAGAGATCAAACATGGCAGTAAGGACAATCCTCAAATATGTAAGGGATAAATATGTCTGCTTTTCCTTTGTTCATAGTACTCTCGTGGCAAGATGGCTGGTGAGGGTACCCTTCCTACAGAAAGTAAAAATTGCTTTGCTGAGTGATCCTTTGTTTCAGTGCTAATTTTTCTTTGTGGCACTGAGCATCTGTTTCCAACACTTGCCCATCTAGTCAACCCATGTTAGAAGTGCTTTCCAAGTGGTAATGTGCTGTGGTAAAGCCCTGGCCTTGCCCCTCACCTGTTGGACCCATGGGACAGGTCATTTGTCCCTTTAAGACCAACATTCCCTAACTTACAAATAGTAAGAATAAATTTCTGATTAGCTCAAGTGGCCTAAAATGAGACTCTATACTGTCTTAAAAATTCCCTCACATTCTGGAATCTATGATTTTAGTTAGTAACTTTAAAAATGGCTGCACACGGTGGCTCATGCCTGTAATCCTGGCACATTGGGAAGCCGAGGCGGGTGGATCAGCTGAAGTCAGGAGTTTGAGACCAGCCTGGCCAACAAGGTGAAACCCTGTCTTTATTAAAAATTAGCTGGGTGTGGTGGCACACACCTGTAATCCCAGCTACTTGGGAGGCTGAGGTAGGAGAATCACTGAATCCAAGAAGCTGAGGTTGCAGTGAGCCAAGATCGCACCACCGCACTCCAGTGTGGGAGACAGAGCGAGACTCCATCTCAAAAAAAAAAAAAAAAAAAAAAAATTTGAGATGCCATATCAGAGGCAACATTTTTTTGAATAAGTAAGTGGTGTTGCACTCTGATTTTCCCTCCCCTGGACTTTCCACCGCCTACAGGACTTATGCTTGACTTGCTTCTCAGGGTGGTGGTCTTGGGGAGTGGTGAGGGTAAAATCCCCATGTGTATCATGACAGAGTACAACAGTTCACTATGGCAAGGCTCAGCCAAGCATCACAGTAGCCACAGAACCTAGTGAAAGTGCACGGATAGCATTTTGACTCAGCGCAGGTGCATGATTAGGCAACATCCACTACCCTTGTCTATGCAGATAACTTAAAGCACTGAACCGGAGAAAACAAAAAAGGGTGGCTCACAATCTCAAAATCCAGCACAATAAGGAAGGTCACTGCTAAGATTTTCCGGCATGTTGCCTAATCATGTACCTGCTGGTCATTTGCTCCCAGAGAAAAAGACAGGGTAAAATCAATGCTGATGTCCCCTTTCTTGGTCCCAGACTCTTATCGGACCTCTTGGCAGTTTCTGCTCTTGGTTTCTTGGAGAAGCTAATGTATCTAACCGGCAAATTTCTCTTGATTGCTTGACATTATTGGATATGATTTCTATTTGTAACCAAATAAACTCTGAAATGTATCAATTAAGATTCCATAGCAACTTGGGGGAAATGCTTAAGCCATAAAATTTTTCAAAAAGTGTATATATGTAAACAGCAGATGAAAGAAAAACATAAAAGTGCCTCTGGTGGAGTATTTTTTCTTTACTTTTCAGAAAATTATTGTGGTATTCTTGAAATTTCTGAAAGACGCTCTTGGGCAGTCAATAAATATTTAACATTCAAACTATGAAAGCCTCCCTAAATGATATCCAAAATAATGCACCACGCAGTCAATACATAATTATATATTTAAGATTATCTGGAGTTGACCCAAGTAGGCATGCTCCTAAAAAGTTGAAGGAAAATGTTAGCTCGAGAAGTCATACATGTCAGTTCTTTCATATTTTTATAAAAGGAGAGAAACATACTAGATTCATGTGTTTGTTAATTTCAGATGGTTTTTGCATCCGTTTTCTTTAGTCAGGACCCTCCTCAAATGTAGAAACATCACCAGGATTCCCAGAGAGCTCAAATTCTTAAGCTGTGAAACCCAGAAAAGTGTTGAATGCTTGCAGGTGTACAGAAATCAGCATTTTACTGAATACCTGCAAGATTCCAGACACAATTCCTGAACCCTCCCCAGTCTGACCACCCCTCTTTTGGACAGCAGCTTTATTTTTTTGTGCTGACTTATGCAGCCTAACTCATGCTTTCAACATAGCTCTTGCCATCAGCTCCCAGAACCAGGCAGACTCACGGTGCTGCATGAGCCAGTGCTGCTGGGGACCAGGCTCAGCTCATCCAATCCATTCATTTTACAGACGAGAGTACTTTGGCCCAGAGAGGAGAAAAAACTGCTCCAGATATCATGCACATTTACTCAGTGCAAAGGACTTGCTTTCCCTCCAGTTAATTTGGAGATGGCTCTTTGAGATGACCTGGGTGGGGCAGGGGGTGGGAAGCTAGAAGCTCTGAGTCCACTTTTCCTCCACATTTGACAGAGGACTTGGCCATAGGCATGCAGAGAACTGTTTTCTGGTTGTCTCTCTTGAGCACTGCTCAAGGAGCTACCACATCTGGAGCTACTTCCTACTCCCTGAGATGTCATAGGTGCCTGCCCACGAAAGCCTGCCGGGGTCCTTACCTCCAGAGGGTGCGCCGGCAACTCTCCTCAGGAATTTAACCCACTCCTCCATCTCTGCCTGGGAGCTGGCCATGAGGATGTAGGAGTCCTGTCCTATGCGATTCTGGTCCCATGATGCTGGAGGAAGAAGTAGCACTTGTGAAGGTCTTAGAGTGATAAGGGCATGAAAGCAAGGGGAAGGGAACCAGACCTGAATTGATTTCCTGGTCCAGTGAAGCACTACCAGGCAAACAACACAATGCATTGTCTAATTATCCTCAGCAGAACTGGATATTCAGGCACTCCTACTGTTTCTGCTGAAGCTCTAACTACATACAAATCATTGAATATAATGGTTTGTAATTGGGATGGCTTAGGCTGAGAGCTGCTTTCATGAAGAGGACAGAAGTCATTTCCTACCAAAAGGAAAAGGAGGTTCATGGTGCAGTTTCAGCACGAAGGAAACAGGGTCAGCCCATAAAAGTTAGAATACTTTATATCATCACGCCAATCATTGATACTTTCCTAAGCTAGCCCAGAGCTCAGTTGTGGGGGTAGCGAAGGGGACGAAAACCTCAGGTGGGAGTGACAGTGAGCACATGTGTGCTTCTTTCATAAAATTGGTGCTTGATGATCATATTTCTGCTCTCCTGACCACACAAGACCTTGCAAATGAAGGTTCTCAATACTCAAGTAATGGATACATGAAACTTGTTAGAGCTTTCTTTACCATTTTCACTTCAAACCTAAGATTACAGATAGGTGAACTGTTTCCTTGGTTGGTGTTCTCAAATGCACAAAAAAGGTAGGAGAAATTGAAGGGGACAGGGAGCAGGGAGGAGACCAAGAGAAAGAATGGGAAAGTGAAAAATAGGGAGAAAGAAGCAAGAGAAGGGAAAGGAGAGTATCAAACACAGGTCTTAGACCATGCAGTTAGTATCAGATCTGAGACTTGAACTCTAACTTCATCCATGGACCTCCTTGTAAATGGAAACCCTTGAAGTTGGGATTTTCTTTAGTTCATCAAAACAAAAAGATCTTAAAGGGGACAAGAAAATAATAGTTATCAGTTTCCATTACGGGATACTATTAAATTTCAAAGTGGCTTTGTAAGCATCAATCCATTCTTCTCACAATGGCAGGCCATCTCCCTCAGAGAGCTTGCTCTAGCAGAGCAGTTGTACCTAAACCTGTATTTTTCTGCATGGTAGCAAAAGACTTTCAAATCCCCTTTGGTTCTGGTCTCTTAAGCCTATCTTAATATCACTGAGCCTCACCTCCTTTCACTCTTTGGGATGACCTGATTCTGAATTCATCTTGTCATTGGGTCATCAGCTTTTCCGACCAGAAGGGTCAGTTCATTAAGGCCCTGGCCATTAGGAGTATCCTGAGACCTGTATGTTTTGAGAAGTAAAATGATAAGTAAAAAATACTCAGGAAAGGATGAAAAGACCCTCTAGGAATTACAATATCCCTTTGAAATAGAATAAGGAGTTAGTATTCTTTCCGTTTTGTAGATAATAGAACTGAATCCCAGAGACACAAAAGCACCAATCCATCAGTATCCAGTGAGTTGCTGCCAAACTCAGGGCAAGACCTTCGGTCTCCTTATTCCCACGAAAGATTCCACCTATACTGCTTCTAAATTTGGCATATACTGCTTCTAAATTTGGCATATACTGCTTCTAAATTTGACCTTGGACAAAGTTTATCTGGTGTCCTTCCCCTTTCCTCTCTACCATGCCTCAACTCCAGTCTACTATGTTGTTAAAACGCCTTCTCAATTTACCCTGATTCCTGGGAGCTCCTTTTGTTCTATCATGAGCAACCCCACTGGGAAACACCCAGGTCTCAAGATGTTTCTGAATGAGGAGGACTTCCATGAACTAACTCTTCTGGTTGGGAGAGCTGATGGCCTGATGACAGGATGACTGAGAAACAGGTTGTCCCAACGGGTGAAATAAGGTGAAGCTTGAGGACATTAAGATAGGTCCAAGAGACCAGAACTAAAGGAGACTTAAAAGTCTTCTGTTGTCCTACAAAAAAAGTAAATATTTGGGCATAATTGGGGTGTAGGACAGACTTTCATTCAGAGAAAGTGTCTGACATGAATGCAAAGCTCATGAAAAGCAACTCTGACCTCATGCATATCATTTCTCTGACTTAAACATAGGCTGTTCAACATGTGTTACCCACTGGGCTGTTTCTCTTGTTGAAAATGGACCTCTCTTCTTAACCTGTCTAGGGAACTCCTATCCATTATTTAAAACCCAGCTCAAATGTTATCTTTTCTAGGGACCTTTTCTTTCCCCTACTCCAAATTGAGTGGGGAGTCCTTATTCTATAATCCCTTAATATCTTGTCCTTACCTCTATCACTGCAGTAGCTAAATTATCTTGAGCAACAGTTTTCTTACCAGTACAATGGAGATGTTACTTAATATGTCCAAAACTAATGCCCTTATCCCCAACTCAGAAAAGCTTGCTACATGCACAAATCTCAGCAAAGCTCCTCAGCAAATCCATGTTTTCCATTGTTTAGGCCAAAACCTTGGAGTCAACGTTGATTTCTCTTTCTCACATCCAATTCATTAGCAAATGAAGCCCTCTCTCCCTTCAAAATGTAATCAGAAATGGCTTACTTCTCAGACCCTTCATCATTGCTATCTCTGACTTGGATTCTTGCAAAAGCCTCCTCACTGGTCTCCTTGCTCTGGCCTTGCCCCTGCTACTTACTTTTATTTTCAATTCAAAAGAATTTCAAAACATGAGTCATGTCATGACACACCTCTGCTCAAAACTTTCCAGTGGCTTCCCCTCGTTCTAGCAGAAAAGCTAAAATTCTCACATTGCCTGCAAGTGCTTATGAAATCTGTGCCTACCACTGAGTAAATGTCCTATTCTTGTCTCCTGCCATCATTTCACTCTAATCACACTGGCCTCCTTGGCCTTCCTTGAACATATGAAATAGGTTCAGAGACTTTGCACTGGTCATTTCCACTTCCTGGAATGCTCTTTCTCCAGCTGTGCTCTTAGCTGACTCCCTCACTGCCTTCAGATCTGTGCCCAAAAATCACCTTCTCAATGACACAAACTCTACTGGCTCTGTTCACAATAACCAATCAACCACCTCAGCCAGCACCTTCTCTCTCTTTGGTTTAATTTTCCCCATAATTGTTATCCTATCAAAAAACTATATAATTTGCCCATGTGTTTGGTTTGCTGCTGGTCTCTTCCCACTAGACTGCAAGGTGCATGCAGGCTGCTTTGTTCTTTGCTACATTCCCAGTCCTACAATAGGACTTGGCTCATAGGAGGTGCTCAGTGAATTTGTTGTATAAATGAGTGACGACAGATCATAAAGTGGTATGAGAACTAAATGAGATAACATACGCAACAGAAGGAAAAACCCCTTATCCCTGGTGATTTCCTGGGAATCAGGGAGGAGAATAGTTACTCTATGAGAGGTCAGTAGGGAGAGGGAAGCCTACCCTAAGTTGTCACCTGCACCCAATTTAAAAAAATCTAGCATGACTACAATTAAAGGTTTCCGAGTGGCCTTTGTTCAGCTAAAACTGGTGATCACAGAGAGAAGATCCTATCTAGGAAGCCCATTTTTTATACCAACATTAGCTCCTGAGAATCATCTTGCAAAAGAGGATGATACAAAGAGGAACTAAAAATTCTCTATGTTGTAACATGAAGGATGTCTCACTTTAGGGTTGGGTGGAACCTTGGAAGATGATGGTATCTTTAAGAAAATTCTTACTATTACTTTAGAATTATTTGTTTTTATAAGATGTATTTGTGTGGGAGTGGGGTGAGGGAGAAACAGGAGAGAGAGAATTTGTTTGAGAATTCCTCTAACAGCCAAGGAGACTGCTGCAAACATGAGTGAAAATAAGAGAACAAACTTTCCTCCTGCACTGGTATAGCAATGTTGAAGAGTAGGTATTTTTGGTGCAAAGCCCACTGTGAATTTTCAGCTGGGTCTCTCAGTAGGGTTTCTTTAGGTTGAAAATCCAGACTTTAGGGTACACGTTACCATAGATGGTTGTGTCCCATGAATTGCACTGGGAGAGGAATCCTAAGAATAAAATACCCATTGTGGAAAGGGAGAGAGATTTTCCTAGCTAGGAGAGACTGAAGAAGCAGACTTTCCTGATTTTCCTCTGAAGAGAAAGAGAGGAAGATAGACTTTCAGATAAAAAAGCAAGGGAGGCTGGGCATGGTGGCTCACACCTGTAATCCCAGCACTTCAGGAGGCTGAGGCAGGTGGATCACCTGAGGTCAGAAGTTCGAGAAGAGCCTGGCCAACATGTGAAACCCCATCTCTACTAAAAATACAAAACTTAGCTGGGCATGGTGGCACACACCTGTAGTCCCAGCTGCTCAGGATGCTGAGGCATGAGAATTGCTTGAACTGGGGAGACAGAGGCTGTAGTAAACCCAGATCGAACCATTGCACTCCAGCCTGGGTGACAGAGCCAGACTCCATCTCAAAATAAATAAATAAATAAAAATTAAAAAATTTAAAAAAGCAAGCAAGACAGTGTCCTGAGGGAGCCATCTAGGAACTTAAAAATGTTTTTATTTGTATTCTATAAATAGTCATAGCCAAGTTTGGGATTTTTCTGCATTATAATTATCTCTAGATTATTCCCAAATAGCAAACACTGATATGATATGCACTGTACCAAATGTTTCATATCAATTTCTTTATTTAACCTTCACTATCATCATTATTGTCCCCATTTTATAGACAAAAAATCAGAGGCAGGGAGAAATTAAGTAACCTCTTACACAAACAGTAAGTGACAGGATCAGAGCAGGCTGGCTCCAGACTGGACACTGCTAACCTCTATGCTACGCTGCCTTCTCCATCAACCTTCTTATGCACACAGTCACCTTGTGTGAGTGGGAAGGAGCGAGTGAAGAAAAGGGGCATTCAGGGACCATGTGGCCTCCTCTGCTGTGGTCAGTACAGTAGTAGCAGCAAGGTGATACAGACAGATTAGTCACTAGTTCTGGAGCCCCTGACAGGGCTAGGGCTGGCACAGGAGCAAGCGACAGGGAGAAGGGTAGAAGCATCTCAGTGTGGCAGATCCAGGAGCATAACCCAAACTCCCCTTGTTCCAAATGCATTCGAGGAAGGAAACCCTTGATTTGAAAGAACACCCTCCGATGTGCCAGTCATGTATGCAATAGGTGGCATGCAGCACCTGACATGTGCTGAGTGCTCGGGAAGTTGGAGCTGTCATTTCTCATTAGGTCCGCAGAACCACCTGGGGCTGCTGACTTTTCACAATTTTTGACCCATAGAATGGCAATTTCACATGGTCTCATTTACATTTTAACTGAAATCTAATGACCTACTCACCATCTAGACTAAGTTCATTTTAGTGAGTAGAGAGAGTGCACTTTTCAAGTGAGTGGCTCAGTTCCTGGTACAGTACCTGGCTCCTAGCACACAGCGTTGAACAAAATGCTCACCTACTTATTTCATGGACGTTATTCAAGCACTTTATACTAGTTAATAAATGAGGATAGCTTCATTAATTGTATACAGAACCACTGTATGCTCTTAATAGTCTGGTTGGTTAGTTGGTTGAATGACTCTCCTCATATAGCTTTGACTTCTAAGATCCAGAAGTAAAATTTTACTTCTGTAAAGAATTTTACTTCTGTAAGACTTTTATTTCTGTACTGTTGCTGTGTCCTACCTGTTGTGGCCTACCTGGAATAATTTCAAAGACAAACTTCCCAGCTTCTTCTGGGTTTATGGCGATCTCCTTGATTGTACTTCCTGGTAGATATACGCAGCCCTGAAAGATGAAAAGTCAGGCTTTAAGGATAAGCAGCAACTTAACACTGATGAAGTAAAATTGAGTTGGAGAATAGATAGGGTAATGACGGGATGGGGAGGAGAGAAGGAGGAGAGGGACGTGGGAAGCTAGCATCTCAGTTTTAATGGGGCCCCTTCGGCTACTCAGGCATTGGGCAACTTAAAGGGCAGTTATTCGAGAGCAAAGCAGGTTCCCAGAGAGAAAAGATGGGGTTCTGATGTAAGAATGAGCTAAGAGGGTGTCATCACCAATACTTGCCCCTTCCCACTTTTCCAAGGACCCAAATTCATGGCCAAATAAGACACTTGGTCTTTGTGAAGGCTAGGGAGACCATACTATCTGCCAGCCTGCCAGAGGGGTTTGGTGAGGACTGAAGCACTCAGGTCATCATTTGAGGGGATGGGAGTAGCAAGTGCCTGTACCTTTGCTAACCACCTTGAACATATGATTCATTTAGTCCTTCCAGCAGTCCTCCAAGCAAAGTATCATGCACACTTTACAGATGAGGAAAAGAGATCAGAAAGCGTCTTTAATCTACCCAAAGTCATAGAGCTAGTGAGTGCCAGAATGGTAGTTCATCTCAGAAGTCAGTACAAAGCCAGTGCTCCTCACCATCACAGCTAAGGTTGTGGGAAATGGTCAGATGACCCTAACTCCAAGCCCAGATCCATGGAGGGGGACTGAGGGTTTAGTAAAGATTTGTTATCCCTTATACACAGGTATGTTATCAGAAAAACAAGCTGCTTCCATCATGTGTCTGCATGGTGCTTGATCACTTACAGTGATCACTTATGGTGCATTTCACTTGGGATAATTCCAGCTCAGGCTGGAGTGCAGTGGCGTGATCTTGGCTCACTGCAACCTCTGCCTCCCGGGTTCAAGCAACTCTCCAATCTCAGGCTCTGGAATAGCTGGGACTACAGGCTCACACCACCATGCCTGGCTAATTTTTGTATTTTTAGTAGAGACAGCGTTTTACCATATTGGTCAGGCTGGTCCTGAACTCCTGGCCTCAGGTGATCCACCCACCTCAGTCTCTCAAAGTGTTGGGATTACAGTCATGAGCCACCGTGCCTAGTCCACTTGAGATAATTCATTAGACCCCTACAACAGCTCTATATCTATAGCACAGCAAGATTTATCACTGCTACTTTTCAGACGAGGAAACTGACGCTTCGAATGTCTTAAGTGACTGCACAAAGTGACATAGTTAATTTGCACTGGAGCTAGTTATTTGTAATTTACACCTCGCTGGCTGTTAAAGGTAGCAGGTCTGATTCTGAGTTGAATAAACACATGTTTTTATTTCAAAACAAAGTGTGGATGGAGATGACTGGTGGCAAAGAATACTATAAAGACAAAAAAGTTTTAAGGAAATCTCAGAAGTAAGATCCAGTCAGGAGCCTAAGAAAATAAATGTTTCCCGAGGGTCTAGAAATAAAAATGCCTAAGACTGAGGGAGAACAAGACAAGAAGAGGAGGAGGAGGAGGAGGAGGAACAGAAAGGGCAGGAGAAGGAATAGGAGAAAGAACAAATGGAGGAAGAGAATGAGAATGAAAGGCAAGGAAAGGAAGAAAAGGGAAGGGGAAGGAGATCAGCCTAAAAAAATGGAATTCTGCAATTCCTCTACATTCAAAAATAACATCCACCTACACAGTCCTCACCATCTTCAATAAATCACATCAATGCCTTCAGAAAAAATGACCCTGAGGTTGTACTGCTGAACTACTTTGGATGAGTTATGGCACCAGAATAAAACGCCCTGTTTCTTTTAGACAGGGTGGAGCACTGTCTGGTAAAAGAAGGAAAGGGCAATCGCAGAGGTGTCTGCCTACTCTAAGTACTTCTCTAAACTGTCATTTGATACCCAAAATCATTTCCTCAGAAATTGTAACAATAAAATACTAAAAATATATATGCCGTTTATTGAGCAGTTCTTAGGTGTCTGACTATGCCAATTGCCCTGAATATATCAGCACATCTAATCTTCATAAGAAGTCTAAGAGGGAAGGACCGTTATTGTCCCCCATTGGAGAAATGAAGAAGTAAATCTCAAAGAAGTTAATTAGCTGACCCAGGATCACAAAAGCTAGATAATAAGAAATCTACGATTCCAGCCTCGGTCAGTGTGATTCCAGAATTACAAATAAGGCTTTACTTACAAGTCCCACTTGCTGAAAGAAGTTAACAATCAGAGTTAAACATGTTCACACCAAGGCATAAATGACTAATTGCAGGCCCTTTCCTTGTATTCAGCATGAGAGCCTTGAACTTCATAAATGGCAAGAGGAAGGTAGACGAGAGGAAGAAACACCAGTAGGGGTGAGGGTGGGGACACTGATGGGGAAGGAAGAATTGTTCCAGGAAGAGAAGGGCCCAAGTTACCCAGAGCCACTTTTATCTCCTTAGCAAGTTGACTGGGGCGGACTCTGTTTAAAGATGGAAGGATGGAAATATTTATGCAGGGGGCTATAAGTCTTTCAGCAGTAAAGCAGTGGAGAGAGCTGTGACAGTGAGGTACAAGAATATCTAGAATTCCCTAGCTATAACTTTTAAATCCACTTATAAGTTGATTTAGAACTAAATTTCAGCCCAATTCCTTGATAAAGCATTTTTCAAAATGCTTATATTGGCTCATGAGAACTTAACTATTGCATTTTAAGCCAGTTAAACACAGCTATTACTAAAACTTAAATTCTATAAGCTTACAATGAAGTATTTTCTATTAAAAAGGTAAGGATACTCAAAATTGACAACTTTCTGATTCTTTGCTATATTTTGCTATCATTTCTGCTGTTGTGATTACTTCCTCTATTCTAACTGTGTGGTGAAAATCCTATATAATATGGTGCTATTGCATGTCTCTTCTCAACTCTGAGTTCAGTGTTCAAATAATTACGTTGGTAGCTTGCATCAGTCATGACCAGAGTATCTGCAGCACAGAAATTAGCAAATGTTGCACTTCAATCAACTCTCCCATCAGAGGGCTGATTGTTAACTATTTACCAGCACATTGCTGGTAGACAATCACTTGTGGCAAAGTCTCAGAAAACAGATGAGAAAATGGGAAGATGGGTCGACCTTACTACTAGGATTGTCTGAGACCATCATTGTAACAGAAACTTGAGGGCAATAAGCTGAGATTCTGTTTGAAACAACTTCCCTGACAAAGAACTTTTTAGAATGGTTTATATAAAGCTAGTTCACTGACTTACTCAGCCTTATCATGTTGAAACTGGACAGGATCTTTCTGAGAACTCAAGAAAAAAATGCACAGACGTCTTCTATAGGGCCACAAGATTCCTCAAAAGCACATATAGAAAAGTCTATCATACACGGTTCCATAATTTATTTACATTCTCCTTTGTCAGATGCTAGGTTCAGTGTTTCTCATTATAAGTAGCAGTGAGTCTAGGTGTGGTGGCTCACACCTGTAATCCCAGCACTTTGGGAGGCTGAGGTGGGCCAATTGCCTGAGCTCAGGAGTTTGAGACCAGTCTGGGCAATATGGTGAAACCCCATGTCTACTAAAAATATAAAAAATTAGCCAGGAGTGGCAGCATGCACCTGTAGTCCCAGCTACTTGGGAGGCTATGGTAGAATAATTGCTTGAACCCAGGAGGTGAAGGTTGCAGTGAGCCAAGATCGTGCCACTGCACTCCAGCCTGGTTGATATAGCGAGACTGTCTCCATAAATTTTTTTTTTTTTTCATAAGATGGTGTTTCACCATTATGACCAGGATGGTCTTGAACTCCTGACCTCAGGTGATCCACCCACCTTGGCCTCCCAAAGTGCTAGGATTACAGGCGTGAGCCACCGCTGCCGGCCCAAAAATTTTTTTAAAAGCATTGAATATTCTTATTATTTCTTTTGGAACTTTGTAGACCCAGAATCACTGTGTCTAAGGGTTTGACAATTTTTTCATGTTTAGTAAATCTAGCCAAATGACTTTCTAGAAAGTTTGTACCAATGGACACACACATCATCATTGTATGTGAGGGCTCTTACACCTGATTGCTCCAAGATTATTGTGCTGTTTCTGTTTTTTGGTATCTTGGGGGATATATCCGATGATTGTATGCATTCCTTTTAAATTTACAACTATTGTCCTTTAATTATAAAAATATTATAAAAGAAACATTAAAACTTGTATGTGTAACCCCAGTATTCAGAGATAACCGTGGTTAATACTTCTGTGTATGTCTTTCTAGGCTTTTTTCCATAAATACAAATTCATGATTTTTTTTCAAGAATGGGATAAGTATATACATCATATTCTGTTGTAAACTGCTTTTTAAAGACAATAATACTATGGACATCTTTCCTTTTCAAAAAGTATTAATTAGGAGCATCAATGTCTGAATTGTATTCTATTGTATACACATATAAATGTAGCCTAATATAAGTTAGCCCCTACCAGTGGTCATTGTTTTTACATCACTAATGTAAACAATGCTGTGGGGAATCTACTTAATTGTTATTTGTGATAACAGTATGAACATCAGCCCAAATTCCCAACAGTGGAAAATTAATTATATAAATTATAGAATGTTCTTGATTGTTTTGACATAATTAAAAATTACATTGTAGAATCATATTTAATGTTAGGAGGCAAAATTCATGACATAGTGTTAACTTTTTCATTAAATAATATTTATTATACATATTTTGCATTTATAATAGATGAGTTCTTAAACACATATGCATAGGGAAGACTGAATGTGGAGGGGATATAGGTGGCTATTTCTTACTGATGGGATTGTGCATAATTTTTATTTTCTACTTTGTGCTTTTCTGCATCTTCCAAATTTCCTACCATGCAAAAGCTTTTGTAATCAAAATATACATGTCAACATGCAGTAAAATACACTATTCTTTCTAAGGAATTATTATTTTATTCCTAAAAGTTTTATTTTTCTCTTTTTCATAACTGAAATAAGTGTTGGATTTTATCAACATGTTTTTCAGCCATCTACTGAAGGGTTGTGTGGTTTTGCTTACTTGACCTATTGATCCAAAATCAATAGATTTCCCCCAAATAAATTACCCTGTCATCCTAGAAGTGCTACCTAATTATCTCAGGCTAATTTAGTCCTGAGAAGGCTTTGGGTTTCTTCCTCCCAGAAGTAAAGAGGAGAAGCAAGAACCTTTAGGTATTTATTTTACTCTTTGACATTAGTTTATATTTTTATAAAACGGTTTTTTATACCTGCTTTATATCATTTGATCCTGTGACAAATGAGGGCCAGGTAGTATTGTCTGATTTTATAAAATAATAAACAGGAGTCCAGAAAAATTAAATAATTACAGGGCCACACAGTGGTGTAACCAGGGAAAGAACACATAATCTGATATAAAGTACCTCTCACCCTCTATATTTCATGGAAACACACTCAGCTGCCCCTTTCATTGATTTGGGATGGCCAAATAAAGCCTAATTGCCATCTCCCTCACACTCTACAGATAGGAAGACTTCCTCTATTGTCTTAACACGTCAACCACCATCTTAGCCTGAATTGCTTGGCTTTAATAAGGTCTGGGGTGTTTATAAAGAGAAGGAAGTCTGGTTACCACACACAGAACACTAGGCAAGAGTCCAGTCTGTGATGGAGTCCCTGTGATCCCTCCCTGGCCTCTGCAGTGACAAACAGAGTTCAGAGCTCTTAAGTAGAGGAACTGGTTAACTAAGTCCTGCTGATATGTAATGAATCCTCAAGCCTGCCCTTAAAGAAAACTGTCCTCTTCCAAAATGACCTTTTCATTTTGGTACCATCCACCCCCAATATCTACACATTTCTTGTCCTCACCTTTCTTAGGATTTTGTTCTGGCTACAGAAGGTTCTAGAGTCTGTCTTCCTGAATAAGCTCCTACTGGCCAAGCCCACCCTTCCATCTTCACAGGCATGAGTTCTAGGTGAGTGACCAGCTGTGTTGGACGCCCTGAGACATCCAGTTTGCACCTGAGGTCCTGGGGTAACTGTTCAGCGTGTCCTCTTTGATTCTTGCACACCACAATGGCCAAAAAAGCGATGAGGTTGGGTGGGTGAAGAGACCTAGGCCCAAGATTTAGGGTGAAAGCCCATTCTCACAGGCTTAGCCACTGCATCAGGAAATCTTGTTTGGTCTACTTTCAAAGTATATCCAGAAGCTGACCATTTTCCTCCAGCCAACAACTCTCACTGAGATCCTAAACATCATAACCCCTTACCTAGATCACTTGCGTCTTCCCCCGCCCCCCCCCCCAATCTATTTTTCAGCACAGGAGTCAGAGCTGTCTTTTCACAGTGTAAACAAGACAGTCAGTCTTTGCACAGAGCCCTGCAATGCCTCCCTGTGGCCCTCAGTGGGAATGCACAAGTCCTTACAGCAGCCTGCAGTGCCCCAGCAGTCTGCTCCCTGGGACCCCTGACTACCCTCTGGCTTCTCAGACCTCATTTCCTGTGATTCCCACCCGCTAGCTCTGCTCCCACCACAGTGCCCTCCTTGCTATTCCCCACGCAAGCTAGACGTGCTCCCTTAGGAGCTTTAGCACCGGCTGTTCTCTCTGCCTGGAACAGTCTCCCCCAGCGATCTACCCAGCTTGTTTCCTCTCCTCTTCAGTCTTGGCCCCAGTGTCACCCTCTTCCTGAGGTCACTTGACCATCCTTTTTAAAATTGCATCTTCCCTTAACTCTTGATACCTGTTAGCTCATCCTATTATTTTTCTCATAGAACTAATCTTTTTCCTAACAAACTACACACTTTTCTTATTTGTTATGTTTATGTGTCTTTTCCTCCACATTCCAAGCTCCATATGGTAGAGAATTTTATCTGTTTTGCCCATTGTTTATTTCAAGTACCTAGAACAGTGTCTGGCATATAATAAATTCTCAATAAATACTTCCTGAACAAACAAATCAATCTGCCCCAGAATCGGTTTTCCTGAACCCCAATCCACTCTCTCTGGGCCCTTAGCTGAGTGTCACCACCACCACCGCCCTTCACCAGTCTTGACTTAGAGCCCTGAGTAGGAAATGCCACAGTGACCATCCTGGCGCTTCCTGAAGGGCCACTCTGTCATCTTTGCAACTCAGTTTATGTATCTAGGAAATGGGGTAAAGGAAAAAGCAATCTCCTCTGCAATGGGTGTGTCTAGTCCTAATGAGAAGGCCCCTGTGAGTTTAAGGGCAATCCCAGCGGGCTCCAGGCCCACCTCCTCCGCGCCTTATGAACGGGACAAACGGCCTGGCTGGTACCTGGGGCTTCGTGTCCTCTTCGTCCTTGTAGTAGTAGAGCTGCTGCGCCCTCAGCACAAAGTACCTCTGCTGCCAGTTCTTCACGATGGACCTCTGCTTCTTCAGCCAGCCCATCTTGATGGGCCTCTCCAGCGGGTTGGGGGTGGACGATGGATGGAAGGCCGCCATCTGCTCGCCGGTCATCACGCTCCTTGACCGAGCTATAGAGAGGAACAGACAGGCGGACTGACTGAGGGACATGTGGCAGTGAGCAAAGAGGCGGAGAGGAACCCCAGAGAGGGCTGAGAAGCGAGGGGCACCACAGCCAGGTCCAGTTCAGGGGTCCAGATCTGAATCAGAGAAAATACCCCCTGAGCCAGAGAAGCAGCCGAGGGCCCGGCTCCCGGTCAGGGCGAGGCCGGGAACAAAACCCTGGCGGCCTGCGGCTCGCTGCACAGGCAGTCCGGCAGCGCCGCGGGCCCCGTCATTCTGCAAAGCGAAAGGTTGGCTGGAGCCTTCTGAAGAGGAAGTGGCCGCAGCATCTGACAAAGGTGCTTCCTTTTTCCTGCGTGGGAGTTAGTATCTGTCAAGAGAGAGGAGAAAATAATGCCTCCGTCTGAGGGCTCGGGGTGAGTCCCACGCAGCTGCAGAGGTCGCCGGAAGCCGCCCGGGCACTCTTCCACAGCGGCCGGCTAGAGGAGGGGCCGCGCGCTGCACGCCGCGTGAGCTCCGGCCTCGCTGTGGAAAGCAGGCCCCCTGCAGCCGGCCCCACTCAAACCCCAGACCCCGGCCCCAGGGCCAGCCTGCAGGGACTTGGCACCTTCCGAATTCTCCCACCCTGTGTCATTAGTGCCGTTCTGTCCCCGGCCCGGGGACAGAACCCCAGCCCTTTCTGCTGTACGAGGGCCTCACCGCAGCTGCCTTCCTATTACCTTTGCAGTTAGGTTGTCCCTGCCCGTAGAACTCGGAAGCCGGATTTGAAGCCAGAGCCCCTTGAACCTGCTGCTTGGTTGTAAACTGGCTTTTGTTTTCACACAGGAGTTCTGCCTGCCATTGGATTAAGTGAGGCCTGTACCGACACATCTTTTCTCCACGGTAACTCCCACCCAGGACCACTCTCTCCTTTCCTTGCTTCCACAGCACTCCGTCGATCACCCTGGTCCCCAGTCAACACCTCCTTCTGAGCCCCATCTTCCTTCTTTCCCAGCCAGTTCAATGATGCCCTTGTCTCCTTGGCCCGTGCTGCTGTCCACGCTTGCTAATACCCAGTGTCTGCATTCCTCTCCTTTGGCCAAGTATTGCTGGAGGGACCCCAGAGAGGGCAGAGAAGGCGGGGTGACCAGGGGTAACTGTTCAGCTCCTCTTTTATTCTCGTATACCACAAAGGCCAAAAAAGCAATGAAGTTGGGAGGGTGAAGAGACCTAGGCCCAAGATTCAGGATGAAAGTCCATTCTCACAGCCTTAGCCACTGCATTCTGTAGCTATGTCTCCAATAGTATCCAGTTATCACCTTATTTCTACGGTTCACCCTTCGGTCCAGTATTGCTGTCTGAAGAGGACTCCACTATAACTGGGCTCCTTGACCCTCACAAGGGGTCTGAGCTCCCGTAATATACCCTTATACCTGGTTCTGTCTGGCAGTTACTTCTTACCTCCCACCAGGGACCTGGTGAGGCCATTACTAGGTTGTATCCCAGGTTGCAAGAAATATTTGAATCAGCTTCCCATTGGACAGACATCATCATCAGAGTGCTTATACTCAGATGTAGAAAAGGCAGTTTGATATTTTGATGACAGTTTGGTAGCCTGTTTACAGAGGATTTGCTTTATATCAATGTGTCTTGGCAGTCCAGTTAAGAACTTTATCTGCAATCTTGTTCCTCAGTTACTTGCTATCTTCAAGGCCTTCTATCTGCAATTAAAGAGCAGCCACTCTGGGCTGATCACTTGCTCTAGGGCTGTGGAAATGATCCCAAAGGAACTACAGAATGATTTTGGCAGAGTACAATGGGGAGGGGGGAATTTGAGGACTGTATGCAGCTCTGTTTCCAAGTTAGAGACTATACCTTGCAAGGACTCTTATCTGTCCTAGAAAGAGGGCAGAGAGTAGGCAACAAGGAAAAGGATAGACTACACACAAAACTTTTGAAGAAAATGGAAGAGTGAGGCATCCCAGCAGATGCAGAGGCATTCTTTCCCACCTCAATAGCCTCAGTGAAGTCCATCCCCATGTGGCTTTTGTGATCATTCAACTGAAGCAACATCAGACACGAGAGGGAGGACCCCCTTCTAGCAGTGCCATATGGGGAGCCTTTACTTGGCTTTTGGGGTGATGCCACCAAATGGAGCCAACTCAGGAGAGGGGGAAATCAGGGAGGTGCCACATGGTGGCTAGAAGGGCTCAGGCCCCGTGGGCCACCCCTAGAGGCCCACAAACATCGTTAGGACCACCGTGGGGGACAGGGGAAACTGAAGGTCTCCAACAGCATTGAAGACGTGGGAAGGAGTGAGCAGAAGTCAAAAAGATACTGCAGATTGGAGAGAATTTGCTCAGCATAGAAGAAATTAGTTGCTGGTATCTTGTTTATAGTTCTGTGAGATTTTTCATGCTTTGTTGCAATAAAAACAACAATAAGAAAAACAAACAAAAAACCCTCCTAGGAGCATGTGTGCATGGCAGAATGACCTGACAAAGGCAGGAGTAAGTGTGAACGTCTTATGTTCTCAGACCTGGCCAAGAGGACCTTTGATGCCCTGGTGTCAGAAAGGCAACCACCATGTCTGCCTACATCTCCTCAAGGCTCTGCCTTGCCATGTTTTATATCCATAAATGATACCATTCACTCTATATCCAGCCAATGTTTCTTTACTGCCTGTTAACATCCCACCATAATTGGTGTGATTATGGGCACTGGGCCATCCGTTACAAGCTAGAGAGCGGATAGCTCAGTACAAACTTCCACACTGCTGGAATTAGGCCCAAACCCTGGAGGAGGGAGACAGCTGGAGTCTCAGATGAGCTAAATATTAAGCAGGGGCACTTTCTATCCCATGTGCAGAGCCATCTCCTCCTTAGCCCACAGTGTTGCTCACCAGCCAGGCCTAGCATGAGATGATTAAAATATCTAAGAAGAAAGTCTAGGGCTTTGAGTTTGTCTTGGTTTTGATTAACTTTCCTTGTTAGGTTCTTTGAACAGTCTCTCTTCTTTGTGGGTGTGACTTGTTCCGGATAAAGTAAACAAAGAGATCTGTTACTATTAATGGAGCTGTTTCTCATAATGAAAATAATAACCATGATAAGCTTCACTTGTGAGCCAGTCATTGTACCCTGAGTGCAGGTTCCCAGCCATTCAGGAAGGAGATCTGAACCAGGCTGAAGGTTGGAGAAGGGGCTATAGGCAGACCAGGAGGGAAAGGTGGGAAGACAGTTGCTCAGTGTTTACAGAACACTTTGGGGTGAGTGAGAAATGAGGGCCTCAGTGAGGTTAGAAACCTCACCTTACTGTAGTGGAGAGAGGATGAGCATGCCTCTAACACTGCACTGTTCAGTACAGTAGCTACTAACCAAGAGTGGCTGTATACACGTAAATGAATTAAATAGATTAAGTTTAAATTGAGTTCCTCTGTCATACTAGCCATGTTTGAAGTACTCAGTAACCCTATGTGTTTTGTGGCTACAGTACTGGACAACACAGATAGAGAACATTTTCACTATCACAGAAAGTTCTGCTGGTCAGCACTTCCTAGAACCTGAGTACTATCATTACAAAGCGTGAGATGGAAATGGGCCATAAAGGTAAGGTAGCATTTTATCAAACAGAGAAATCAAGCTGGAGAGCCCAGAGAAGAAGATGCTTTAGGAGAGAGAGTGAGGCATTCAAACTTGATTAGAGAGGTAGTAGGGAGCTATTTCATATTCTTGAGCAAGGGAGGATCATGATAAAATATAGTTGTATGCTTGGACTGTCATGCTGAATTTTAGTCTGCAGGTGAGAGAGAGTACTGGAAGGGAAAGAAGAGAAATAGAAGAGGTGCCGCATGCCTAGGGATGTTATTTCTGCAGGAGAAGTTAGCAGCTTTTTGCCCCAAGATGGGGCAGGGGAAAATTAAAGAAGGAAGTGTGAACAGAGAAGTCAGCTGAGAAACATTATCACTTCCTTTCTTCATCTTCTCATTTTCTGCCCTCTAACCCTCAAAATAATCTGCTCTCAATTCTGACTCAGTCTAGATTCTACTTTGGATGGCTGTAAATGTGTGGGTGACATGTGAATAGTTCTTTCGGAACTGGGGAAACAATTTCAGATATTTCCTCAGTATGTTGATATGAGCCATGCATTTGTTTGGGAACCATGTTTAAATGGATTTGAAAAGGGAGGAGAATTTACATGACTTCCCCCCAACCCTCTCTTCGGAGCTATAGACCCATCCATTCAGCTTCCGAATGCACCTCCATGAGAATGTCAAGCTCATCTTGCTTACCACTTCATCAAACTTATCACCTTCCTCCTTCTCACCTCTACCATTACCCTGGCTAGCACTGACACACACACCCAAATCTGCTTTACATCGACTGGTCCCTCTGTTGTACTTGAGTGACATTCTCCCAGCCAACCAATCAACACAGGAAGCAGCCTCTTCCTTATATTGAGCACAGACAATATTGCTTATGACGTGAGCCTTCTAAAACAGAAGTCTGATCATGTTACTCCCCTGCCTAAAAGCCTTTGACGACCCCCAACGCCTCCCTCCTAAAAGGTAAAGGCTAAACTACCATGGAGCTGGAGTCCTTTGTGGCTTTTTCTACTGCATTTCCTGCTTTTTCTCCATACCCATCCTGCACTTTCTCCAGGACAGTATGTTAGTCTCTCTGCGGGAATGTCCCCCCGGACCCTCCCCCACCTACATCCAATTCCACCTCTTGGAAAACTCTTACTTACACTTCAAGAGTCCCTTCAGGCCCCACTTCCTGTGAGAAGTCTTCCTGGTCCTGCCAGACTTAGTTGCTCCATGGCTCTGGACCCTTGTCAGTGGGGACACATGTGCATCATAGCCCGCATCACCTTGCTTGGTACTTTTTTCTTACCTTATTTTCTCTCTCGTCTTGCACTCTAAGAAGACAGGGGTACTGCCTTGATGTTTTGGCCTTGCTTATCCTTGTATTCTGCACATAACACAGTGCCTAACACAGAGAAGGAAGGAGAAAGTAGCAGAAGTGCACAGGCTTCTACATACACAGCCTTGGGTAAGCCGTGTCCTATCTCTGAGGGCCAGTTTCCTCCTCTGTAAAACTGTGATAATCACATGTATCTTGTGGGGTGATAAATTCATAGGGATTAGTAAAGATAGGTGTACAGGTCCCAGCCAGTGCCTGCTTCTTAAAACATAGACATTAAATGAAAGCAATTATTATCATAGTATGGACTCAATTTTATACTAAATGAGAGAAAAGAAAAGAAGATATTAAGGAGGGGAGGGACGAAAAGAGGGAGAGAGATGGAATAGAGGGAGAGTAGCTAGACATTGCACAATATCCTAGGTGCAAAGCCAGAGGCCTGGATTAGGATGGAAGAGGAAACAATATGAGAGGCTAATACAACAGGACTCAGCCACCTGCTGAACAAGGAGGATCAGGGGACAAAGATTTTTGTGAGGTTTGGGGTTTGAGTGGCTCAAGTAAAATGGCCTTCCCCATTCATGCATTCATTCATTCATTCATTCAGTCATGGTTGGGCACTTGACATGCACCAGAACCATTTTGGGTCCTAAGGATATGAGATCAGCCAGACCTGACAGATCTGGGAGACCCATTCATGGAAGCAAGGAAGGAAATCAGAGAACAAGGCCAGTTTGAACAGGCAGGTGAGTCCAGGTCTGGACATGATAAAGTGTGAGCATGGACTGAGAGCTTCAAGCTTCCCAAGAGTTTTGGTTTTGATAAGTAAGGCTTATGAATTAAGAAAGAGATCGGGGGAGAAAAGAGGTACAAGTGAAAGCCAGGAGATTTGAATGACATGAAAATCTCCCACCAGAAAAGTATTTGTATAGATAATCAGAAACCAAAGACAAGACAGCACGGAGGAAGACATCACCGAGGGAAGCATTTCTAACTCAAGGCTATGGGGATAAACCGAGATGCAAGACAGAAAAGGGTGCTGTTTTCCTCAGGATTTTTAGTAGAGCTCCACGCCACCTAGAAAAGCATCTGGCAATTGAAGTATCTTGATAAATATTTGCTGAGTTAATAAAATAAATCTTTTAGAATGAAATGTGAGCCACCATGCAGGCATTTTACATTTGCAAGAAATATTGGCCAATTTACCTATTTGTGGGATTTCTGGACATGTTCACCATACCCACTTGAGCAAAGTGGCCAATGAAAGGTATAATCCCTGATCTAACAATAATGAATATCAGTAGTTACTTATGTATTGAGTACTTACCATGAGCCAACCACAGTGCAGGCACTTTATACGGCTGTGTCATTTAATGCTCATGCTCTTCATTTACTATGGTGCTTACCGCACCATGTTGTCACCCTCATTTTTCAGACAAGGAATTGAAGCTCACAGGGGTGAAATGATCTGCTCCAGTTAATAGTTAGAAATCTTATTTCAAAGCCCAATTTCCATACCTAAGCCACAACCCAGAAAGGAGCATGTGTTTTTGTGGTAAAGAGAGGCATCCACATTGGAGTTGGAATCCATGTCTAGTAATTCACAGGGTTAAAGAATCCATAGTGATGTGAACAGGAGAGACCATGCCACCCTTCACTGAGCTGGGAACAAAGCTGCTATTCCTAACCTAACATGTGAAGCAGCTGCCTTGGCCCCACCCATTTTACCTCTATATTGTGCATAAAAAACTTTGTGCCACTATTTCCGCCAGTGTATGCTTTGCAAGGCTCAGCAGGCCTTGAAAAAACAGTGACAGAGAAATGGTGCTGAAACCTCAGGCCCACCACTGAGGCTGTGCTGACACCCCAACAGGAAAACGGACATATTAGGTAATCCTGCTACGTCTTACCAGCTGCTACCCAAGCTCACGTGAAGAGACCTAGGGATTCTGAGCAAGGCCCAGTGTGGCCGAGGCATCGGGGGCAGGGAGACTGAGCTAAGCTGGTGTGGGCTGGCAGTCAGGTCCACATGGCAGCTGAGGAGGGAACCTGCTGGGGAGCTCTCTGAAACAGCAGACTTGGCATGGCTGCTGCCTGAAAATGATAAAAAGATTCATATGTCCTTGCCCACACCTTGCACACACACGCACGCAACACCTCCATCACATTCACGCACACATACAGTGCAGTCCCTCCACCTATCCTGTTATCAGACTGTGGGATGGTAGCCTTCAGTTTCCACCCAGAAGGAAATTAGGATGTTTGACTTCGGAAACTTCAGGCTTACTTTCTGCATCCCTTTTCTGTCTTCAAAGGAAACAGCCCTCCATTGAAAAGCACCCATCATTCAGGGGGTTAGGAGGACTTGTACAACTTTTCCACTTTTAAAACCAGGCATTGAGACTTAGGATGAATTTATCCTGTCACTCCTCTTCTGGATTTTTTTTTTTAATTCTGAGTTTCATTTTTAACTTTAGTATGAAAAGCATTGCCCCTTCAAAATGCATCTTTACTGTGAGACTAATGACAGCAAACGAGCTTTCTCTCTGTACCTGAAATTAAACCGCATGGGTCTTCCCAGGGCACTCACCCTTGAGACAAATTTGTATAACCTAATTCATAGAGATATCTAAAAGCTGCTCCCTAAATGCCTGCCTCAATACTTGGGAATTGGGCAGGTTTAATTTTCTTATGTCCTATGGATTCTAGAAATGTCCTTTATTGTTTGACAGGTGACTATGTCAATCTAAAGGAACAAATTCTGCTTTGGAAAAAGGCTTGGCACCAATAGCTATGCCTTCTACAGGAAGAGGTAAAAATGCTGTCTCGGTAGCAATATGAGACAGAGGGAAATTATCTCTGTGTGAGAGAGAGAGAGAGAAAGAGAGAGGGAGAGAGAATGCCACAGAACGAGAACGAGAGAGAGAGAAAGGGTCGGGGGTGGAGAACTGACTTTCTGTTTCTTCTTTCTCATCAGCAGCTCTGGAAACCTAAGCCAGCAACAAGTCTTGCAAGGTTTTTCTGCACTCCAACAAATTTGTTTGAGGGTGCTTCTCCAGGACCACCCCACCAGTGTTCATGTTGTGTGGCTTTTGTGTTTCTTAGGAATTTAGAATACAGTTGCCTCTTGTGGGTCTGCGTGTCTCCATCGGTTGCAACACCTTACCCCGCCCTCTCTGCCTATCTCTGCATAACAGGAAGCCACGTGTAATAACAAGAATATTGCAGAATTATGAACGTTTCCTACTGAACACTGCTCCAGAGCTGCCTTTTCCTCAGCACAAGGCAAAGTGGAGATTTGGCAGTCAGATGGCGACTTTTCTCTGTGGTGACACTGTAGTTAGTTAAATGCATATGCAAGCTACCTGCTTTCCCAGGCATGAGTGTAAGGAAGAGCAATTCTCATCAGGTAGGACTGCAGGATAATTAGTGCAGTAAGCACTGCCCAGCACCCAGTGGTGTGTTAAATTAGGAAGAGCAATCGAAGTACTGACCCCTCCATTGTCAAAACTAGTCATTCATTTTAGGTAAGAGCTTTTGCTTCACTGGTCACTAGCATTCATAATAAATAAGTGCATTAGGATGCTTGAAATATTTGTATTGCATAAGCATGGATGAATTATATGCCCCGAGTATAATGACCCTTCCAGGACAATGCTTAAGTACTAGCACTGGCCCTTGGGGAAGCTACAAGCCTTTGCAGACTAACAGACATCACTCCAATCAGTTTCTGGGCCGCTACAGGTCTTAGGGAAGAGTGATTTTAAAGTTTAACTCTACTGAGAGTTAAAGTGACCAATGAATAATGCTAGCAGTGGGGTGAGACCAGGAAACAAGTCATACTATGTTTCTCCTATTCGACAACCTGATAAAAAGATTCCATTAAAAACTGAGATAATTTTATCACGGATAGAGGATAGATGATACCAATGAATTATTGATTAGTGTTGTTAGTTATGATCAGGACAGTGTGGTTAGAAAATAAAATTTCTATATTTTTAAGGATGCATAGTTAAGCATGGGGAAAAATGTGTCTGGGATTTGTTTTAAAATATCTCAGCAAAAAAAGGAAATAAAAGAAAAAGAAACGGATAGATAAAGCAATGTGACAAAATCTTTTGTTGAATTTCAGTAGTGAAGGGTTCATTATATTTTCTCTGTTATGTTTGGAATGTTGATATAATAAATAATCTTTTTCAAGATTCTATTAGGCTTAAAAATAAATTCTATAAGCTTTTTTTTTTTTTTTTCACATGTCAGCTATTGCTCTGAACTTCAACTTGTCCATTTTCCAAGGCCTGCATTTCAGACCGGTTACTCCTCAGAGCACAGTGGAATGACACTGCACAGATGTTACACCACTCACGTACACATCCCCTCCCAGACAGATCCACCCTCCATGCCCCTGCACTGTCACTTTATCAGCTGATGAATGATGAATGGGAAGAACCGAGGGACTCCCGAGGCTTCCAGTATGGGTAGTATTTCCTGCTAAGTCCGCTTTTGCCCCAACACTTAGCAGAGAGGGAGAAAGGGCAGCAGGAACTGGAGGGAGCCAAGGGTGGCCTGTGAGGGAACTCAGGAAGGAATGACTACCTAGAATTCTAGGTGATCTCATGGCAAGAGCTTCCATGTCCAAATTTCCATGAAAACGACAAAGGGACTAGCTCAGTAATAGAGGGGAAATCTGAAATGAAAGTAAAAGTAAAGAAGGATGCTGTCTACATGCCATTTTGGGGGAAGAACGATTTCTGTAAGATGTAGGATAGGCAAGGCTAAACTGAAGAGAGCTGGTGGTCCCATAACTCAATGCACACAGAACAGCCTGCCGCAGAGGGAGTGGAAAGGGCCCGAGAAAAATCTGCACCAACAATGCCTAGAGAGGAACAGCAGCAGCACTGGAGGCAGGGAACAGATAGAGACCTGAGAGCTACTTCCAAGTGCTCACAGAGGCCTGGCTGAGGCATGTTATTTTCAGTTTACCCTGGGTGCCCAAAGTCAGGCCAGACAAAAACTAATGGCTCTGTCCTGCTGGCTCCTCAACCAGGTCACAATACCAGTGAGAACAGAGGGTGCCTTTCCAACTAACCTGGAGCTACACAAGAAGAAAACAAACTCTCCATCAACAGAGAGGGGGGCCACCCTCCCTTAACCCCTTAACTGGATGCTTCTTAAAAAGTTACGCATGAGCTTACTGTACCACCTAGCAATTCCACTCCTGGAAATCTATTCAAGGGATGTGAAAGCACATTTCCATAACATTTTTCGTATGTGAATGTCTCTAGCAGCATTATGGATGATGTTCAAAACTGAAAACAATCCAGAAGCCATCAATGGGTAACTGGATAAACAAATTGTGGGAAAGCCAAACAATGTAATACTACTCAGAAACTCCAAGGAGCAAAGGACTGATTCATGCCATACAATGAACCTCAGAAACATTCAGCTAAGTGAAAGAACCCAAATGCAAAAGACAACACATTATATGAGTCCATGTACAAGAAATATCCAGAAAAGGCAACTCTATAGAGACAGTGGTTGCCAGGACTGAGGGTGAGAGCAGGGACTGATTGCAAAAGAGCTGGAGAGAACTTTTTGGGGTAACGAAAACGTTCTAAAACTGGATTGTGGTAATCATCACACAACTCTATAAATTTACTAAAAATCATTGAATTGTACACTTATAATGAAGGAATTTTATGGCATATAAATTATACATCAATAAAGTTTTAAAATGAAAGATTAAGAACTAACTGATATATATATATACACATATATATACACACACACACACACACACACACACACACACACACACACACACACATATATATGGCTGCCATATACACAAAAATCTCACCATGGAAACAGTGAAGAGTAAAACAGTCTCTGCATAGAAAGCCTGAGAATAATTCCCTACACCTTTTATACAGTGAAGCATGCCAGAAACCCTACAGAGTTAGAGATTTTTGCCTGTTTTGTCACTCAAATGTCTAGAATATTCCAAGAATGCAAGGATACTTCAATATTTAAAAAACTAGTAAATGGTTTAGCCCACCAATAATTTAAAAAGTGGTATTTTTTCAAAGATTGTGAACTTGCTTTTGGTAAATTCAACATTAGTTTATATTAAATGTTAATTATGAAGAACAGAAGACTACATTCTTAGACGTTAAAGAGCATCTCAAACCAAAAAAAAAAAAAAAAAGGGTGGGAGAGAATTGAAAGCATGCTCTATATTGCTGAAAATTGAAAGAACTAAACATTTTTAGGATTCAGGCCAAATATTTGTTTGGTGTTTCAACTCTATATTGAGAAATGATGAAGTATAGCTGAGACTCTTCAAAGAAACAGAAAATTACACAGCAGAAAATTTCTGATACTTCTACTGTGTTAATTGAGAGCTGTGGAGTTTATGAACATTTTCACTGCTGTGACACTTTGCAACTCCACTAAAGATTTTTCAGTTTGATAAAGCATTCTTAAAATCCATGAAAGATAATCAAATACCAAAAAAAAAAAAAAAAAAAAAAAAAGATTATAAAAAAAGTAAAAAAAAAAACAGTTTCTTTGTTACAGCTAGTGACTTGTGAAAAATTACCAAGTTTTACTTTTTCAAAAATTTTATTATTTACCAGCATTTCTATCAATTTTGGGCTACACTTCATGGTACTTGAGTAAGGCTTTGCAGAATGCAGAGTTTTCTCCGTGATTCTGCCACTGACATACAGCAGCTCTGTTTCCTCTTCAAAGCTGTCAAACATTATCAGCTGCCTGAAAAATGCTTTAGGGGGTTTCTCTTTTATCACCCAAGGTCCTTACAAAAAAGTCAGGACTTATTTTGTATGTATCTGTGAGCAACCGTAGTGCCTCTGTCTGACCTGGGCTTTCTGGGCCCACACACTAGCCTCTGCTTGACATTTTTTTTTTGGCTGGCCACTCCTTCACAGTTCTTATAGAAGAATTAGAAGAGCACCATTTTTGTTTCTTTTTGTGTTTGTTTTTAGCCAGTTGTCATTGAAGGACCAACTAAGCTTTTGTGCAAAGCTGAAGAAGCAGGAACCAGAAATGCACAAACAGGAGGTAAAAGAAGGTGAACCACGAGTGGGTGACACAGCAGGCGAACACTAGGACACCAGGATGCACTCCCAATTCCAAATCCCTCTGGCTTAGCACATCTCATAGCATACGAGATCTTTTGAAGGTGAAAAATGAGTTGTAATATTTGATTTGGGCTATTTTTCTCCAGTTACGACTTGAAATGTTTGATTTGATTAATTTTTCCATTTATTGAAACATAAAAATAATTAAATCAAACCAAACAATAAAAAATTTAAAAATCAAACAAAACATTTATTGAAATTGATTTTTTAATTTTTTATTGTTTGGTTTAATTATTTTTTGTTGCAGCAAAACACATATAAAATTTACTATCTTAACTATTTTTGAGTGTACAGTTCAATAGTATTAAGTACAGTCACGTTATTGCGCAACCATCACCATTCATTTTCAGAACTCTTTTCATCTTGAAAAACTAAAATTCTGTACCCATTAAAGAGTAATTCCCTATTCCTTCTTCCCCTAGTCCCTAGTAACCATCATTCTACTTTCTGTCTCTATGAATTTGTCTGCTCTAAGCACCTCATATACATGGAATTATACAGTGTTTGTCTTTTTTGAATCAGTTTATTAGTATAATGTCCTCAAGATTCATCCATGTTACAGCATGTTGCAGAGTGTCCTTCCTTTTTAAGGCTGAATAATTTCCATTGAATGTACATACTACATTCTGTTTGTCCATTTATTTGTCAGTGGACACCTGGGTTACCTTCATGCTTTAGTTATTACAAATAATGCTGCTTTGAACATGATATACAAATATCTCTTCAAGACTGTTTTCAATTATTTGAATGTATATTTAGAAGTGGAATTGTGGGATCATGTGGTAATTCTATTTTTAATTTTTTGAGGAACTGCTATACTGTTTTCCATAGTAGCTGTAACATTTAACATTTCCACCAACAGTGCAAAAGGGTTTCAATATCTTCACATCCTCACCAACATTTGTTATCTTCCAGTTTTTTAATAGCAGCCATCATAATGGGTGTGAGGTGCAATCTCACTGTACTTCAGGTTTGCATTTCCCTAATGATTACTAATATCAATAGCATCTTTTCATGTGTTTATTGTCCATTTGCATGTCTTCTTTGGAGAAATGTCTATTAGAGTCGTTTGTCCATTTTTGAACTAAGTTGTTTGTGGGGTTTTGTTTTGTTTTGTTTTGTTTTGTTGTAGAGTTTAGGAGTTCTTTATATATTCTGGATATCAATCCCCTGTTAGATATATGATTTGCAAATATTTTCTCCCATTCTGTTTTTGTTTTACTTTATTGGTAGTGTCTTTTGATACATAATTTTTTAAATTTCCATGAGGTTTCATTTGACTATTTTTTCTTCTGTTTCCTCTGCCTTTGGTATTGAAACCAAGAAATCACTGCCAAATTCAATGTTGTGAAGTTTTTGCTCCATGTCTTCTTCCAAGAGTTTTATAGTTTTAGGTCTTAAATCCAGTTCATGGGTCCATTTTAAGTTAATTTTTGTATATAGTATTAGGTAAGGGCCTAACTTTATTATTTTGCATGTGGATATCCAGTTTTCCTAGCACCATTTTTGAGAAAACAATCTTTTCCCCATTAAATTATTTTGGCACCCTTGTTGAAAATCATTTGACCATATACATATATGTGAGAGTTTATTTCTAGACATTGTATTCTATTCCATTGACCTACTTTTGTCTTTATGCCATTACTACACTGTTTTGGTTGACTGTAAGTTTTGTAAGTCATTGCATAGTTTTTGAAATCAGGAAATGTGAGTTATCTAGCAATGTTCTTTTTCTTTTCTTTTTTTCTTTTTTTTTTTTTTTTTTTTTGCTATCCAGGATCCCTTGAGACCCCATATAAAATTTAGGATGAGTTTTTCCATTTCTACCCCCCCAAAAAAGTCACTGGTGTTTTGACAGGAATTGCATTAAATCTGCAGATTGCTTTGTAGTATTAAGTCTTCCAACCTAGGGAGCCTGGAATGTCTTCCCATTATTTTGTTCTTCTTTAATTTCTTTCAGAAATGTCTTGTAGTTTTTGCAGCTTTGTAGTACAAGTATTTCACCTCCTGGTTAAGTGAATTCCTAATTAATTTATTCTTTTGATGGTGTTGTAAATGAAACTGCTCTCTTAGTTTTCTTTTCAAATTGATCATTGTTAGTGTATAGAAGTGCAACTAATTTTTCAGCTTTGACTTTGTATCCTGCTACTTTGCTGGAGTTATTCGTTCTAATAGAAATTTGGTCGAATCTTTAGGATTTTCTACATAAAAATTATATTATCTCCAAACAGAGTTAAGTGTACCTTTTCCTTTCTAATTTGGATACTTTTTATTTCTCTCCCTTTCCTAGTTGCTCTATCTAGGGCTTCAAGTATTATATACCACAGAGAAGCTGCAAAAGTCAGCACGTTTGCCTTGTTCCTGATCTCAGAGTAAAAGCTTGGAGTCTTTCAACATTATGATGGTCACTGTGAGTTATTACTTTTATTACATTGAGGTAGGTTCCTTCTATCCTTGGTTTGTTGAGTGTTTTTTCATGAAAGAATGTTGAATCTTGTTGGACACATGGCTATCATTTGAGATGATCATATGTTTTTCCCCTTCATTCTGTTAATGAGATGTATTAATGACATTGATTGATTTGGGTATGTTGAATCACCCTTGCATTCCAGGATTAAATCCCATTTGGTCTGGATGTATAATCTTTTTATGTGCGGTTGCATTCAGTTTTCCATTGCAGCATTTTGCTGAGGACTTTTGCATCAGTGTTATAAGGGATATTGGTCTGCAGTTTTCTTGTAATGTTGTTGTCTGGCTTTAATATCAAAGTAATGTAAAATGAGTTAGGAAGTTTTCCTTCTTTTTCAATTCTTTTAGAAAGTTTCAAAGAGACTGGTATTAGTTCTTCTTTAGATGTTTGGTTGAAGACATCAGGTCTTTCTTTCATTAGGAGATTTTTTTATTATTGACTGAATTGCCTTGGTTAGAGATATATTTAGATTTTATTCTTTTTTAAACTAAAACTATTCTTTCAATTTAGGCTTGATAGATTTTGAGTTTCCAAGATTTTTTCCACTGAATCTAGATTATCAAATTTGTTGATGTGCAATAGCTCATTGTACTATTGTAACTCTTTATTTCTGTAGGATAGGTAGTAATATCCCACTTTTATTTCTAAATTTAGTAATCTGAATCTTCTTTGTTTTTTCCATGATCCATCTACCTAAAGGTTTATAAATTTTATTGACCTTTAAGAAGAACCAACTTTTGGGTTTGTTGACTGTCTTTTATTTTTATATTCCATGTTTCGTTTATCTCTGTTCTAATCTTTATTATTTTCTTCTTTCTGCTAACTTTACATTTAGTTTATCCTTTTTTTTCTAGTTCTTTAAATTATAAAGTCCTGTTGTTGATTTGGGATCTTTCTTCTTTTTAATGTTAAGTATTTAAATCTATCAATTTCCCTCTTACTCCTGCTTTCTCTGTTTTCCATAGTTTTGACATGTAATGTTTTTAAAAAACACCTTTGTCTAGTAGATGTGCCATCAGGTCTTTGTGAGAAACAGTTTCTGTTGGTCTTAGTTTTCCCCTTTGAGTGGGCAACACTTTTCTGTTTCTTTTTATGCCTCATATTTTTTTTGCTAAAAACTGGATATCTGAACCTAATGATATGACAACTCTATAAATCAGATTGTCCTCCTTCCTCCAGGATTTGCTGGATTTTGTTTGTTTGTTGTAATTGTTGTAGGTTGTCTCTGTGCCAAGGATCAGCCTGAGCTGCAAACTTAGGGTCTTCTTAGGTCTTTTCTGAGGCTGCAACTTCCCCTGGGGATGGTCAATATCTTTCTAACTTACCTCATATATGTGGTTACTTTTGAATGTCTTAGTCTTCAATATCTGGCTCCCAAAAAGGGAAAAGGAGAAAAATGAAGGAGACAGAAAAAGGCACAAGCTCTTTAAATCCCCTGGATGTCATTACAGCCAAAGTGGGAGGTGCTTGCAACAACAGGGAGCGGTACAAACACATGGTTGGCATTTCTTTGTTTGTACCTCTGTGATCAGAGGCAGCAATCAGTGACCACAATATAGATGCCTGTTATTTGTAGGACAGGGTTCATTTTTCCCACCTTGGCTCCTGCAAGTTGGGCACAAGCTGCTCCGGGAATGTATGCACATCTGGAAAGCCTGCCACAGGGCTAGAGGTAGAAGATGGGTAGCCACTATTGTGTTAAGAGCTGAAACTCACTGAAATTAAGCACAACTCACTGTCCAAGCCTTCTTCTGTAAGTTGCCAGTTTTGATGAGACATCAGGGTTCCAAAATATTTACATCAGATAGGCTTGGAAAGAGTAATTGTTGTCTAGGTGGGGGTGATAGATTCTGCCATCTTCACATAATCCTCTATGGGTTATGTTTTAAGGGTATAACTTTATTAAATTTGAGCATTTAATAAAGCATTTATTTAATGAGCACTTCAAATAATTTCCCTATGTCTTTATTTTCTCATTGTCTTAGTTAATATTTTGGTATATGTGCATATACAGTACCCTATAGAAATTCATCAAACATAAAATAACACGTTTTATAATAAGCTGGTTTAGGATACATTTAGAAAAGAAATAGTAAATATCTTAATGTAAAAGTGTGGAAATGGAGGAAAGGTATTTGCTTTGTGTGCTCAAGAACAAATCAAATTTTTCCTCTTTCAACTTTTTATTACACCCCCTCCTCTTTCTTGTCATTTCCTTGTTGTATCAATTGCGAAATGAGCCAACTTAAAATCAGACCCAAGAGAAGCAGATAGAAGTTGTACTCAGACTCAAGAAAAACCATACGAAAATTTCTGTTCCTTTTAATATATGGGAATATGTTTCAAAATACGAGTAGATAAATGTAACTAATTAATGGACTTTAACATTAAATTGAATCAATATATAGCATGCATATGTTATACCCAGGATAGATGTATTGGCAGGGGGTGAGGGTGAGTTTTCAGAATGCTATTTTGAATTAACTTGCATAATTTTGAAAAAAGAGGATCCAGTATGACATTTTGGAGTGTTCTGCCATAAAAATAGCACTGCTCATTACAATCTTCCAGCAGTTTTCTCTGAGTGATAAAAGATATTTTGGAAAATGTGGCTTTTATGATCTGTGGGAGGAGGCCTGGAAAAGGAGGGTTGAGGGTTCAGAGTAACACAGGAAATCTGTGTTTATAATGCTGAAGTGTGTGGGTGTGTTCATGTGGGCAGTGCTGGAGAGAAAAAATAAAAGAGAATGTTTGCAAGTCATGGCAGGCAGGAGTTAAAAGATTCAAAGAGCCTATAATATTTATGAAATGTATTCAATATTTACAGAATATACTGGATTGAGATTATCAAAAACAACTCTTGACACCAAAAGCACAATCCGTAAAATAAATATTTGACTTCATCAAAATTAAAACTAAGAGAATGAAAAGCATGCACTAAGAGAGTGAAAAGCAAACCACAGACTGGAAGAAAGTATTTGCAGATCAGATGTCCGAAAAGGACAAAACTCAACAATAAGAAAACAAGAAAATGTCAAACAGCATTAGTCATTAAGAAAATGTAAATTAAAACCACAGTGAGGTACTACTACAAATATATTAGAATAACATAAAATTTTTAAAAACTAACAGTATCAAGGATCAGTGAGAATCAGAAACAGCTGGAACTTCTATACCTGGCTGGTAGGAACATAAAAGATACAGCCCCTTTGGGAAACACTTTGGTAGCTTCTCATAAAGTTAAATATATATACTACCATATGATCCAGCAGTAGCACTCCTCAATATTTACTCAAAAGAGATAAAACATTATGTTCACACAAACTTATAAGCAAATATTTGCAGCAGTTTATTCATAATCTCTAAAAATTAGAGACAACCCCAGTATCTTTCAAGTGATGAATAAATACATTCATACAATGGAATACCACTCGACAATAAAAAGGACAAAACTATCGATCCGAGTAATAACATGGATGAATCTCAAATGCATTATGCTGAATAAAAGAGATGAAGCTTTAAAAAATTACACACTGTAGTTTCATTTATATGACATTTTGGAAAAAAGCAAAACCATAGGAACAGAGAACAGATAAGTGGTTGTTCCAGGTTTGGGTTGGGTGAGAGGGGCTGACTAGAAAAGATGGGCAGAGGAAACTTTTTACAGTGATGGAACTCTTGATTGTGTTGGTTGTTACGTGGCTCCACGTATTTAACAAAACCCATCTAGTTGCAGATCAAGATGGACACATTTTACTGAACGACAATTCTAAAATATTGTTTTCATTTGCTCACATTTATTGCACATTTGTTACACAGAGCTGACATTCTCACCTCCTCCTGACCTTCAAATGTTTCCACAGATCATGCAAGTTCTGAATAAAAAAAACAAGTGATGTTTATTATTCCACAGCGACTTGGTGAGGGAAGTAACCTGAAAAAACACGACGTGGGGAAGACTACATTCAAGTGAGACATCAAGCTAAACCTACCCCAGTAATCTGGGAGTAACACCTCAGAGTGGACTGATAGCACCCCTTCATTTAGCTTGCTCTTTTAACAGGTGCTAGGGAAATGCATCCCATGCCATCCCTGCTTCAACTTCCTGTGAAGAAAGCCCTACCATGATCCTCAACCACATTACTTATTTTGGTGTCCCGAACAAATAAGAAAATGCAGCCAGTAGCGTTTCCTTCCATAAATCAAGTAGTACTGGGTTTTAATATAAAGGAAAGCCAGATGCTGGGCAAGTTGATGTGGTTAAAGACCCTGCACAGGAGTTATCTTGTGGAAAGTAGCAGAAAGCCCACTAATGTTCAGGAGCTCTGCTACCTAGTCTTGATTCTGCCACTAACTTGCTGTGTTACTATATGAGCATTTCACATAATTTCTTTGTCTTTATTTTCTCATTGTCTTAGTTAATATTTTGGTTGCATGAAATAGATATGAAATCAAGTTGGTTTAATCTAGATACAGATAAATAGAAAGATAGATAGCTAATAGTTCTCAACTGGGCGACGGTTTTATCACCCACCCATCCACCCCAAGTGGACATTTGGCTATGTCTGGAGATACTTATGGTTGTCATAACAGAGAGGACTGCTACTGTCATCAATTGGGTAAAGTCCAGGGGCTACCCTACAATTTGTGGCCCCCAACAATAAAGAATTATCTGCGGCTGGGCGTGGTGGCTCACGCCTGTAATCCCAGCACTTTGGGAGGCTGAGGTGGGTGGATCACCTGAGGTTGGGAGTTCAAGATCAGCCTGACCAACATGGAGAAACCCTTTCTCTATTAAAAATACAAAAAAATTAGTGGGTGTGGTGGCGCATGACTTTAATCCAAGCTACTGGAGAGGTTGAGGCAGAAGAATCGCTTAAACCCAGGAGGCGGAGGTTGCGGTGAGCCAAGATCTTGCCATTGTACTCCAGCCTGGGCAACAAGAGCAAAACTCTGTCTCAAAAAAAAAAAAAAAAAGAATTATCTGAATTATCTGGATCAAAATAGTGATGAGATTGGGAAACCCCAATATCTATCTGTCTATCTATCTATCTATCTATCTAATCTATCATCTATCTCTTTATATATATATCATATATAAAATTTATGTATGTGTAATTTTTGAAGCATAGTATATTATTTCACAATATCTAGGGAAATTTGGGGGAGTGGAAATCATGGTTCAGGAGGAGTAGAAATCAAGGCAGATTTTGCAAGTTTTGAGTTCTCAGCAGAGTTCAAAGGCCTTCCTTTTAGTGCCCTCTGATTTCCAGGACTCACTTACAAATGCCCATTCTCTGTGAACCTCAGACTGAGGGGGAAATGAGATAGACACAGCTTGAGTCAGCTGTTTACTCTGCTCTAGTTGGCTGTGTCCAAGGCAAAATGTTCAAGTCAAAGTTCAAGCCAGTGACTATCCTTGGAGACTGGGTCAGGAGCCCTTACAGAGGTGGAGTTGGGAAAACAGCCCTAAGGAGGCCCATTGCATTTATCTGTAAAGTAGCAATAATGCCACCCCTCCTCTGGAAACCTACAACTAAATAAAAGGCTATGAGCCCCAGGGGAGCTTGGAAACAGAAATGGCAGGTGTCTCCTTTACATGGAATTCATATTTCTGTATTTTTTTCTATCTTGAAGAACAGATTTCATTTTTTACACTTCTATAAAACAAATGGAACCGTGACTTATGTTCCACAATTTCTACAGCTGTCTTCATGAACTTTAACAAGTTTTCCTTCTTTATAGCAGTCCCAAGCTTTATTCCCTTGGAGATGTCAGGACATGGGGGGTAATTTTGTTGCTTGCCCTCTGTGCTTTAAAGACAGAGTGAATTGAAAGGACAGTCAATCCCTGCCCCACACAATAAGTGGGGTCCAGAAGGATTTTACGTGGGGTCTAAAATTCAATCAACTATTCATGGTCACGTTATTTTGAAGCTAATGAAATGGCTGCCAGGAGCCTACACAGCTGGCCAGTGGGTAGCGCCAACTGAAACCGGTCCCTATCTTGGCTGAGTTTTGCCGCCATCTAGTGGCCACTTCAAGCTTCAGTTTGCACATCGCAGCGAAGAGGATGCGGGCCCACAGCTGGCTGGCCAGGACCAGCGTTCAGCAGGCCATTCTAGGGATTTCCAGGTTAGTTGTCGCTCTTGGATTGGCCCAGACCAGAAAGGCTAACATTACAGGATTACTGATTGAGGTGCTTTTCTGTACTTGGAAACACAAAGCAATGGTTTTAACCTTTGTGAGGTCACAGGCCCCTTTGAGAATCTACCTATATGCATATAATTTTTCATACAATTTCTAGAATATAGGCCTGATGCAGATGTTAGCTGGGTATAATTATAAGTCATTCTGAAGTTGTTTGAAACAGAAAGGGAAAAATGGCAAGGGCAGGTGTGAGAAAAAGGAGAAGGAATTCTACTGCTAACCGGAGGATTATAACCTTACTGTCCTCTAAAATGTGCCAAATGCCCGTGGCTCCTCAGTTGTGTTTATATATGCTGTGTATTTCCACCTTAGCTTTCCACTGTTAAAACTGGTTCCATGTTTTACATGCCTGAGTTTTTCCTGGCCCCTCCTTTTCTCCTCTGGTTTCCATCCAAAGTCCCTGGCCGACCAGCAGTAGGTTTGGGTTGAGAGTGAGAAGACTGGCTGGGATTAGGCCAGCACCTCCAATTGGCTGGATGAGTGAGCAAGTCCTGCACCTTTCCTGGGGTCCGCGTGAGGAGGAGCATCCCTTAACCTCTCTTAAGATGGAATGAGACTCTGTGTATAAGTGAAAAACATTGAAAGAGTCAGAAGTGGTATACAATTTCTGCAGTCTGCAATGTTATTCTAAAAACAAGTCCTTCTAGGATATTCCACAGGCAATTCATGCTTAAAGCAGGTGAAATAAATGTCAGCTGGACTTGCTGAAAGAGAAAGGATGTATTGTTCCAATTTCCATGGGCCTGTTGACAAGCGACATCAGTAACTATTATGAGTGCCTCCTCCTCACTACTCATAAGCAAAAAACTTTCACCTTTGGTTTCAGTAACCTCCTAACACATCACTTTTACCTCATGGGCTGTTGATACGTCACTTAAAGCTGTACTCTGGAATATTAAATAATGTTTTAATGTATAGTTTTGGAGAAGGAAGTTTTGCAAAACTCAAAACCACTACCATAAAGTAACACAATTGCAAACATTTTGGGGATGTGTTGCCATTGTGCTGTGGCTCTGGGTCTTAGCAACACTTATGGCAGCAGATCACAAACTTTGCTGTATATCCAGTCACTTGGGAGCATAGAAAAGTTCGAATACCTAGACCACAACCCTTGTTACTTAAATCAGTATCTCTGGAGTGGAACCTGAGCAGAGAATTTTTTTAAACCTCTCCAGGACAGCCAAGTTGGGTAACCACTAACTTAGTGGAGGAGTTGAGAATGTTCAGCTCAAGAGCTGAGGCTGCCTTTGCACCATTCCCTTTTGCCTCTGGGTGACTGCTCTGATCAACGAAATTATCGACACTTGCAGGCACTGTGGTGCTCGCAGAGAACAAAGGCCATGAAAAGTGCAAGATGGGAAATGGTTAAGAGACTTACAGTGTAATCTAGGCTTGAAAGATATGGGTGGGAGACCCTGTGGGAGATCCCACAAGTGCCAAGGCAAGGGTCTGAAGCCTCGGCCTGTTCCCACATGAATACAGAATTAGAAAAGAATTAGAGATACAGTTACATACTTATTCCTATATATAACCATGAAAAATCACATAGTTCTTCATATGTAATCACAGAAATATATATACTCAGTATAAGCTTTTAATCTTACTAATGACTATCGGGTTATGAAGCATGGAACTGAGGTGACATTGTAAACAAAGTGATCCTAAGGCAAGATGCTCTAAGCCCTCTGTCACGCCGCATAAGGGCTGCTGGAGGGCGCCTCGGCTGTGCGGCAGGCGCTGGGAAAGCGCCCGCTGTTTAGCCAGCTAGAGAAGGAGATGTCCAAAACGTCCGAGACATCTCCTTCCTCAGGGAGTTAGGAGACAACTCCGCTTCTCCAAGCTCTTGTGGTAGGCCTGATGGCTGTCGGGGAGGCCAGCAGACATCCAGGGGCTTAACTGTCCCTATGTAATGCTGGGCCTCAGTGGTCACGTTCCAGATCTACTTTCATGCTCCGCTTCTGCACCTGGTCCCTCCCTTTCTTAAAAGATAAAATCAGTAATAGCAACATAAATCTTAATGTCTTTGTCCTTTCTTGACAAGTATGAGAAAAGTGCTGACACATGAGGTTTTCTCCTCGCCTCGGCTACTTGAAAGACCTGGGCCCCTGTCTCCAAGACACGTGATTTACCTGACCCTATCACTGACCACCATTACCTCACCCTACCTTCCCTGCCCCCTGCGTTGTACTCAATAAAAGTCAGAGTGTCCAGGCACTCGGGGCCACTGCCAGTCTCTGCGCTTTGGTTGGCAGTGGATCTCTGGGCCTAAATTCTGTTTTCTCTATCTCTGTGTCTTGTGTCTTTTGTTTTTACAGTTTCTCATCTCCGCACCTATAGAGAGGAGCTCACAGCTCTGCTCTGATGAATGGCATTAGGATCCTCATAAAAGGGCTTGAGGGGGTGGGTTCCCCTTCTTTTGCTCTTTCATCATGTGATGTCACAGCACTCCTCCCTTTTGCCCTTCTATCCCTTTCTGCCATGTGAGGCCACTGAGAGAGCATCATCTACAAGGAATGAGCTTTCACCAGACACTAATCCTGTCAGCACCTTGGTCTTGGACTTGCCAGCCTCCAGAACTGTAATAAATAAATATTCTGTATAAATTGTCCAGTCTCAGGTATTTAGTTACAGCAGCACTAGTGGACTCAGACAGTAGGTATAGTCCATTTGTCTGGCTCTATTGCGTGCCCACCTCAGATGACTGGTCATAAATTGAAAGTGAGTCCAGGCAGCTCAAGAGTGATTTTCTCCAGTGATGTTCAGCTGTCCAGGCACAGGCACCAAGAAGGTAGATTATTGGGTTTAAACAGGGTTAGGGGTTATGATGAGGAGAAATGACCAGAGAAGTTAAGGGTGCATGTTCAGTAGCAGATTTAATGCTAGTTATGAATCTGTGGTAAGGAGGACTAATGGGGTAACTGATAGTGAAAAAATGGTGAGACAGTGGAATGCTGGCTCACTGAGGTCATGTAAGAGAGCTGCTGGAGTGGGTGAGCTGGGCACATTGGATGTGGTGGGCATAGAGTGGGAAGTCTGAAAGTGAGATTTCAGAGGTGGTACAATTATAGCGGGTGATGTGGTTTATTTATGACTATGAGTGGCTGAGCTGGTTGGAGGAAGTATTATCTAACAACTCTCTACAAGAGGCAGAACTACTGGCCCCATTTTTCAGATGAGAAAACTGAGACACAGAGACATTAAACTGACTTGCCCAAAGTCAAAGAAATGAGAAAAGACTGAGCTGGAAATCAAACCCAGGCTCATCTGCCTTCAAGGGCCTCATTCTCAAAGACTTCCTACCACATTCAGATATGGCTTCCTAATTAAGTCAAGTGTCTTTCTTTTGTTTCTCTTTCAGGAAATGCTTTTTATCTGGAATCTTACTTTTTATCTGTGAAGACACAAAGTTGACTACATTATCAATCACTTTCATTACCAAGCTGGGCATTTAAGGCCACAGAAGGATGAGACTGGGATAATTTTGTGCTCACCAGAAAACTGGTTAAATCCAGGGTTTCCTGGGGAGAAATAATGAAAACAGACCATATTTATTGGTGGAAATGCAGCTGCATTGTCTGCGGGCACTCTCTATTGGCTCTAAATCAGAATAACAATGTGGGATTAGAAGCTTGATTTGTGGCTTTTTGGAAGGAGCATATAGACTTGAATGAACATGTAAAAAACTTGCCCCTGGAGATATATAGGGGCTATTGCTCAAATGAGCCAAGAAAAGCTTTTCTTACAGAACAAACTCTGTGTCAGCTTTTTAAATGTCACAGTCACAGTCACACTGCTTATGTCTAACTCCCTTCAGTGGGACAGCCCCACTTCCTCAGAGTGTCTCCAGTGAGACGGTTAGAATCTTAATCTTTTTCATCGTCTTTCATTCTGAGCCTCGTAAACTGTCCAGCACATAGTAAGTGTCCAATAAATATGTGTCAATTAGAATAGAAAGAAAACTGAGTAAAACAGAACAATCCCACGAAAGGAAGAGGGACTAACCGTACCTAGGTAATTCAGGAAGCCTTCCCAGGAGATGGGTGGTGGCCATGGTAATGGGCAGGGAGGGGTAGAGTTGAAAGAGAAAAAAAAAAATCCAGAAAGCCCATATATAAGACCCACAGGGTAGGAATTTTTGTGTGATCCTAGAAAGAAGTACCTTGCAATACACTGACAGATGTGGCTCCTAATCTTTCTGGAGAAAAGGTGAGCAAGAATAAAAGATTTCATAAAACCAGATGGAGGAAGCTAGCATGACAGTTTCAATGAGGCTGAAAAAATGAATTTGGAAGGACTTCTAACCACGAGTACTAAAAAGAAAGAGTAATGACTTAAAGATATTTTCTCCTAAATCAATTTTTACCATACATTGTGTGGCTTCTCAGGAAATTCAATTCAAGAAATATACAGAGCACCTATCAAAATTACAGCTTTGTTTTCCCAAGCCTAGAGAACTGATTCTTGGGTGACTTTCCTGGTTTTTACACTGAGTTCTATGTCCCAGGAACCCCCCGAGTCCCTGACAAACCAGGCCAGCTGTCGCTCTTCCTGGGAAGGAGAATGAGGAATGCTCAGAAAAAGATCAGTGCGAAGATCAAGCTCAAACAGGTTGGTCTCAAGACGGAGCACAAGGGCTGGGCTGAGAATGGACTGGAGGTGACAACTCTGTATCTGCTATCATCCTAACTCTGAGTTGTCTGCATGAGAAGATTCCTCACCCACTAGCAAAGTGGATTTCTGGCTTCCATGAATGACCAGGTGCATGGAATCAAATGCAGAATGACAGTCAAAGAGGAAGAATGCATGCACAAGAGTCCTTGGGTACCAACAGCAGAATTGAGGACAAGAAAAACGGGAGCCTCATTTTGAAGGTCCTGCTCTTCCCCCACAATTATATCTACAAATAATGATCTGAAAGAGAATGTTAGGCCGAGTACAGGACTCTTACAGCAAATAGGAAACACTGCTCTGCCACTGCTGTAACCCACATGTAAGTGATCACAAGCAGGTAAACACTGAGCCCCTGAAGCCCAAACCAACAACTTCTAACCTCGCTTCAGCAGCCAGAGATACACATGACAGTAGGAAAGGGTCGGCAGCTCTAGAGGAGGAAGCACTAAGTCATGGAGGAGAGTCTTCCATGAAGCAAACAACCCACAGTCATTCTTTGCCTACCAAAAGCAAGGAAAGTTTAAGGAACTGCTCCTGCCATAGCACAGAGACGATGACATTTCTACAGCAGGAAACTTACCAGAAACCATCGTTATCCTTATTAGAAAGTCACAACTCAGGCCTTTTACTGATTTGGAAAAGAACTGGCAAAAACAGGCAAACAAAACAAAGCAAAAAGGAAGAAAACAAGAATAGCCGTGCAGACAAAATTGATACAATTCATGCAAATTGAAAAGGAAGTGAATATATGGCATTTGGAAGCATAAAGGGCAAGAAACAGAACATGACGAGTCAACTGCAGACCAGCATGTGTGCTGTGAGCCAGGGACAGACACCGGGCAGGAAAGGAGATGTGCAGATGTTGTAAAAACCGTATGTCTAGAGAAAAGAAAGAAGAACTAAACTTAACCAAGACAAACAAAACCCTGGCACTGCTGACTGTGGTTTTCACCAACAATTTGAGTCAAAGGAGTTGATATCAGACCTCCGCTGTAGCTAATGTCCATGACAATAATGATAATTACTAGTGTTTATGAATACCAGATCTTATGCTAAAGTTTGACATAGATCATCTTTTATTCTCACAACAACTTCATGAGTTAGCACTAGGATTGCACTTATATTACAGATGGAAAACCTAAGGACCAACGTCACACAGTGACCAACTGGTGATACTGGGATTCAAATTCAAGCCATCTGGCCCCAGAGCCAGCTTTTCTTTTCTTTCTCTTCGTTTGTTTGTTTCTTTCTTTCTTTTTCTTTCTTTTCTTTCCTTTCTTTCTTTCTTCCTTTCTTTCTTTCTCTTTCTTTCTTCCTTCCTTCCCTCCTTCCTTCCTTCCTTTCCTTCTTTCTTTCTTTCTTTCTTCTTTGTTTTTCTTTCTTTTTTTTTCTCTCTCTCTCTCTTTCTTTCTTTCAACATGAAGCCTTGCTCTGTTGCCAGGCTGGAGTGCACTGGCACGATCTCTGCTCACTGTAACTTCTGCCTCCTGGGTTCAAGCGGTTCTTTTGCCTCAGCCTCCCAAGTAGCTGGGACTACAGGTTCATACCACCACACCCAGCTAATTTTTGTATTTTTAGCAGAGATGGGGTTTCACCATGTTGGCCAGGATATACGATAGCTGGCTCATTCCATTATGGTTAGTTTATACTTTGTCAGAAAATTCTTTTTGTAAATTTTACAAAATTATTTAAAAATATTAAAAAGTACTCACATCAGACTCAGGAACTTTATATCGTACCACTTCCTCTTTCATTTTGAAACTCCAAACCAACAAGGAAGCTAATGGTTCAGCAGCCATAGTCCAGAATTCCAGCAGTGGGTATTGCCAGCCCCATCCAGAGCTGAGATCCATGTGTGCATGTTTTGCAGGTGGATGAGTGGTACAGGAAGGAAAGGAGAGAGTGCAGTAGCTCTCACCTTAGTCAGTCACAGCTCAAGGAGAATAGATGGTGGAAGCAAAGTTGAGCACTTTCTTTAGAAAGATGAAAGGGTGGTGAGGGGCACTCGCAGCATGAGAGGCACAGCAGGGCAATGCTGCTTAAGTACCTATCACACACAGGTGAGCAAATACATGTTTTATGGTGAGTGAATCAATGAGTGAATGAAATTAAATGGCCGGTCTGAATGTACTGAAGATTTCATAATTTTATATAACTCCAGGGAAGGAATATGTGTGATCATAGAATTGCATTTTACTTTATGAACTAAAGGAAATAACTTTCAGCATTTTAATGTTCCTTGAACTCTTCTTAGATAAATTGTAATGTTCAGTCACCACTAAAAACTATGAAATCTGAAGCTGAGTGTGGTGGCTCATGCTTGTAATCCCAGCACTTTGGGAGGATGAGGCAGGAGGGCTGCTTGAGCCCAGGAGTTCGAGACCAGCCTGGGCAACATAGTGACACCCACATCCATCTGTATTTTTTAAAAATAAAATTTTTAAAAAGTATGGAAATGATTTGCAATGAACATATAAACTCTTTATCAAATACAAAGACTAAAAGTGTGTTAATTGAATGGGTGTTAGAAGTTGTGACTGAGCTTCAAATTTAGCTCAGCTTTCTGGCAGCCAAGACAGTGGAAAACACAGTAAGTTGCACTCCTGTCTTACTAGAAAGGAGGAAGCACTGCAGTCCCTCAAAGAAGACAAAGTTATTTTCTGAGCACTGAATTCCCAAGTAACTTTCTCACATAAAGGTATACATAGAAGTCACTGGCATTGTCCATTCTTCATTCTCATTTTTTTCCAGTGCAATTAGGAGCAGATTTCATGAAATCATTACTTGCAGGAAAGATATAAACTGAGGATGTACCATTAAAGGACAACTCAGTAAGCCCTATTCTATGAGGGTTGCAAGATAATGTAGTCCAAGTACAGCCTCTAGTCTGATCTGGGGTTGGAAATGAGACTTTCTACAAAGAAATGAAACAGATGTTTGCTGAGCACCTAACATAGGTCATATGCATGAAATATTTTCTTCCTCTCAGCATATGTGTTACTAGTCTCATCTGTAGAAGCTTAGCAACTTGCCCCAGATTCACTGCTGTTTAGAGCAGAGTCCCAAGCTCATGCACACTTTCCTATACCACACCTCCACTGCTCTTTCCCATTTTTATCAAGAAGAGTCAATGGACAATTTAGCTCCTTTCTTCAGGCAATCTAAGGTTATTTTCCCCAGTGAGGGCCTACAGTGCTGGTGTTACATACTTTATTAAGAACAATTCATTTTGTTCAAAAGCCAAGGGATCAGTTGGTTGTGGGGTTGACTCATATCTGCATGTGCAGAAATGTTCATGTCTCTTATCTCAAAGGAAGTCCATAGTGTTGAGAACTGTAAACTTCTCTGTTTAAATGACCTGGGAAAGGATTACTATACTTTCTCTCCAGTGATCAGAAGACCTAGAGACTCCCCATGGACAAGATGTTTACACTGTGACCAAAGTTTGAGTAGGAACTGGGTGGTGGTAAGGGAGGCCCAGGCGGAGAGAGGGCTCCAGGCTGATGAGAAAGAGCTGGAAGCTGCAGAAGGGAGGACGTGGCTGAAGTCTCCACTGTGCATCAGGTGAAGGGGAGGCGGCAAGAGAGAGGTGGGCAGGTAAGCAGGGCCAGATCATAAAGACTTCCCATTTAATTCCATCATGCAGAGGAGCTATACATAGTACAAAGCCTTCTGCTTCTCCAAAAAAGTAGACACAATGTGCAGGAAAATCACTGAGAAAGATGTGGGGCCCACTGGAGAACATCTGCACCTGTATCTTAAAGAAGTTGAATGGCAGTGATGGGAACAGGGGTGGCAGGGCCAGAATTCCTCTTAGGTACTATCTGGGGCTCCCATAGCTGCTCTCATCACAGCACCTCTCTCACTGCTTTGCAGTTTTATCTCCCTGTCTCTGCCCCCACTGAACTGTATGCCCAGCAGGACCATCTTCATATTTGGCTGCCAGACCTATAATTTTTTTTTTTTTTTTTTTTTTTTTTTTTGCAAAATGACTTTTGGTTTTTAAACAAGCTTTCAAGGAGAAAAAGGATGATGAGTAAAGCATAACACAAGAAATGTAAATTATTTAATCTCCTTGTAAGTTTTATATCTCAGTTCCTGCCTGCGGACTCTATAAAATTTCCATGCCATCCTCTGTGACAGAATCCCCACAATCTGCCTGGGCCTCGCTGTGGCTCTCCCTGGCTCCTCCCAGGTACTATTAGGCCTCAATTGCTGTGGTCACAACTGGGACTTTCTTCTGCTCTGTACTCTTGTGTATTTTAACACAAGCTCAGACCACTCAACCAGGGTGCACCCTCATACAAGCTTCTTTCCTCAAGCTGCCCTGTGTGTGATAGGACCACTGTCATCAACTTGTTTCTCTCAACTGGTCCTAGCATCTTTCCAGCGCCCCCATAGTGGGCCTTACTCAAAAGGACTACACAGCTGGCAGAGTCTGCATAGAATTCTCCTATTGGATGCTATGTGAAGATGGTTCATAATTGTGAGTTGTGAGACAGGGCAGCACTACCACTACCAAAGTGACTTATAGTGATGTATACCCATGCCAGGGCCACAGGGCATTTTAACCTAGGCCTAGTTTTAGACACACAGGCACCAAGAACCTCCGAGCTAGACCCTGCCAGTCCAAGTGCCCAGTCTCAGACAAAGAACAAAATCTAAGTTGACCTTGTCTAGCACGTACAGGGAGAATTTTGTGCATGAGTGGGTAGAAGACCAGGTCCTATCTTCCCATCACCTCTTAAGTTGGTCCCCACTCTGCTGCTGCTGCAGAAATTCCAGAGGTTATATCAGTCCTTTTTCCCCAAAATGGCCAGAAGTCTGTTGGCCTGGCTAGCAGGAAACATGCATTTTGTGGAGATAATTTAATTTATGCCTAAATATTAAGTCAATAGCAACATATGGGCAGACATTTTTACTTAAACAAGCAATAACAATGTAACCTCTACATAAAAACAGAGTGAGCCCTGGAAGGAGCAGCTCCCTTGTGTAGCTACTCACTCTCTAAGAGAGGCATGTTCGTATTCTCTTTTTGAGACGAAGTCTTGTTCTGTTGCCCAGGCTGGAGTGCAGTGGCATGATCTCGGCTTACTACAACCTCCACCTCCTGGGGTTCAAGAATTCTTCTTCCTCAGCCTCCAAAGTAGCTGGGATTACAGGTGCCCGCCACCAACCCTGGCTAATTTTTTTTGTTTTTGTATTATTAGTAGAGACTCTACCTATATATGTGGGGAACCTTTATCTATCAGGGACTAGGAGCCACTCATGGAAAGCAAAGACTTTGGACACAGCAAACAGACTACATTCAGTCTATAGCCCAGGCTGGTCTGGTTAGCACATGGTAAGTTTGGTAATGAATTGTAAAGAAAGCTCTCACAGCTGAACATCAAACAAGCACAGATCAATTCACCATGGGCCATATGGCTTCAGGATTCCCCAACATGGGGAACCAGCATTTCAGTGTTCAAATAAGGTACAAAATGTGCTCATGTAGGCTGGCCTGGTCATTGGGAAGCCATGTAGCTTTTTCAAGAAAGCCTTGTAACTTGAGACTCAAGGTCCAGAAAGTCTGGACCTGTCCTCCACTGATGACAATTCAGTTAAAAAGATACATAAATTAAAGAGCAAAATATTTGAGAGTCCTTCCCCTCGCTCTCAGAGACTTTCACTTTCACTCCAGCTCACAAGATTTTAGGGAAACTGGAAGCATAGCTCATCAAAAAAAAGCTAGAGCCCCCTTCCTGGGCCACATTCTGGGTCAGTGTCTTGCTGTTTCACCAAGTGCCCATTCTAGTGTCTTTCCTAAGCTATGGCCTGGCTCTCTGAGGACAGATCTCAATAAAAGCTCCCAAAAAATTGAGCTAGAGAGTGAATCTTGGGTTAATATTTGGGTTCTATTCCCAAGTGACCTTATAATCCACTCTTTTGGTTATCATCTACTCCAAAAGTTCTCAGTTCGAGAAGATAACACCCTCATCCCCATCCCCAAGGAACACTTGGCTATGCCAAGTGTTTTATTTGTCACAACTGGTAGTGGTAGGGGGGTGTTACCACCATGCAGTGGGTAGAGGCCAAGGATTCTGCTAAACATCCTACCATGAGCAGGACAGACCCCACAACAAAAAACTATCCAACCCAAAACATTAATGGTATCTAGGTTGAGAAAACGTTAAAAACACAGATTGTCAACTTCCCTGACATAACTCCCAGTTGGAAAGAGCCCAATAGAGGTAAGTGTCTCTCATATATTGGTAAGCCAGTTCCTGCAGTTACACCTGGACACAGGAAGCTGAAGAGGGGACTGGAAGTCCTGTGATTGAGTCAAGTAATCTCCTCCATCAGAGGACTTGGCTTATGATGCAAATTCTAGTTTACATGACACTTACAAATGCATTCTACTGTAGTCCCATCCTTCAGGATGACAAACTTGTAGGCAGCATGGATAATGACAAGCATTCTTCTGTATTTCATTATGTCCTTATTATTATTTTTTCATTAAGTAATACTCAATAACATCATCAGCTTGTAGTTAAACATTCATTCAGCCAACAGATATTTATTGTGTGCCCAGTTAAGTCCAAGTCCTATGCTCTGTATTAGCTGGGTGATAACTGTCTGAGGCTAGTGAACATAGACCACAGTACCTATGGCAGGAGTTCCTCATCAGGTGGGGATGGAAGTTGGGGTACTTGTTGAAATGCAGGATCCTGGGCCTTCCTCCAGAGATTCTGATTTTAGAAGGATGGTGCCCAGAAATCTGCATTTTTAGCGAGCACTTGATGTGAGTCTGATGTAGGTTATCCATGGGAACACGCTTTAAGAAACATTGGTAAAAATCATGAAATTCACCCAATCAAATCCTAGACCTGAATATATGCAGTCGTGAGCTCTACTGTGGTAATTTCCTATATCTGTTAAAAAAAAAATCATTTAACTATGAATTATCTCAACTTTTTTTTTGTTTTTTTTTTTAAACCAAAGGAGATTAAGACCTTAATAACCTGTGTTCCAACACAGGTGGAAAGAGGGCAGAATTACTTAATTTATGTAGAAGCAGGACACTTTCAAAGGAACAGAACCATAGAATTTGTATGACATAAATTGAGCATTAGCCAAGTGCATATACATCAGTGATAGGAGGAAAATCTCTTGCTTATGTAAGAGGTATGAACACTATCTTTTCTCTGAACTGATCTCAGCATACAATCATTCATAGCTTGATTAGGGAATGCTAATCTCCCCTGGTTATCAAGATAAATGACTTTTCTGATTATTCTGTTTTCTTTCCAATCCTTTCTCAGATCTACATCATTAATGCTCTGCTTGTGACTTTTCAATGCAGCACTTATTTTAGTAGCACACTTAACCCCATTAGAGGTTAAAATTTAAATAAACCTTGTTTCAAGCAAAATTTCTCCAAGCTGTTAGAAACACCTTAATATTTATCTATGTCTAATATCAAGGACGTTATATCCTTGATATTAGACAATAATATGGGCAAGATACATAAATGTAGGCAATAGTTTTTAGCCCAATTGCTCTGCCATGAATTACTGTGACCAATTTAATAATAGAAGAAATCTATATAAAGAACTTCCTAACAAATATATAGATTAAACTTAATATATCACCATCATCATTAGAAGGAAAGGGTATGGATTACGGGTCAGACTATCTCAGAAAATATGCCAGTCTCCCTTAAAATAATAAAAAATATATCTCTTTTCCAACTCATCTAAGAATACCCTCCCATTCTTTCCCTTACATTATATCTTTATTATGTAAGGTCTTTATTATCCTTTAATACTTTTAATGCTAAAAACTCACAATTCTGTTTGTGATCTGTAGCCTTAAATCATCCAAAGTACCCCAGGTCATGCACACCAAGGAGTTCCATCCCACTGTTTTGTCCAAATGAAAGAGAACCTCCTCCCAGCATTTTAGAACCTGGAGCTGGCATGCCAAGTTAAATGCAAATGGTCCCTCAAACTCAGATTTGCTGTGAGATCCATTTTTAAGTAGACTATGCTTCCTGCAGACCAACATGCAAATGGTGCTCGAGGTAAACGTAAGAATCACAGAAGCAACGAAAAGACACCAGCCGTACCTATTTTCGCAGCCTCCACCTTCAGGTTGAAATCCCAGGTCCTTGGCAATTTTAGGGACATTTTGCTTCCAGTTTAGGTGAGTAGCTAGTGAAGCGGTGAGTCTGTCACAGTTTGCGTCCTTCTTGCCTTTTTGCTCTTTCCCTCTGTTTTTGTGTCTGTTTTTGTTCCTCCTTATGATTGCTTCACAGGCAATCTTAGGCTTGAGGTTGATTTGCCAACATTTCTCCTCGTTTCTCTTAGATGAAAGGTCCATCCATCTGTCACTTAAGGATGGCACCCAAACTCCCCCAGCCTGCACCCTTAGGCCCACAGTGGCTGGCACCCTGCTTTTCTAGCTTTCAGTTTTACCAGAAATGCTCCAGTTGACACTTCCCTCTGCGTCATGGGAAGCAAAGCTCCTTTTCGAAAGAATCTCAGGCCTCACTGAGTTGAGGTCGTGATAAACAACTGCTGCCTCTTGGGGTTTTTTTTTTAACTGTCTGCTTCCTTGCATTGGAGGAAGTGGGTGGCTCTTCAGTGAGTGAGGATGATACATTATGAGCACTCTGTTTTGAGAAAATAGTTTTTGGAAATGCTTGAAAAACCAGAATGGGTGCTTCTGTTATAAAAGGCTATAGTTTTAATTAAAAGAAAATGTCCAGACTCCCATCATACACCTCAACTCTAAGCTCTCCTCTTCCTCACCTAATGGATCAAGCAACTAAAAATGGTCAGAAAAACAACCAGCATTCCCCCAAAGTTATCTTCTTTTACATTCTTCCTGCTGTAAAGACCATGTCCCAAGCTCTCCAGCTGCCCAGGATGAAGTTTGCAAGTGATCTCAGCCTGATGTAGGGAGGGTTTTGATGTATTTGTTTTAATGAATCAACTTCAGCTAGGTAGACCCACTCACATACAGTAAGCATTCTTTGGCGTTGCACACAGGGCATGGGCTTTAGAATCAGAGTGTGTGGGCTGTATACAGGGTGTGGGCTTCCATTTGCTAGCTCTTCAACTTTTAACAAGCAACTGAATCTTTCGAGGCCTTAATGTCCTCATCAGTAAAATGGGGTTGATAATAACCACAACTCAAAGGGTTTTTGCTACATAATCTAGTGCAGAGCTTGACACAGAGTGGTTGCACCACAAACATTAATTCAACCTTTATTCTATTCTATTTAGTTCAGCCCCGTGACAAGTTTTCATATGTTTAACTGAATCAGCCTAACCTAGTGATTAAGTATTTGGGCCCTGGAAACAAATCACTGGTAGTCAAATCCTGGCTTTCTTGCTGTGAGACTATGGACAAGTTTCATGACCACTTTGTGCTTCAATTCTTATCTGTAGGTGAGGTAAATAATAGCACTTACTTCATAGGCTGTTGTGAGACTTTATTAGAAAAGCCAGTACAAAGTGCTCAGAACAGTCACTGCTAGACAGCATCTGAGCCGCACACCTTGCTCCGTTTATTCTCCAACTCTCCTAGATGACTCTGTCATACTTTCTTCCTCACCTCCCACTTGTTTACTCTTGCTGATGACCTTGGCTTCCTGTTTCATTGAGAAAATTGATGTAACTGGGAAAGAATGTCCCTAAGCTTCCCTCACTCTACCTGCTCACCTAGCTGCATGCGAGCTGTACTCCTGACCTTCTTCTTGGTACAGTGAGTCAACTGGCTGTTACCACTCTCCCATCCCTATTGCATCATCAATTTTTTCTCTCTCTTGGATCCTTCCTGTCAGCGTTCAAACTTATTACTTTTTTATTCCATATAAAATCTCTGTGGATGCCACCTCCCCCTTGGGTTAGAGCCCCATTTCTCTCCTTAGTTTCTGAACCAAGCTTTGGTAAGAATTGTCTAACTTACAAATATCTCTCCTCTTATTCTCTCCTGAATCCCTTAGTTGATGTTTTTGCCCCTATGACTCTTCACAAAATATATTCTTATCAAGGATACCGACGACTTCCCTGTCACTAAACTCACAGGTGAGTGCTCCATCCTCATTTCGCCGGCCCATCCGCAGTGTCGGGCACACGTGATAGCTCTATCCAACTCTGAGCCCTCTGTCCATGGGGCTTCCGTGGCCCATGATTGGCCCTGGCTGTCTGCCTGCCTTTCTGGCTGTTCCGTGTCTGTTTTCTTGCTAATTCCTTCTCATCTCTCTGATCTCTAAATATTGGAGAAAACTAAGACTCAGCTGGACTCCTTTTCCATCCACACTCACACCTTGGTGAGCTCTTCTGTCTCAAGGCTTTAAATGCCACATAACTGCAGGTGATTCCAAGGTATATTTCCAGCGCAGACCCCCTGAACTCCAAATCTCATGGATCTCTGCTTAGATCTATAGTAGCCATCTTAAATGTGTCCAAACTGTATATCCAGAGAAGGAGGCTGAAGGAACAGTGGCAACCTGGGGTGTACTCCCCTCTTTAGGAATGGAGGGAGCCTAAGCTGGAAGACCCTAGCAAGGACATTTAAGGCCTCTGCACACATCCTGTCTGCTCGCATTCCATTGGCCAACACAGGTCACATGGCCAAGCCCAAAGTCAGTGAGGCCAGACGTACACCCAGCCCTCAGTGGGAGTGGGAGGGACAAGGGCCAGAGTGGGGGACAAGGGCCAGAGTGTTTGCTGATCGAGACTCCAATCCACCAAACCCACCCGGTTTACCCAACTACCCAGCTCCAGCCCCCCCAGGGAGCTGGATTCCACTGAACTTGACTCAGCCACTTGGAGACTTCGTGCTACTGCCTGCCTGACCCAAACACCCACCGCTGCTCTTTTTCATATCCTGACTTCATGCAGTGGGTGTGACAGGGGTAGCCGTCTGGCCCTGGCCCAGCAGCATCTCCACGGGGAAATTCGACACCCATCGAAAATTTCAGTCCTGGGACCTTTAAACTCAGGAACTTTGAAAATATTTTGAATGTGGCATTAAGAAACACGCAGGGAACTTAAGGGTAGGTTCCTGTCAGTCTTGGAAAAGCTTGTGACCCATGGGGGAAGTTGGTCGTGCATATGTGGAAAGGCAGTCAGATGAAAAGCACACTCCCCACAAGAGCCCAACACAGCAGCCTTCCCTCACCACAGAGCTCTTTCTCGGGCAGTCAGCTGGGTACTGCTGCTCCCTCTCTCTGATCTTCATAAAACGAAGAGCCAGATGCCTTGCCTGGTCCCAAAGTTTGAATTAGCATCTGTAGCAGTGCAAGCAAACATTCATCCATCTATTGGCCTGTTGAATGCTGAGTGGTTTTATTAAGGACCAAATTTTTGCTGGACATCGGAGGAATGTTTATAAACAAGCAGACCTGGTTTCTGCTTCCTCAGTCACCGCCCTGCCACTGGCTGTTGCCCCTTACAGCCTGTTGGGGGAGAAGAACAATTAAGTAAACAAATACAGTGTGAGAAGAGCTGTGTTGGGGAAAGTGTAGGGAGCTATGGGGGTGCATATGGGAGGGGTCTAACTGGACTTGGGAAGTAAAGGAAGGCTTCCTGGAAGAAGTCTTTTAAAGTACAGCTTGAGGAATGAGTTAGGGAGGCACGAGAGTTGAAAAAATGATTCCAGACCAAACAATTGAATGAGGCACAGCAACAAGAAAGCTCTTCGGGTCGCTCCTAAGAAAGATGAAAGGGATGGGGTTGAGGAGAGACGAAGCTGGAGAGATAGGCAGGGCTGAGCGGGGCTGCGTCACACAGGGCAGGTAAGCATTGGCAAAGAGTTCTGACTTTACCCTGGGGAAAGTGGAGGTCACTGGGGAGATTTCAGCAGGGTAGGGGTGAGGAGGCTGTGGCAGATATCTAAGAGAGAGGAAGAGTGAGGGAGAGAGGTTGGCAGCATGGAAAGAAGGGAAAACCACACAGGAGTCATGTGAGAATTATTATGGCAGAAAAAAGAGACAACCACGACTCTGGCTCATCACTGGAAGGGTGTAAGTTCCAATCACAGAGATGGGGCACACACAAAAACAGTGAGGATTGGTAATGAGGGACAAGGAGGAAATGGTGGGCTTAGTTTAGCGCATGTTGATTTAGGGACCCAAGGGGCACTTGAGTGTGGATCTTCTGTACTCAAGGCTCATGTGAACCGACAGCTCAGACTCATTCATTCATTCATTCACTCGTTTACTCCATAAACATTTACACAGGCCTGCGTTGGATGCTGAGTAAACAAGCATGATTAAGAACCTGGCCAAATCCTCAAATGACTCATGAGAGAGAAGTGTAAACATAACAGCAGTACCGGGAAAAATAGTGCACTCCTGGGGTAAAGTGAGAGCAGGAACTGGTTAGCTCTGCTTGGGCGGCTTCCTAGGAAAGGTGACCCATGAGAGGGAATAGTCAGGAAGCCAGGTGAGGGAGTGAGAGGAGAATGCTCCAGGCAAATGAAATGGCAGATTGCTGTTAAAACACAAATATGGCCCCCATTGAGGGAAGTATCAGAAAAGATATATGGCCCCCAAAGAAGCCCCATGCCCAGTAATAGATGTTGCAGGCACTGCTGGGGCCAGGGTCTGATGCACTTGCTGGAAGGTTGGACTCTAACCTGAGGAGAACTTTTTTTTTTGAGATAGAGTCTCACTCTGTCACCCAGGCTGGAGTTCAGTGGCACTCTCATGGCTCACTGCAGCCTCAACCTCCTGGGTTTATGCGACCCTCTCACCTTGGCCTCTGGAACAGGTGGGACTACAAGCAACCACTACCACGACTGGCTAATTTTTTAGAAAATTGTTTTGTAGAGATGGGAGTCTCACTATGTTGCCCAGACTGGTCTCAAGCTCCTGGGTTCAGGTGATCCTTCTGCCTTGGCCTGCAAAATGCTGAGATTACAGACATGAGCCACTGTGCCCAGCCTGGAGAACTTTTAAAACATCTTTCATTATTATTTTTACCATTATGAAAGTCTATGCATAGTCACCATACAAGTTTTTTAAAAGCATAAAGAAAATAAAAATTATTGTTACCACTTGATGTGTAGTAAGAACTTTTCCCATTCTTGGTTTCCTACTTCTCTCTCACTTTCTCCTTGTGTACATGTAATGTATGCATGCATGTATTTTAAATTTTCTAAATGGTGCATATGCTGTTTTATAAACTATTATCTTCCCTTGACTAAAAAAAAACATGAAAAAGTACCTTTCATTAAGCATTTTTCCATAACATCATCAATGGCCTCGTGATTTTTAATTATATGATGAGAGCAAAATTAATTTTGCAAATCCCTGTGTGATCGAGCATTTGGGATGTGTATAAATTTTCATAATATTCTTGTGGCTAAAAATCTGGATAAATCTAGTCTTTTTCCCCCCTCAGGGGGAATTTTTAGAGGTGTAAATGCTGGGAAAGAGATTAAGAATATACTAAGATTTGCTATGTGTTCTCCAATTGCCCTCCCAAAAGTTCTACAATTTATGTTTTGATTAACAATACATGGAGGGCCCAATTCCCTCATAGCCTCACTAACAATTGGTGTTATCATTGCTTTTATTATAAACCATTTTTGATTGAATAAGCAAATAATTTTTTATTAACCAGTGAAACTAAAGTTACTTTTTAAATGTGCTTATTGGTCATTTGTAGGGGTCAGGTGTGTCTAAGTGTCGATGTGTCTGAGTGATTTTGCAAGGAATCAGTGCAGGAGGAGTTTCTATATCTTTATTTCTGATTTTTATCCCACTGGCTCCAGGATCTTCTTCAGGAGCTGAAGTTATCTGCCTGTTAGCTGTCTACTTTATCACCTCCTTGTCTTTCATGTCGTCACCTCTGTTACTGTCATCTGCATTTCGAGAGCGTTTCTCATGTTTCTTCTTCACCTTACTGCTCGGCTTTTACTGGCTTTATGGATACATAATTCACATACCATGCAATACACCCATCAAAATGTATAATTCAGTGATTTAGTATATTCACAGAGTTGTGCAACTATCACCACAATCAACTGTAGAACATTTTCATCTTCCACAAAAGAAACTCCATATCCATTAGCAGACCCTCTTCATTTTCCCCAGTGCTAGGCAACCACTTTATGTCTCTATAGATTTGTCTATAGACAAAGGTGTCTGTTGTGGACATTTCACATAATGGAATCACATACTGTAATATGTAATCTTTTGTGATAGGCTTTTCTCCCTCTGCATGTTTTGAAGTTTTGTTCATATTGTAGCATGTATCAGAACTTTATCTCTTTGTATGGCCAATAATATTTCGTGTCTGTATGGTTAGACCACACTTTGTTTACCTGTTCATTAGTTGATGGGCATTTGGATTGTTTCCACCTTTTGGCTATTATGAAAAATGATGCTATAAACATTTGTGCACAAGTTTTTAAAATCTGTTTATTTATTTTTATAAAGATGGAGGTCTCACTATGTTGTCCCCGCTGGTCTCAAACTACTGAGCTCAAGTGATTCTCCTGTCTCAGCCTCTCAAAGTGCCGGAATTACAGGTGTGAGCCACCATGCCTGGCCTTGTGCGCAAGTTTTTGTGTGAACCCATGCTTTCATCTCTCATGGGTATGGACACAGCAGTGGAATTTCTGGGTTATATAGTAACTTTATGTTTAAACTTTTGAGGAACTGCTAAAATGTTTTACAAAGTAGCTGTACCATTTTACATTTCCACCAGAAATGTATGAGGTTTTCATTTTCTTCCACGTATTCCACAACTCTTGTTATCATCAGTCTTTTTTATTTTAGCCATCCTAGTGGATGGCTAGGATGAAATGTTATTATCTCACTGGGGTTTTGATTTGCATTTCCCTGATGGCTAATGAGGTCAAGCATCTTTTCATTTGCTTATTGGCTGGTTTGGTTTTCCAAAGCAGAATTCCTGCTTCATGAAACATCCAGTGATGGAGTCCACTGAACCTGCATCTTCTCCAGACGACATCCAGCTAAAACTCAAGCCTTCAACTCTGACCGAAACTCTTCTACTTTTGTCTTATTTCCATTTAATGCTTCTGATGTACCTAGTGCTCAGTATCATTTCAGATTTCCAGCAGACTTTTTTCTATGTACTTCAGCTGCATTTTCCCTCCCCCTTGCCTGTTTCTCTAGAACTTTTAAGTGGTGCTGTGCATGAAAAGGCATTCACACTTTCCTGGGAGTGATTAGATCTGCTGAAGACAGATCTCTCCCTCTCCTTCTCCATCGAGCACTCCAGGTTGCGGTTGCCACGGTCATCCCTTACCACCATGAAGGTTGTAGCTGTTGTTTTCTGCAAGGATTTAAAACAATGCCTGGGGAGGGGATGGAGGACTCCTATTCCAGCTGCCTCACTGATGAGCATCAGAGAACTGAATGGAGGGAAAAGCAGAGTTCAGTTTTCTGAACTTGAGGCAATTTGAGTCAGAGTGAAGAACAGACTCCAGGAAAGTCAGAATGTGGTGGTCTGGAGGCCTTTGTCAGGAGGTCCCTGGGCATGGAACGAAGCTAGGGGAGGTTTCTCTGAACCTGGGCCTTTGTGCAGTAGGGTGATACCCTGTTAATCAGCAGGTGGAGGCTCAGCAGAGGCAGATCAGGTGCCCTAAATTGACACGAGCCTTTACATTCCTGGGAGACTGTGCTAGGTGCCACTGTAGTCACACTTGTATTGTTATTTTCCTTCTAATAGATTTAAGAAGAAAAGCATGAGACTTTTTGTACCCACATCTTATCCAAAAGTGGGGGGAAAAACGTGGCCTGTGGTCAAGCAGGTTGGGAGGAAACACATTTCTTTGTGGCCATGAGTCAGCCAGTTTCACTCGCTTGCATTTCCCACCTGGCTCGTGCAGGCATTTGAATGTGGGCCCCCGTGTTGCAGGTGCACTCAACCAGTAATCGCGCTTTTAGCAAATACTAAGTGCATAGGCTGATGGCTGCATCTTGTGGTCTTGACTGACAGATGCCTCAGCATGTATGTCCTGGAATGTGGCATTGGAGACACCAAATGTAAAAAATTTTTCCGTTTGGATTTTAATAGTCTATATCTTTTTTAAAGCCATATTTACAAGACACAAGATCAAGGTTTTGTTCCCATTCCCTTGGCTGTATGGAAAAAACAGAAAGAAAAAGGGGAAAAAAAAGCTTTGTGCAATAGGACGATGCCCTGTTGGAAGCTCAGCAGAGGCAGACCTGGCAGAGGAAGAGATTTCTGTGCTCTGAACACTCTGTGTGAGCCCAGTGGATGGGGTGCAGGCTCCTGAGCTCAAATCACAGAGCCCTGTTCCTCCCAGACCTGAGCAGTGAGCTGGAGGCCCCCCTTCTCATTACTGATGTCACCTTTGCCAAGGTCCCTGGCATTGGATCTAATGTCTAGCCACAGTTTGATAGCCTATTGAACTTCATTTTTTCTAAGTGATCCCATAGCCAAATTGTTCCATAGCCAAAAAATTTATATCTAGAGGCCTTAAGGCCAAGACTGGCATCACCGCTGCTGAGCTCTACCTAGAAGAAGGCTGCTCTGTGAATTGTGGGGTCAGGAAGGGAAATGTCTATTTAAATGGGAAATTAGTTACTGAGGGATTATAAACAGAACCTCGTGTTTTCCTGTGGGAGCAGACTGAGCAAATCAGGAGCAAATATCCCTCACATAATACCTCCTTTTGGCCATTGTTCTGGATAATATTATATTAATTTGAACCACATGAAGCTGCCAATATTTGACAGCTTTTGACTGGCAAGAACAATTTCATATATTTCCAGATAATGGGCCCACTCTGCTTCCTGCCACTCATTCATTCAGTAAGTATAAAATGAATCATTCACATGTTAGGGATAGGCAGTGCTCTAGGTGCTGAGAACACAGCCAATAGCAGGACAGAAGGAAATGCCTGCTTTTGTGGAGCTTGTTCTAATGAGGAAAGACGGACAAGAAAATAAGTGAAATAAATGTAATGTGTTAGATGGTGGTAAGTGCTGTGGAGAAAAAGAAAAAGTGCTATGGGAAGGGGTGAAAGAAATGTCAGGTTGAGGGGGAGAGGGGAGGGAGATTGCAGTTTTAAGTAGTTGGCCAGCAAAGGTGACATTTCACAGAGTAGGTGATATTTGAGTAAAGACCTGAGCCAGGCTGAGGATGAGTCAGGTAAACCTGTGTGGGAGAACCTTCCAGCAGAGAGAGGAGTGAGGGCAAGAGCTCTGCCAGAGGTGAGAGGAAGCTTAACACTTCAAGAGACACAGGGAGGTCTTGTGTTCATAGCAAAGGGAGGAAGAGAAAGAGTTTTAGAGATGGGGCTGGCAAGGTAATACAGGATGAATTGCATGGGTCTTCATAGGACCTTGCTGGGACATTGGCTTTTGCTTAGAGTGAGGTTTATAGCACAGGAGTGCCTTGATTTGATGTATACTTTTAAATGATCAGGCTGGGCATGCTGGCTCATGCCTGTTATCCCAGCACTTTGGGAGGCTGAGGCAGGAGGATCACTTGAGCCCAGGAATTCTAAACCAGCCTGGTCAACGTAATTTTGGCCCCATCTCTGAAAAAGAAAAGAAAAGAAAACAATTGGCCAGGTAGGATGGCACACACCTGTAATCCCAGCTACTCAGGAGGCTGAGGTGGGAGGACTGTGTGAGTCCAAGAGTTTGAGGCTACAATGAGCCACAGTCGCACCACTGCACTCCAGCCTGGGTGGCAGAGAGAGACTCTGTTTCAATTATAGTAATAATAATGATTGTCATTATAAAATAATCAAAGATCACTGTGGCCTCTGTGTTGAGAATAGACTGAGAAGTGGCAGGGCAAGGGCAAAAGCAGAGACCTCGGAGCTGCCTGCAATGGTCTAGGTGAGCGAGGACAGCAGCTCTGCACCAGCAGGGCCGGCTCAGCACACTGCACGTGGTTGTGCGGGTGATGCAGGGTGCAAGGCACCAGCCTCGTGGGTAAATGGGGCTGGAATCCAGTCAGGGCACTGAACACTATCCCAGAGTCTAACTGTGGCACTTCAGCCATCCAAGGAAAAGTACCATTCTCTACTCAAAGGCTCTGCCACCTATTCAGTCATGGGGGTGATGTCTTTTTAAATTGCACAAAAGCCGCACAATATAGACCAGCAAAGGCTGTGCTGGTAGCCAGGATGAGAAGTGGCTGAGACTTCACATGAATCCTGGATCGATCCTAACTGCTTTACCAACAGGTTGTATGACAGGCGTGACAGAAAGAGAGGAGTCAAGGGAAATGACAAGGTCAAGCGTGGCCTGAGAAAATGGAAGGAAAAGGGTCCTATCTGCTGCGATGGGAAAGACAGGGAAGGAGCAGGCTGGACAGAGGGCTGGAGATTGGCTCACGTTAGGCCAAAGATGCCCAGTAAACATCTCCAAATAGAGATCTGAGTCTGAGTCTGGATCTGAGTCTGGTGTTTAGGGCACAGGTCCATTGGAGTAGAGTTAAATAATGTCAAAAGACTTCTTTTATTGACCTTAAATACTTTTTGTCACTCAGAGTGGCTCAGGAAGAACATCAGCAAGTGCAATTGGTAATGGCCTGAGGGTCAGCAGGTGGCTACAGCCCCAACCTCTTAGCATCCCACAGAGGTCATGCATTGCAGAGCTTCCCTTCCCCAGTGAGGCAGCTGCCTGCCTTTGCAGGAGGGGCTAGAATAAGAGAGGTTTTGCTCAGGATAAATAAACGTTATAGATTTAGGTGTCAGGTAGCCTAAGCTTCAAGACCAGATGTTTAGAGAGTTGGGGGAAAATGTCAGCTCCCTAACACCTGGAGAGTTTGGGGATCAGTCCAGTGTGAACTGTGGAGAGTTTGGGGCCCAGTCTAGAAGGCACTGAGGCTTTCTCCCTGGGAGAAAAGAAGCTACCCTTCCTGGTTGCCCATAGAGCTCCAGAGGTCACTCATCTGATGGTTCTGCTCAGCTGCATGGTTCTGCTCTCTGGCCCCAGTGTCTCATCAGTTGAGGCCATGGCCTTGAAGAAGAGAGAGATTCTACAAAAATTAGCCAGGCATGGTGGTGCACACCTGTAGTCCCAGCTACTCAGGTAGCTGAGGTGGGAGAATCACTTGAGCCCGAAGGTCCAGGCTGCAGTGAGCTGAGACAGTGCTATCACACTCCAGCCTGGTGACTGAGTGATGAGACCCTGCTGAGAGAGACAGAGAGAGAGAGAGAGAGAGAGAGAGAGATTTACTCCCATCCCACCCGTTTCCCAGTATCAGATGTATCTATACCTGAACAATTAGGGTCTCTCCTCCTTCTTCCAAAATGAAATAAGTTATTTATTATTTTCTTTGGATCAATAAGCTCTGCGGGGATCTGGGAGTCTCCATCTTGCCACAAGAGGTGACCTCCAGGAATCAGGCAGTGTGTTGGCAAAACCACCCAGGGCACGCTCATATGTCCAATTTGTGTCTATTACAGACTGACTGGCCATAGTAGTTACAGAGCCTCCTTCCTCATCCCTACCCACGAGGCCTAGAGCCCTGGTGCCCTGTAGCAGAGGATGCAGCTGTGAGTGCTAACCCCCCAGGATGGGCAGTCAGGATGGCCTGGCTGAGCAGGCCAGGTGAGCAAGGAGGTAGAGGGATAGCTTCTCGAGGCTCCCATCCTTCCACTTTCAGCGGTTCAGGAGTCTCCCTATGGCAGAGGAGTTCCCCATGGAGCCCTCTTTACAATCATTTCCCAAGCACTCAGCTCATACCAGCCCCAAAAGATGGATGTCAGTGGCCAAGATGCCAAGAGTCAGTGCCCTTTTCTGTCTCCTCTAAGTCCTCTGAACATGGTAGACTTGTTGCTAATCTCTAGAGAGTGCAGCACCCTTCCTCCTCCTTGACTACTTTTTGATGGCCACTTTCCTTCAACAACTGCTGTAGGTTTTCATCTGCCTCCCCTTATTCTGTCCCAGCTATTGCAAAGAGCTGCAAGGGTTACAAATAGCTCCCTCTTCAAGTGAGCTATTTTGCAGCTGGTCCCCAAATAGGTCTACCAGCCTGGGCAGATTAGCTGAGGAGCCCTGCATGGGGGGATCCACCAGAAGGCCCCTGTCTAACTCTGGATGACCACTCTCTCTCCCTCATGTTGGCTCCACTGAGCCCTTTTTGCTATCAGCTATCAGCTACAGTGCATTACCTGGGTGGCTTCCCACAGCTCTCATAAGCCCAGATTTTTCCTCCTAGCCTTGAGCACCATGCAGGCCAACCAAGACAAGTGCCAAGACAGCTTCCCATGCATTTGCCCTGGTTCTCCCAGGATTCTGCTGAGCCTGCCTTTCCCTTTCAGGCTTTCAGTATTTTCCCTACTATTTATGAATTAGCAACTACTCTATTTCCCAGCTAAAAAAACATAGTTAGCCGTCTTGCTTCAGACTACAGCTCCCACGGCAGATTTATCCTATCCACTTTTCCCTTTCTAGGTTCCTTCAACGCTTTCTCTCCCAACTCTTTCCTGGGTGGGGACCCTGGGAGTTGTACTCATCCTGCCTGGGATCTTTCAGTTCATGGGGACAGAGCAGCTGTGTCCAGGTGCCTGTGGACTTAGAAGGGGTGTTTTACTTTGCATCTGAGGTCCCTAGGAAGTCACATCCCTCACATAGATGTGTCAGCTTATTCACTATGAGTCCAGTTCAAGACTGGGGCAGGTATGTCTGATCCATTATGTCAGCCAGACTAGATACCTCATTCTGCAATAAAAGGCCCCCTATTAACCCCCTATCTGACATGTGGCTTCTTCAACTGCAAAGAGATTCCATCTAGAGATTCTTGAGGAATGAGCTTTAGGGAACCCAGTTCTCTTTCCCCTGCAGGCCCCAGCGCATATATATACAGTAATTACTCCATCCTGGGCCTCATCTTTGGTCCCATTATTCCCCTAGTCATTTGTGCTATGAAAAAGAGCAAAATAATTGAATGCAGCAGTATCCACGGCCCAGTTTCCCCTCCATGGCTAATCCACCATGCCAGGGATCAGAAGGGACCGTCCTTCTCAGGGCTTTCTTGGCCCACAGCTGACAGCATGGCCATCAGGCCACCATCCCTCCTTAGGGTCAGTAATCTCCCTTCTTAGGGTTTTATTGGCCCATAGACATTGTGGCCAACCTGGTTACTGCTCTCCCCACCCTGATAGCACCCTTGGGGTAGGGAGAGGTGTCTTCCACCCTGAAGGGCCTCGTTGACCCCTTCTGCAGGCCTAGTCAGGCATCGTTCATTCCACGTTGGTATACTCTGCCAGGGAAAACACCAACACCATCACATCTGCAGTGATGTGACCTCCAGGAACCAGGCAGTATGTTGGCAAAACCACCCAGGGCACGCTCATATGTCCAATTTGTGTCTATTATAGACTGACTGGCCATAGTAGTGACAGAGCCTCCTTCCTCATCCCTACCCACGAGGCCTAGAACCCTGGTGCCCTATAGCAGAGGATGCAGCTGTGAGTGCTAACCCCCCAGGATGGGAAGTCAGGACGGCCTGGCTGAGCAGGCCCTGAGCAGGGGAAGAAGAGTCAGCAGGTGCCTGCAGTCCCTATCCTCTCAGCTAGCAGCATGGGACTGTGCTGCACAAAAGAGACCATTACAGAGCAAAGCATTTGGAATGAAGAAGGCCGAGAAGCCTCTGGATGCAAGAGCCATAATATTATACCTACAATAGATCACAGAGGCCTGCAGGACTCAGCATGGTCATAAAACAGCCACTAATGACTGGGAAGCCCAACAGGGAATCTATGTGACATACAGAAGGACGGATTGGCAGCTAAGTGGCATATGGTTTGAATGAGCTGGGTTCAATCCCACCAGAATTTGCATGGCCCACAACGAGAAGGCTAAGTTTACAGGCTCCCTGCCCCCGAGGAAGGGACTTCATTTTCTTGAACACGTTCTCAGGGCATGAAATTGTCTGTCTTTTCCAAGGGAATGATCACAGACTGCTATAATCATAGATGACTTCCTTTGTCATGTGCTAGATTCCCGATTCCCTGACAATCCGATGGCAAGAACTTCATTTATGGCCACTGCCTCCCATGACCACGCCCAGCATTGTGGAATTTGCTGGATAATCCACACTCCCTCCCGACCGTCACCAGTGAGCCTAAATGAGCACTGGAATGGCCAGTTCAAGAAGTAAAACAGAGGCGCTGCCACCTTTGCCTTATAAGAAAAAAGAGCACAGAGGTGGTGGTAGCCATCTGCTGGAGCACAGGCCCATGTGTTTCCAGCTGAATTCCAGACCAAGCACGCCTCTCCCCAGTTTGGAGAGTGGGGAGCATATGTGCCTGTTGACCTTGGCCTGAGGATGTCTGCACCAAGTGACACTCGTGTTTGTCTCAAGTCCTTTGCATGGTGCTTTGCAAAGCTGTCCTTGAGGGCTCATGTGCCCCTGCTTGTTGGGGAAAGATGGGGAGGTTCAGGAGCCTGAGCTAGGGTGAGACAAGGGCCCTAGAGCCAGATTGGGTTCAAATCCTACCCACTCAGCTCAACTGGCTGGGTGATGCTGGGCATGTTGCTTAACCTCTCTAAGCTTTATTTCTGATATATAAAAAGAACTCAATATAGTGCCTGGCGTGTATCAAATTCTTTTTTCTTGTTGTTGAGACAGGATCTCACTCTGTCACCCAGGCTGGAGTGCAGTGGTAAAATCTCGGCTCACTGCAGCCTCCGCCTCCCTGGTTCAAGTGATTCTCCTGCCTCGGCCTCCCAAATAGCTGGGATTACAGGCATGTGCCACTAGGCCTGGCTGATTTTTGTATTTTTAGTAGAGTCAGGGTTTCAACATGTCAGTCAGGCTGGTCTTGAACCCCTGACTTCAAGTGATCCACCTGCCTTGGCCTCCCAAAGTGCTGGGATTACAGACATGAGCCATGGTGCCCAGCTGCAAATTCTTAATAAAGAGAAGAAAATAATTTCCACTGTTGAAATTACGAGTTCTGAAGAGCCCTTAGAGCTCAATTCCATGTGACTTATTAAGAAAATAAGCTCAATAACTAGTAAGTTAAAATGTACTGAGAGACCTTCCCTTCCTTGTTTAAAAGGCCTATCAGGCTACAAGGCCAACTTAAGCCAGCTGGGGAGAGTCACCCAAAGGAGTGAGAAAGGACATTGTCTGTCCACAAAGCACTGCACACTGAGATGCTGAGGGTGGTGACAAATTCTGGACCACAAACCACTGATGTGGTTTAAGGAGCCCCTCCTTGCCTGCCCAGTGGCCCGGCAAGTGTGTGAACAACGGCACACACAGTTTGATCAGCTTGGTCACAGTGGGTGAGAGGAAGTGGTGTCTCAGGAAGGGACAGGCAGAAAAGGAGAGAGTTATAATCCTGACACCTAGTGAAGAGAAAGGAATCCAAGTTATGGAAAGGCAAACGTGTAATCCTCTGTTGACCTTAGGTTTCACTGAGAGGGAATCCAATGCAACAGTTGGAGAACTGTATTTTTTTTTTTTTTTTTTTTTTGAGATGGAGTCTCACTCTATTGTCCTGACTGGAATGCAGTGGTGTAGTCTTGGCTCATGGCAACCTCCACTTCCCGGGTTCAAGCAATTCTCCTGCCTCAGCCTCCTGAGTAGCTGGGATTAGCAGTATGCTCCATCATGCCCCGCTGATCTTTGTATTTTTAGTAGAGATGGGGTTTCACCATGTTGGTCAGGCTGGTCTCGAACTCCTGACCTCATGACTCACCCACCTTGGCCTATCAAATTGCTAGGATTACAGGCATGAGCAGCCCTTCCTGGCCCTGAGAACTGTATTTTTAAGCCAAACCTGGACTGCTGCACCAGCCAGCTTCTATTCTCTTGAAATCATGAGATACTTAGCAGGGTGCTGCCAGAACAGGAAATGAGCAAGGCAGCTGATTTCGCTGCTGATATGAAAGTCATGGTTCACCTTGAGTGATTACACATAGAACACCCAGATCTGCTGGGGGAGAGGAGGAGCTGGTGGGAATGCGTAACTTTGCTGTAAACTATGTCCACACACTGGCAAAGAGAACACTTTGACTTTCATTGCCATTTCAAATCCACTTCCTTCTCATGACCCCTATCATGATTTTGTATGTAAATAGGACAGAAATTAAGTCATCCCATTTTATAGAAAAGAAGTGTGGAATGGAGGAATAATTTGCTTACAGGTCAGGTCAGAAATCCATACTTTATCCACGAGTTGTTGTAAACTGTTATGGTCAGAAAATATACAATATAATCATTAAAGTATAAAATTCAGAATAAAACAAGTTTTGATTGCTAGTTCTGAGAGTACAAAGAGGAAATGAGTTTGGACCAGTTTCATAAAAGGCGTCACCATCCTTTATCTCTTATGCAAAACAGTTTTGTTTAGGAAATTTGAAGTAGCTAGTGCAATTAAAATTTGTGTACATTTTTAATTGAAACAGAACTATTTCCAGTGTTAATCGAGTTGGCATTAGTTGAAGTTGCCCCCAAGAAATTTCATGTGTAGCTTCAGGTATATAAGGAGAAAAAAAAGCAATGAGGATATGATGCCACAATAAGGCCTTGGAATCTGGGGGTGCCTTGAGTGTTTCTGCGTTCAGCCACATCTGTGAGTACAGCTGAATTTCAGTCCACAAAGCACTGCATGCTGAGATGCTGGGGGTGGTGACCAGTTCTGGACCAAAAACCATTGGTATGGTTTAAAGAGCCCCTCTTTGCCTGCCCAGTGGCCCAGTACCTGTGCAAACAATGGGACACCCAGTTTGATCAGCTTGGACACATCGGGTGAAAGATAGGAAGCACCAGGTGAAGAGGTAGGTAAGAAGGGGGTGAGTTATAATCCTGACACCGGATAAAAATCTATGTCAGTTTTGAAAGATAATATTAATCAAGCAGAGGAGTCTACGGGGATCAACTTCAAAAGTCTCAAAACAAAGTCTATTAGAAACTACATACTACATACTATTAAAAACTACATAGACTTTTGCCCATCTTACTGTAGGATTTTGGGGATGAGGGAAGTGAAGAAAAGGCAAAAAGCAGACTGTGACCATTATGCATCCAGAACTTGTCCTTTTGGATGATACTAACAACAAAATGATTATGGCTATACATAATTGAGAGGAATTTAATCTTTGTAAAAAAGCAAGTATAGGAGCTTTTTTATTTTAAGACTGAAATGTTTCTGTCTGTGATCCCTGTTTTTTCCCAGTTTCATCCCTCGGCTTCACTAAACTCTTAAGGCACAGTTTATCATGGAAGTCCATTAGAGTGGCATCTCTAAAGCCACTTCCTGCCAAGGGACAGCATTTCTGTCTAACTCCTGCAATTTTAAACATGGGGACCTTCCTTGACTGGGTGTGTGATTTCCAGAAAAGCGCCCTGATCAGTCAGCTGACAGCACACAGGAAGTTGGTCTGGCTTTTCACCAAAACCATCAATTTGGTCTTTATATAACATTAAAGATTCCTTTTCAAAAGAAGCATGGGCTTTAGATCAATGGACATGACAGTTCAAACAAACCTGGACCATAGACGTCACTTATTCTGAGTTTGGGAATAAAGCCTCTGCTCGGTCATTACTCACTGTGATTTCTGAACTCTGGACTTCTCATCTACATGGATAGGGTGATAACATCTAGTGTGGGGTATTCTTATAAGAGGTAGGTTTCATGTAAGCAGTAGTGTTAATAATCATTAAGTTACCTTAAAACAGTATCTGACAGCAAAGTTGTGGTAGGCTGAATAATGGCCCCTGAGGATATCCACATCCCAATCCCTAGAACTTGAGAATGTGTTCCTTTACATGTATATAGAAAAAAAAAAAAAAGAAGAAGCTGTTTTTTTCCTCTTCATTTTCAACACTTTACATCTGGTCACCAAAATGTGTGGGGTTTTTGTGTTGCCACACTGACCAATTCCCTGACACCAGCTGGGTGTCCTACAAGTCAACTTGGCTCTGACACTGTCTACCTGGAGTTAGCATCAGGTCCCACAGGTTAAGGGCTCAGTCTTTCAAGACTGCTCCCACTTCAGACACCAGTCAAAAGTCCAGGGTTCTCACTTGTGCTTCTAGCAGACCGGCTATAAACTGGGCTTCCCATGACCCTCTCCTTGGGGTTGATAATTTGCTAGAATGGTTTTTAAAACTCAGGGAGACACTTGTGTTTGCCGGTTTCTTTTATAATAAAGCGTGAGGTCTGGAAGGGCTCTGAGTGCAGGAGCTTCTATCCCTGTGGTGTTGGGGTGCACCACACTTCTGGTACATGGATGTGTTTACCAACCCCAGAGCTCTCCAAATCCCATTTTTTTGTGGGAGAGGCTTTATCATGTAGGCTTGATCTGTCACTAACTCAGTCTCTAGGTCCTCTCCCCTCCCCAGAAAATGAGGGCTGGGATAGAAAGTGCTAAGCTTGTAATCATGGCTTGGTCTTTCTGATGACAATCCCCCATCCTAAAGCTCTCCAGGGGCTCATCAAGAGTTGCTTCATTTGAACAAAAGACACTCTTATTATCCATAAAATACCAAGAAATTTAGGAGCTCCATGTCAGGAACTGCATTCAAAGACCAAATGTTAGAACAAATGATGCTGCTAGTACCCATATCGCTTAGGGAATTACGGAAGCATAGGAGCTGTATGTCAGGAGCCAGGGGCAGAGACAAATATCTCTATGTATCTTTCTGTGTATCTATCTATCCATCTATCTGTCTATCTATGTATCTATCTATCTCCACACACACACAGTCACACACACACACACATACACACACATATATATATTTCTTATTATTTCACAACATGGTAAAAGTATTTTGCAGATGCAGTTAAGTCAAGGATCTTGAGATGGGGATGCCACCCTGGATTTTCCAAGTGTGCCCTTATCAGAGGGAGGTAGGAAGAGATTTGACTGTAGAATTTGGAAACGTGAGTTCAAAACAAAGGTCAGAAGGATGCAAGAAAGAGGCCACAAGGCAAGGAATGCAGGAAGCCTCTAGAAGCTGGGAAAGGTAAGAAAATGACTCTTCCCTAGATCCTCCAGAAAAAGAAAATGTGATGTGATGCTGCTGGTCCTTGGATCAGACTGTGACTGGCCAGGCTCCTGAAGACCATTCTGAAGGAACACATTTGATTAGCAAAGAAGAAACTTTTTTAAAAAAACCAAATCTGCCCTTAACTAAGTTCCCAATTCTCTGCAACCCTTTGTAACATTCTTTGATGAGTGCGTAGTAGCTGCTAAGTGTTCACAGCTGGTGGTACACCATTTACTTCTACTCCCACCAAGTGAATTATCTGTTGTCCAGCTAATGCATTCCAAGGTAATATAAACTCTACTTACTATTCTAATTATATGATTAAGTAGGTTACTTAAACCAATGAAATACGAGTGCAAAAGAAAAAACAGAGCTCTATGAATATTAAGTTAATGGCTTTGGAAAGGTAGAATAAATTTATATTGGCATAAAATATGTCAATTCATATGTGGGTAAGTGGAACGGGGACTCATAAAAACCTCTGTACTTGGAATGCCTTAAAATACGTTGTAGTTTTCCCTCCCACTTTAAAGAAACCAGAACTTTTCTGCCATGTTTTATGGATAGAGTTTATTGAAGAAAAGTCATAGGAATATGCATCTGCTTTTTAAGTTGGAATGTGAAAGGCCGAGTGACTGCTGTCACTCAGTAGCGGTGATGATCGGTTTACTCATAGCTCAGAACTTCAGCTTCACATCTGCAAGACTGCAATTTTAACTAACACCCTTGTCAAGCCTCAACTCCACAAATCTGTCAGAGGCTGTGATTAGTGTATCGTCTTTTGCAGAGGAAGTGTCTCAAGCTTAAAAGGAAAGAGTGAATTGACTCAGTTTTAGAGCCAGTAAAAGCCTCAACATCCTGATCCTGGGTCAGATCATGATGCTTCTGCCATACTGAGCCTTTTAATGTAGGGGTCCCTGATTCACACAGCAACAAACCTAAGGTTTAACCTATTCAGTCATGTGCCACATGATGACATTTCTCTTGATGAAAGATCCCATATACAATAGTGATTTCATAGGATCATAATACTGTATTTTACTGTTCCTTTTCTATGTTTAGATATATTTAGATGTACAAATACTTACCATTGTGTTAAAATAGCCTACAGTGCAGTAACACACTGTACTAATTTGTAGTTCAGGAGCGACAGCCTGTACCATATGGCCTAGGTGTGTACCACGTAGTTTTGTGTAAGTATATTCCATGACGTTTGCACAACAATGAAATCACCTGAAATCACCTAACGTATTTCTCAGAATGTACCTCCATTGTTAAATGATGTGTGACTGTACTTAAATAAAAGAGAAACATTAAGGAATACACATAAAAGAAATACTGCCAAAAATACTGAATGTCACATTCTGATATTTAAAGGGAGAATCTACATGCATTCTTCAACGGGAATCAAAGAGCAAAGAGAAAGATCAGCTGTGGCAAAACCACATCACAATGAAGGAAGTTTGGCTCAGAAAACTTATACAGTAGAATAAGGATGCCTATCTGAGATGACCCTAAGATCCCACAGTGGTTTCTCACCAATGTAAGTGCTACCTCAAGATAGCATCATGTGGTTGAAGGTTTGAATAAAACTATGTATATACATTCTTTGCTTGTGCTGGACAATTAAAATTTCAGTTTCGCAAACTTATGAAGGCAAAGGGACTCATATTCTTCATCTTCTTAGAGGGAAGGATGTCCACCCAAGCTCCAGGGAAGGACAGATATAATCTAGGGTAAACTCAGGAGGCCTGAGAGCCCCTCCCCATCAAGTTGATTCACCACCATGTCCCCATCTATCTTGAATAGTCTGCATTTTGGAAGGAGCAACAAAATTTGAGACTTAAGAATCACTTCCATAGCATTAGCATATGTTCCAAGAGGGTTACATGGATGTCCCTGAGGGAACCTTGCTGGGCAGTTCTCCTCCTCCACTATTTTATCTTTCTTTCTTCTTTTGAAAAGGGGCAATAATAACCAAGTCTCGATGAAAGTGAAAAATGAAGCAATCTGGGCCTTCCCATTCAAGATGGCAAGCCAAACACTCCTTTATCTCTCTGCTCTCCCCAAATCCCATCTAGATGGCAGTAAGGAAGGATAGGAGGAATGGCAGGCACATGAAAGGATGGGCACGCCAAGGATTTTCACAAAGTTCTGGAAACCAGTCAGTGAGTGGAATTACACTGAGGGAGTAACATTAGCAGAAGGAACAACAGCTCAGAACATGACCGGGAAGAGGCTGAAAGAGGGTCCTGAACTCAGAAATGGCAGGTATTAAAATGACTGAAAATACAAATAGAGTGAGGTCGGTTCATTTCCCCTCCTGTCTCCCCTCACCTGTTCGTGTAATAGTGGCTTTTATGACCCATCCTACCCAGAGAGCTGTTCTTGGCAGCCACTTACCATGTGTCTGGGAGGAGATAACAGTTCCATAATGGAGCTGTGTCAGGGCACCTAACTGCTAAACCAAACTCAACCGCTTTTAACTTTAAAAAGTAATACAGATCACACAAGAAGTCTACAGTAGGGTGGCTCTGAGATGGTTACTCTCAGGGCTCTGGCATTCATTCATTAGGCATCCGGGTTCTTCCCTTGGTTCAGCTCCTCCACTCGGTGTGTGCACAAGATGGCAGTAGCAGCACCACGCCTCTCACCTACACGGGAAAGGACCCAGGGCAAGGTCTCCTTCCTCAAGCATCTCTTTCAAGAACAAGACTTCCCCTCAGAAGCCCCTAGACAAGCCTCCTATTGCACTGCATTAGACAGAGCAGGGTCACGTGCCCACCTCAAACCAATCACTGGAAGGAGAAATTAGTTTTGTTTCTTTGTTGTTGGTGGTGGTGGTTGGTTGTTTGATTGGCTGTCTTAGAATGGGGCTTCAGGCATCAAAATCGCCTGGAGAACTTGTCAAAATAGCACATGGATTGCTGGGCACCACCTCCAGAGGTTCTGATTTCATAAGTCTGGGGTAGGGCCCGAGAAGTTGCATTTCTACCAACTTTTCAGGCAGTGCTGAGGGCTCTAGTTCAAGAACCACTGGATTTGAGGAAGCAACCAACAGTGAAAAGGCCCATCTTCCCCAGGCACTTTAGGAGGGGTTCTAGCCTGACTTCCTGCCCACAAGATTCGAGTTAAGCCTTCCAGCGCACAAGCCCCACCCTCATGCTCAGGGTTAGTCATGCCTCTCAGTCAGGGAAGTTATGATTCTAAACACCAGAAGAGCTAAAAGCAGAAATGTCCAAAAGTGGCAACCTCAGGGGAGCGCTAGCAGGGAGAGAAGAGGAGGAAGGGAAGTGAGACATTTTGTTATTGTCATATGCCCATCTGAACGCTTTGGATTTTTCTCTTCTTCTGTGTTACTGCTTTAATAAAATATACTTTTAGTGTACATTTTTTTCCAGTAAAGAATATTCTCAACTTTCTGCCCTTCTCCAACCAGGCGTTTCTGTGTATCAAGATGAAGGTTGTGAATGGAGCCTAATGGAGGTGGGAATAGGTATTCTTTCAAGAATACTAATAATTGAATTAAAATCGTCATAATGAGGTTGGCAAAATATTAACCTGTGGCTTGCAGAAAATTTTATCTTAGCAAAGTCACTCTTCCCCTTTGGAAATGTTTTGAGAAAGACATAGGGGAAAAGTTCACCTCCATTCCTCCCCATCCACCACAACCAGCACCATGGATGCCCATGAAGGTCAGTACAAAGGCTGAAGAGAAAGGAGCTGAATGCACTGCAAATAAAAGGAGAAGCCACTGGATTTCCTCAGCAAATCCAGCAGAGAAAAGAAGGTGAGAGAAATGGGTGCCATTGAGAGGGAGGGGGCTGCATTCTGTATGAATGATTTTGGTGTGGTGGAAACTAAAAAGGCCAAGTTCAAGTTTGACATAGGATGACCCAGACAACTAGGGAGGAAGTGGAAGTCCAAGGAGGCAGAAAAGACTCTGAGAACCATATAAGGTGAGTTCACACTAGAGAGATGTAACAGAGATCAGACCCACTTATTAGAGAGTTAAAGGCAATTTTACCTCCATCTCAAGGGGCAGGTCAGCCCCCTAGCTGACTCTCAGTTATATAAGAACTAGAAAAAGCCACCAAGTTTATGTCAGGGATCAAGTATTTGAGCCCTGTGAATTGCCAGATGACTGAGGACTCTGGCCTTCTGAGAAGGAGATGTCACTTACCTGCTGCAGAGACATATTTATAGAGGGAGATGTAGCACTGTCCACAGCCACTTAGGGTGGAAGTCGCTGTAGACCAAAAGCTGAATTTATCTTTCATCTGGAACAGCTTTGAGCACTCCTAGGTTGGTGCTTTTCTATGGAAGAAGCCAGAGAAGCCAAGTCTGAATCATTGCAGGAGACTCTGTAAGTAAATAAATAAAAGCTCTAGAGTTATTTTTAGCCCAATTCATTCCATAATCATTATTTCATTCACATCTGAAGAATAAAGACTGACTCAAACAATACTTATGTTCCATTTGGTTCTGGTCATCATTCCCCACTATGCCCAGGAAATAATCTGAAGGTCTTCCATTAGTTCAAAATTAATGTTATTATTCCATTTGCTTGGAGATCTAATGGATTCTGTTCATCAATGAATTCCTTCTAGAGTTCAAATGCATGATCTTTTTTTAAGAGCATTTCTTTTTCTCTTTACAATTGAAATTCTGGGTTGAATTATTATCATTTTTTCCTTCCTTTCTGTGGCCATTTTTTTTTTAACTTACAAATTACCTAATTGGTCCATTTGCTGACCTAACATAAAACCAACCGCATGCTATGTGTCCTGGGTACTTGGCTGTTTCCTTTATGAAGGACTTGTCATCAGACTCTTCTATAAAGCATCTCTCAGAAGGATTAACACTGTTACCTTAAGGAGAGTCATTCTTTACTTTATTAGAACAAAACAAAATTGAGGAGAAATGTATCGGCCAGATAGTCTCATAAACCAAAATGTGATTGGGTTCTGCTCTCTTTGCCTCCACCTCAGGAGGATCATAAAGCAGTGCACACATCCACATGGGCTGGACTGTTTTGCAGTTGTGCTTCTAGCACTCAGAGATAAAGACCACATGGCTGGCTCAGGGAGGCACAGTGGAGCTGATACACCAGGCACACTCACTTGCCAAATTAGGGAGCCTTGATCTTGGTTTAATATGTTCCAGATCATAACCTGGTAGAGAAAATTCTCTTTTTCCACATAGGTAACCACTGGGAATAGCTGAGCAAAGGTGAAAAAAAAAAAAAAAAAAAAAAAAAAAAAAAAAAATCTCTTGTTTCTTAGCTCCCTCTGCTGGCCTTTCAGAAAACCACCGGTCTCCTTAGGATCGCATCCTGAGCTTTGCAACATCGAAGAAGATCTTCCTGCCAAATGTGAGCTGGTAGGGAAGTCCGGTCCACATCAACTAGGAAGACAGGTCTTAGCTTCTCAAGGAACCTGGTGCTCCACAAGATGAAAATGGAAGAGGGCCTCCCCGTGGCAAGTCCAAATTCAAACACATTCTCCAGCCCACCTCACAAAGAAATAAGACCGAGGTGATACCCAGGCATTTTCACTCTGGTCCTGAAGCTATGTGTTATGTTTAAAGCAAACTCTGACTGCCATAGTTTAAAGCTATACCACTCTTTCGGGCTTAGTAGGGGAAGAAATGGAGAACAGTTGATGAATAATCGGACTCAATATACTTGGTTATTTAAACAGCACCTATAGCTTTGCTTCCTTGAGCAAACAACAAAAATGTTATGAATTCTATTATATTTTCTTCATGGTTCCTATCCTCCTGAAAGATTTTCAGGGACCAATAACAGCAATTCCGAGAGATTTTCAGCAATATACCCAAATTTCCATAGACCTTGCTGCTTTCTCATCTTGAGCTTTCTTATTTCTCATCCCTAAAGATTTTCCTAGTTTCATTGCACTCTTTCTGAAGCTGGTAAGCAGCCAACCACCCAGCTATCCAGTGACAAAAGTGTAACAACTCCCAACCTGTTCACAGTCATTCATTGTGCATGATGCCAGGGAAGCCAGGGCACAGTGCTGAATGATGCACACAGCTCACTAGCCCATAGTCCTGAGGTCTATGAATCAAACCTAACCCTGGCAAAAGAAGAGATTATGTCATGTCAGTTCAGAGACCAAAAGATTTGTTGTCACTGGTCAGGGCACTATTTATACCCAAATTCCATTTACGCCGGTTAGATCTCCCCAAGAAAAATGATTTCAAGGCTCTAGGCTATGTCTATGACCTTGGCCAGATAGATGCCTTACAAATGTATGGTCTTGGCTATTTCCTACCAAGGGAAACAGTTCAAAATTTGTCCAAATTGTCATGGATCAGTCAAAGCACACATAAGACAAGGGAACTAAAGATTTATATAGCTTTTTCTATCCAGGAAAATATTATGAACACATAATATAATACCTTCCTACCCCCTTCATTGTTTACAAAGCATGTTAATACTATTTTACAATCAAGTGTCACAACTACAAGACCATACTGATTTGTTACACTGGTTTGTTACAATTTGTTACTATGTGTCTGTGTCTATATATGGACACATACACATATATTTACATATATGCCTATAATTTTTAAATCAGGGAGTTTTTTGAAAAATGAATTTGCATTTGTATTAGTCTGTTCTCACACTGCTAATAAAGACATACCTGAGATTTTGTAATTTATAAAGGAAAGAAGTTTAATGGACTCACAGTTCCACGTGGCTGGGGAGACCTCACAATCATGGCAGAAGGTGAAAGAGGAGCAAAGTCATGTTCTACGTGGCAGCATGCAAGAGGGCGTGTGCAGGGGAACTGCCCTTTATAAAACCATCAGATCTCATGAGACTTATTCACTGTTAGGAGAACAGCATGGGAAAAATCCGCCCCCATGATTCAGTTACCCAGCACAGCGTTCCTCCCATGACATGTGGGAATTATGGGAGCCACAACTCAAGATGAGATTTGGGTGGGGACATAGCCAAACCATATCAGTATTTTTAAGATAAATTCCTTGATTATCAAAAATAAGGTTTGATTTTTAGTAAATATTAACTCAAAATATCTGTAAAGTTTCAATTAATGACACAATACACAAACACTCAAATTTAATCCCCTGTGAGTAGATGTCTGAGAAATATCAATGGTAACATATTGAGATTATCTAGCTTCAATAAGTGGAAGAAGTCTAGGCATGGTGGCTCACACCTGTAAGCCCAGCACTTTGGGAGGCCGAGGTGGACAGATCATTTGAAATCAGGAGTTCCAGACCAGACTGGCCAACATGGTGAAACTCTGTCTTCTAGAAATACAAAAATTAGCTGAATGTGGTGGTGCACCCCTGTAGTCTCAGCTCCTCGGGAGGCTGAGGGAGAAGAACAGCATGAGCCTGGAAGATGGAGGTTGCAGTGAGCCAAGATCATGCCACTGAACTCCAGACTGGGTGACGGAGCAAGACTCCATCTAAAATCAAACAAACAAACGGTAAGTGGAAGGAAGAAACCTAAGCTAAATATAGGTAAAGCTCTCTGGGATTTTCAGAAGCATGCCTGTTTTTAAAAAACATTTTTATTGCCAGGTGTGGTGGCTCACACCTGAAATCCCAGCACTTTGGGAGGCCGAGGCAAGTGGATTTCTTGAGACCAGCTGAGCAACATAACAAAGCTCCATCTCTACAATAGAAGGATTCAAAAATTAGCCAAGCATGGTGGCACACACCGGTAGTCCCAGCTGCTTGGGACTTGAGCCAGGGAGGCGGAGGCTGCAACGAGCAGAAATCACACCACTACACTCCAGATTGAGTGACAGAGCAAGACTCTGTCTTACAAAATAAATTATTAGAGATATAATAAATGTTCACCATGCACCAGAGGTAGGAGACTCACCTTTATAATGTCAACACTGCTTCGCACATCCTCTGTGACTCTCCCTGGTGAAAATTGATACATACCCTCAAGTATGCACTGGTGATGCTCTATATTTACTCATTTGAATGCTCATTCTTGCACTCACTTCATATTTCACTCAAAACAGTTAAAAGATGAAATGCAAAGAATGCAACACACAAAGCTGCTAAAATGCAAACACATTGGATACTAAGTAGGAGTTCAGCAATGGCACTCTGGATCATTTCCTTTGCCCTTCCTATAGCAAGAGGTGGAGCTGGGTAAAGAAGGCTGAATCTCCAAATGTTTAGGGCTTAATTGGCAATTAATGTAAGCTTATTTTCTAGTGTTCTTCACAGCAATTTCATTTTGGATTTTAACATTACCTTCCCTGGCTTTCTACATTCATTCATTCAACACATGTCTATGAAGTATCACTATGTTCTAAGTGCTACTTTCAGTGTTGGAGATAAAGCAATGAACAAAGCCACTGCCTTCATGGAGCTCATATTTCTTAGGGGAATATATAAAATAATTCCCACAATGAAGGCTTACCTAAGGGTAAAGAGACCTATGGGTGAGTGTGATGGGAAGGTCTCTTGGAGGAGGTGACTGGGGAGAAGAGCCCAGGGAACTGATATGAAGGAGCAAATGGTGTGAAGATGTAGAGGAAGAGTACTTCAGAAGAGAAAACACAGACATGAAGGACTTGAGGTTATTATTAAACACTTCTAGGTTTCAGGCATTGTTTTAGAACTAGATATATAATGGTAAACAACATGGGCATGAACTCCCACTGCCATGCACTTATAAATCATCTGGGGAAGAGGCCAACAGGGGTTTCTGAAGGTGGGAATGGAGCTGACTTAGTTAAAATGGAAAAGAGAAGGGTATTCTCAGAAACCTTGAAAGATGAGTTGACGTGCTCCAGGAAGAGAGAAGAAGGTGATATGGTTTGGCTCAGTGTCCCCACCCAAATCTCATGTTGAATTGTAATCCCCATGTGTCAGAGTAGGGACATGGTGGGAGTTGATTGGATCATGGGACCCGATTTCCCCCTTGCTAGTTCTCAGGATAGTGGGTGAGTTTTCTCAAGATCTGATGCTAAGTGTGGCTTTCTTCACTCTCTGTCTCTCCTTCCACCCTGTGAAGAAGGTGTTTGCTTCTCCTTTGCCTTCCATCATGATTGTAAGTTTCCTGAGGCCTCCTCAGCCATGTAGAACTGTGAGTCAATTAAACCTCTTTTCTTTATAAATTACCCACTCTTATAGCAGTGTGAAAATGGCCTAATACAGAAGGCCAGTAATGCTAGACTCCTGTTGGCCCAAGGGAGTACAGGTTGAGACAGATTTGTAGAGATAGGCAAATGTCAGATTATTTAGGTATTTAGGAGTTTGAAGTTTATTTAAAATGTATTGTATAGCCATGAAGGGATTTAAGCAGGGAGTAGCATTACCTAAGTTGCATGTTCAGAAGATTACTCTGATTGCTGTGAAGTAAGTACACTGGGAGAAGACAAGAAGAAGTATAAAAAGTCCACTGAGGAAGCTACTGCAGTGGCTCAGGGGAGAGATCCTGGAGGCTGGGATCACAGTGGCAGCATAGGAATGGTGGGACAGATTCCAGATCTATTTTTGGAAATAGGAGTCATAGGTCTTGCTGTTGGATTAAAAGAGAAAGATGAGGAAGAAGGAGAACCAGATGCTTGCCCCTTTCTTGCCATTTACTGAAAGGATGAAGACTGGGAAGAAGAACATATATATGGGGCAGGGGTAGAAGTCTAGAGTTGCATTCTGAATATGTTCGGTTTGAAATGTCCATAAGGTCATTGATGGAATATCAAATAGGCAAATTTTACACATTTTTCTTTAAAAGGAAGTCATCAAGTTTGGATGTTTGGTAACTTCCAAAGCTACCTACTTAATATGAGCATTTAGGGCTATCCTTCAGGTCGATAAAGAGGCTAAGCTTCACCAATGTCTGACTTTGCTTGGCTGGTATCATGCAAAGATGCTGATATTAAATGGATTGGCACATAGAGAAAAGGAATAGCCTCCCAACAACTAAATTAGTTGCACTTGGTGTGATAGATCCCTTAGATACAGAATCTGAAAGAAGATTCGTAACAAAATGAACTATCAAGGTCTACTTATAATTGACACATATAAATCATCTAAGTGATTCTGTGCCTATTCACAGCATAAGGGCAATTAATATGTGTAAACAATAATACAAGTGGAAAAATGGATAAATAGGTGGATGGACGGATGGATGGATGGATGGAAGGACAGATGGACGGACAGATGAATGGATGGTTTATATTGAAGTCAGGAGGATTTTTAGAAAGAAAAATGTCTCATGTTTTCTATTGAAAATAGAATACAGGTATAATCTATCTTCAATCTTTGCCTTTAAACTTATGGCAGATGCTGTGTGTTGTCTATCCAAGCTCTTAATCCTTCTTTCTTCCTTCCCAACAACCCTAATCATATGCAGTTCACTGTCCCTTCTACAACCTATCATGCATTTCAGGGAAAACCGTTCCTACCACAAGCCTCAGAGAATATACCCTGATTCTGGTAATTCAGTTATAGTAATCTCATTTCTCTTTCTTGTTATTGGTTTAGAAATGGGCATGTGATTCAATTCTGGCCAAGAGTACCCAATTAGAAGCCTTCTGGAAATATTCTGAAAGCATTTCCTCAACCCTAAGAAGATAATGCAGAAATAATCCATCTAGAAACAATCCCTGGAACTGCTGCAGCCTCTTGGAAGCATGAAGGGTCTGGCCTGAGATAAAATCTGATCCAATGAGAATGAGGAAAGCAGAGTGAAAAGATAGTCGGCCAACTCAGCGTGGAGCCCAAACAACTCCACTGAGGCACAACTCAAAACCATCTTGTCTCGTGACCACAGATTTCTTCGTGTGTCCCAGAGCTTGCCTGTTGGCAGTAAGTCAAGAGAGACAGTGTGACTGCTCTCATATTTATGCATGTGCAATGCAGAAAAACGGGTGAATTAACATCCTGTGGGGCAGAAATTTGAGTGGAGGGAGACAGAAATCAGCTAATAAATTCTCCCTTTCTACCTCAGTTGGAGAGTTCTAAGAAATAGTCATGTATATGGCTTCTTGAAAGAGAGTCATGCTATCAAGCAATCAGCCACCTTGATTACAAGTGATGGCTACCCAGGCAATGCACCCTCATTTCGACTCTCATTTCCTGTCTCATTAACTTCACTCTTATTCCCTGGGACGGGAGTCCTTAATAAAATATTGACACATAAGCCTTCACCAAAGGCTTCCCTTTAGGGGAACCAGACTAAGACATGAGTCAGTTTTTTTTGTTGTTGTTGTTTGTTTATTTGCTTTTACAAGCTCTAACTTATAGCTATCTTAACTAATTTATCATCTTTCTATTTATCAGTCACAGCTGCTTAGCCTCCATCCACAGGCTCATCTCTAAAACTGAATTTGGCTTTCTTTAAGAGAGAGCTCTAGGTCAGTATTCAGGGACTTGCTCCCTTTTAATAGAGGACTTCCTGTTAGCAATGTTTTATAGATGTCTTTACACAGGTATTACACATTTTAAAATATTTTATGTTTTGTGCGATTGTAAGTGGTACTTTTTTGAGTTTCAATTGCCAATTTTTCTTTCTTTTTTAAATATTTTTCTATTTTGAGACAGGGTCTGGCTCTGCTGCCCAGGATAGAGTCCAATGGCACAATCTCAGCTCACTGCAACTTCTGCATCCCAGGCTTAAGAGATCCTCCCACCCCAGCCTCCCAAGTAGCTGGGACTATAGGCATGTGCTACCACATTTGGCTATTTTTATATTTCTTTTTGGTAGAGATAGGGTTTCACTATGTTGCCCAAGTTGGTCTCAAACTCCTGGGCTCAAGCGATCTGCTTGCCTTGGCTTCCCAAAGTGCTGGAATTATAGGCATGAGCCACTGTGCTCAGCCAGCTTCTAATTTTTCATTGCTAGCATATAGAATTATAACTTTTATATATTGAGCATGTATCCTGACACCTTGCTAAACGCATTTATTAATTCTGCTAATATTTTTTAGATTCCTTAGGATTTTCTACACAGATGATCACATCTGAGAATAAAAATGCCTTTTGCTTTACCCTTTCTAACCTTTACGCCTTTTATTTCTTTTCCTTGACTATTGCACTGGCTCAGACCTTCAGTACAATGTTGAAAACAAGTGGTGAAATTGACTGGGCAGCAGTGGTTCACACCTGTAATCCCAGAGCTTTGGGAGACTAAGCCAGGAGGATCACTTGAGTCCGGGAGTTTGAGACCAGCCTGGGCAGCATAGTGAGACTCTGTCTCTTTCTACATATATTTTTTAAAAGTGGTGAAATTGGACATCCCTGTCTTCTTCCCAGTCATAAGGGAAAAACATTCAAATTTTCATCACAATTTAGATATAGCTTTTGCTTATTTGTTTGTTTTTGCAGATGCCTTATATCAAGCTGAGAAACTTTCCTTTTGGCCTGGTTTTCTTACAGTTTTGATCAATGTTAAATTTTGTCAGATGCCTTTTTGGTATCTATCAAGATGATCGTGTGATTTTTCTTTTCTATTCCATTGATAGAGTTAATTATATTGATTTAGATTTGAATGCTAAACCAACTTTGTGCTCTTGAGATAAACTCCATTTGATCATGATATGTTTTCTTTATTACTTATTGCTGAATTTGATTTGCTAATATTTTACTAAAGATTTTGTGTCTAACTTCATGGCAGTTACAGTCTGTATTATGCTGGCCTCATATAACTTGAGAACTATTTGCTTCTCTAATACTTTCTGGAAAAGTTTGTGCAAGATTTGTATTATTTTCCCCTTAAATGTTTGATAGAATTTACCAGTAAACTTACCTATGCCTGGAGTTAGCTTTGGGAGAAGGTGTTTCACCACAGATTTAATTTCTTTAATAGATATATACGGGCTAATCAGATTACCTGTCTTCTTAAGTGAACTTTGCTAGTTTCTCTAGTCTCTTTTCTTTTTTTGATAAGTCCAGCTCGAGTTTTTTAATTTTATTGATCTTTTCAGATAATAAAATTTTTATTGATTTTCCTCTATTGTGCTTGTGTTTTCTGCTTTTTATTGTTTCCTACTCTTCATTATTTTCTACTATTATTACAATTACTTTTTTTCTGGTTTCTTACCGTGGAGAGTTAAACAATTGACTTAAGACCTCTTATTCTTTTTCTGATATAAGAGTTGTATGCTATAAGTTTCCCTGTAAGCACTATGTTAACTCCAGCTTGCAAATTTTGATATGTTGCATTTCTATTTTCATTTTATTCAAAACATTTTCCAATTTCACTTGTGATTTCTACTTTGACCCATGAATTAATGTGTGTTGTTTCATCTTCAATTATTTGAGGATGTTTTAGACACATTTCTATTTTTGAGAAATAATTTCAACTTGTAGATTCAGTGAATATATGTGCTCTTTTGTTACATGGGTATATTGCATGATGCTGAGGTTTGGGATATGAATAATCCCTTCATCCAGGTAGTAAACACAGTATCCAACACTTAGTTTTTCAACCCTTGCCTCTCTCCTTCCCTGCCCCTTCTAGTAGTCCCCCATGTCTGTTGTTGCCGTCTTAATGTCCATGAGTACTCAGTGTTTAGCTCCCATTTATAAGTAAAAACATGCAGTATTTGATTTTCTGTTACTGCGTTAACTGATTTAGGATAATGGCCTCCAGCTACATCCATGTTGCTGCAGAAGCATTATTTTTTATGGTTGGGTAGTATTCTATGGTATATACGTATCACATTTTCTTTATCTAATTCACCGTTGATGGATACCTAGGTTGATTCCATGTCTTTGCCATTGTGAATAAGTGCCACAATGAGCATATGAGTATGTGTGTCTTTTTGGTAGAAGAATTTATTTCTTTTGGATATATACTCAGTAATGGGAAAGGTGGGCTGAATGATAATTCTAAGCTCTTTGCAAAATCTCCAAACTGCTTTCCATAGTGGCTGAGCTAAACTTATATTTTCACCAATAGTGTACAGATGTTCCCTTTTCTCTGCAGCCTCACCAGCATCTGTTGTTTTTTGACTTTTAAATAATAGCCATTGTGATTTGTGTGAGATGGTATCACACTGTGGTTTTGGTTTGCATTTCTCTGATGATTACTGATGTTGAGCATTTTTTCATGTTTGTTGCCTGCTTGTCTGTATTCTTTGGAGAAATGTCTGTTTATATATTTTGCACACTTTTTAATGGGTTGTCTTTCACTTGCTCAATGGTTTAAGTTCCTTATAAATTCTGGATATTAAAACTTTGATGGATGCATATGTTAAAGGGCTATTCGTTGTATAATTTGAATCACTTTAAATTTATTGTGAATATTGCCTATCTTGAAGAATGATGAATATACACTTGAAAAGAATGTGTATTCTACCGTTGTAAGTGGATTTTTCTACAATTATAAATTAGATAAAACTTGTTGATGGCTTTGTTCAGATTTCTATATCCTTACTTTTCCTCTACTGGTTCTATTTATTTCTAAGGGTAAAGTATTAAAATCTTTAGCTATAATTTTGAATTTGCCTTTGTCTGTTTTCTATCAGGTTGAGTTTTTTAAAAATATATTTTGAAATTCTGTTATTAGCGTCTTTGTTCCTTTTTCCTTGATTTTTAAATAAATTTGCTATTTTTGTAAATTTTATTTCAGAAAATAAAATTTGCTATTTTATTTTATTTATTAGATTATTAGCTATAACATCTTTGTTTATTTATTTATTTATTGGTTAGTAGTTGCTATAGGACTACAGTAATTAAACTTATCACTGTCTACCTTCAAGTAATATTATGCCACTTCACATGTAGCACAAACTCCTTTCAACAGTAGACTCTTATTTTCCCTTGCTCTGTCCCTGTGCTATCACTGCCATATATTTTAATTTATATATATTATAAACACCAAAAAAGTTATAAGTTTTGCTTTAAGTAGTTCATTATTTTCTCAGTAAATTTAGAAAAATAAAAGTCATATAAGATTTTCTACCATTTTTGCCATTTCTATCACTCTTCAATCCTCTGTGTATATCCAAATTTTATTTCCATCTAGTATTATATTCTGTTACCCCCCCCCCCAAAAAATTTTTAATGTCTCTCATAGTGCTTGTGTGCTGGCAATGAGCTTTCTCAGGATTTGTTCACTTAAAAAATATTCACTTCACCTTTATTGTTGAAATATATTTTCACTGGATATATAATTCTAGGAAGACGGGGGTTTTTTTGTTTGTTTGCTTGTTTTTTTGTTGTTTTGTTTTGCTTTTGAGATGGAGTCTTGCTGTTGTCACCCCCAGGCTGGAGTGCAATGGTGCAATCTCAGCTCACTGCAACCTCTGCCTCCTGGGTTCCAGTGATTCTCATGCCTCAGTCTCCTGTGTAGCTGAGATTACAGATGCCCAGCACCACACCCAGCTAATTTTTGCATCTTTAGTAGAGACGGGGTTTTGCCATGTTACCCAGGCTGGTCTCAAACTCCTGACCTCAGGTGATCCACCTGCCTCAGCCTCACAAAGTGCTGGGATCACAGGCTCGAGCCTACTGCGCCCAGCCATGGTTTTTTGTTTTTTTCCTTTAAGACAATGTCCATTGTCTTCTGGCTTGCATTGTTTGCAAAGAGAAGTTGACCATTATTTTTATGTTTGTTTTTCTGTATATGATGGGTTTTCCCATTCATCTATCTTCTCTTTAAGACTTTCTATTTAGCTTTCAAAAGTTTGACTTTTTCATTGTATTTTGTTTTCTGAGTTGTTTGGATCTGTGGTTTGTTACATTTTATTAATTTTGAAAATATTTTTACTCTATCTCTTCCAATAATTCTTCTGCTATGTTGTTTTTCTCTTCTCCTTAGCAGACTGTAACTGCCTTTGTTAGATGTTTGATCTTGTTCAGAAATCGAGTTCTTCAATTGTTTATTTTCTGTTGCTTTATTTTCTTTGTGTTTGAGTAATTTCTAATGACATATCTTCAAATTTACTGGTTATTTTCTCTGCTACTTCTCTATGATAATCTAACCAAAAGAATGATATTTCTTTAGCAGCATGGGTTTTAAAATCTATAACATTTGATGTGACACCTTTTTTTGAGACAGAGTCTTGCTCTGTCACTCAGGCTGGAGTGCAGTGGTGTGAGCACAGCTCACCGCAGCCTCAGTCTCCTGGGCTCAATCAATTCTCCTGCCTCAGCTTCTTGATTAGCTGGGATTCTAGGCACATGCCACTATGCCCAGCTAATTTTTTTTTAATTGTAGAAATGGGGTTTTGCATGTCGCCCAGGCTTCTCTAAACTTCCAGCGCTTTGAGAGGATGATCCTCTTGCCTCATCCTCCCAAAGTGCCGGAATTACAGGCATGAGCTGCTGTGTCCAGCTGACATATTTTTATAGTTTTCTTCTTTTCTGCTGAAATTTCTCATCTGCTCATGCGAGCTGACCACCTTGTTTACTATATTCCTTATTATATTAATCATAGTTATTTTAAAACCTTAGGCTGATAGTTTCAACATCTTGGCCATTTCTGAGTCTTGTTCTGTTCTCTTTATCTCTTGATGATGTTTTTTCTTTTTTTCTCTGTCTTATAATATTTAATTGAATGTCAAACAATGAATGTAAAAGAACAGTAGAGAGTAAATTAAATAATGTTTATGTTGGAAGACTGGCAGTTATTTTTTCAAACTCTGTGTGTGTGTGTGAGTGTGCATGTGTGTGTAAAGGAATGAGTTGATCTAGCCAATAATTGAGCTTAGCTTGGATTTTCTCTTTCTCTTCTTTTTTTTTTTTTCTTTTTTTATGGAGGGTGAGGGGAGTGTAGTTAACTTTAGTGTACCACTGGCTTCATATTCCTTCAGTGGTAGATGCTAAGGGGTCTTGAGTTCCAGATGGTTTTTGTTAATAATCCCACTCTGCCTTCAGTTTTTAGCCAGGCCTGCCCTCTTGTGTCACAGAGGTGGCCTCTGTACTCACTTTTACTCAGTGGTAGTTGCTGGTTCCTCAGGTGAGGCTCATGGAAGCAGCAGGGGTGGTTTCTCTCTTCTGCTTCAGCCTCAGTTTGAGGCAGTCTCTGTCTTCCTAAATCACAGAATATGGCTTTCTCTTTGTTTCTGTCCTCCTCCAGTGCCAGATAACCTTTGTCTTCTACTAAGTGCAGGGCCTAACACACAGGTAGGGTTCCTGCTACTCCTGTTTATAGCAACAAAACTCAGGCTTGTATTGACAGAGAGGTTTTGTGGAAACCCGTTTCTTGCCCCTCCTTCAGTGGCAGCATACTTCAGCTTTTGTATTAGTGAATGATGTCACCCCAAGAAAATTTTTTGTTCCTTCCCTAGGAGGAGAAATATTTTTTTCCCAAGTGTACAGGCAAGGCGGAAGAGTAGGGGTTTTTTTACCCCCTTCAGCAACAGCCAACTTAAGCCTGGGATGAGCTAGCCAGGTGGGGGATGTGGGGAGAAAGAGGAAGGTAAGTGAGAGTAATACGGATGGGGAAGATGTAACTCTAGCAGCAGATGACTTCACGTCAAATAAAGTGAAGCCCAGGGTATAAGCAGTTTTCTTTCCCTCCTATTCCCAGAAGCAGATGGGTTTTGTTTCTTACTGTGAAAGCGTACAGGTATCTTGGCTATCTGAGTGGCAGATAATTACCACCTTGTATTCACACAGGGACAAGAGCTTAGATAAGCTTCTCTAGGTACTCCTGCTTTTCCCTCAAGCCTTGGCAAACTCTGCACACCTGCACCATTAAAATAAGCAGTCTCACTAAGGCTGAATGAAGCAATGCTCTGCCTTCTTTTCTCAGGTCTCATGTCCTTTCTATGATTTATTTAATGCTATGTTTTTGCATTTTTATGGGTAGTATCATTTTTTTTTAATGATCCCCAAGTGTAGTTCTGAAATGCTACCTATCATCCATAAACACAAGAAGGCTGTGATTGTGAGAAAATATTTTAAATGGCCCATTTTCAAGGCATGATAAATCTAAGCACTGGTAGCCAGCCTGCTGATGGAACAAACCGCATGGCTCATGCTGCTAGAAAGTCATAGTAAGTGAGCAGAATGTGGAGGAGGGGTCATCCCATAAAAGGGAAGAAAGTTTCGTTATTGGAAAGTCAAAACTCAAGCAGGGAAGGGGATGGGGTATAGTCTTATAAGGGGCATAATAAAACTTAGGCAGCATCCAGGAAGATTGTAATGCCATAGCACTTGACCAGTGAGGAACTGGGGGAGGGACTTGCATGCTAGGAGATAAATTACCTGCTGTAGCTGCCCCTGGTGTGCCTGCCTACCAGACACTTGATCTTGGAAGACCGCCATTAAAAGTCTCACTTTTGCTGTTCTTCCTGCCTCTGGGTCCCTTCTTTGGGCTTGGAAAGGTGAGCATGTTTCTCACAGTAATGAAACCACCTTGGCAAAAATTATAACAGAAAACTTTGACAGTGAAAGAGATCTGATGTATCTGACTCCATCTTGCTTCTCTAACCTCCAGGTTGTCCTTCTTCATTCCTGAGCATAGGCTGGACTAATTTAAGAGAAACTTAGTTTATAGTTTAACTTTGAATCATAGATGATAATAGCCCTTTCCCAAAACAAACCCCTTTCTTGCTGCGGGATCAGACTGCCTCTGTGGGGACTGACATATTAGCCACAAGATTAGAAATTATGGTTTAGGAGTCATGCCGCAGGAAGCTCCAAGATCCTAAATCTACCCATGTTGCTCCTGGGGATAACATCACTGTTGTTAAACCTAAGACCAGTGTTTGAGAGATTTTACAGGCCCCATACTCAATGGTTCAGCTTAGCACCACCCAGATCCATAAGCTGATTCATCTGGTCTTGTGGCCACACCTGGGAACTGATTCAGTGCAAGAGGAAAGCTTCAACTTCATATTGTTTCATCTCTGACCCAACCAATCAGCATTCTCCCCTTTCTGACCCCCTACCCACCAAATTATTCTTAAAAAACACTATTCCTGAATTTTCAGGGAGAGTTGTTTGAGTAGTAATAAAACTCCAGTTTTCCGTAGAGCTGGCTCTGTGTGAATTTGATGCTTTCTATATTGCAATCCCCTTATCTTGATAAATCAGCCCAGTCTAGGCAGCAGGCAAGGACCCATTGGGTGGTTACAGTAATGTGCCTTGTGGAGAAAATATGCGTTAAAAACGCTTTGTTTGGGCATGAGTTATAGCGCTGTTGACAATGAATTTAAAGTTAAAATAACAATTTATATTAAATAAGATGTCTTTAAATAAAAACACATATAAAATCAGGTTATATATTGATCAGTTGACAAACATGTTATAGTCAGAGACTCATAGGAACCTAACTGTATTTCCCCTAGGAGCAATGGTTCTTTATTTCCTAATTCAGTGTTTACAATGACTTTATAGACAATAATTACCATGAATAATGAGAATTGACTACATATGTATACGCCTATTGAAGGAAATTAAAACATTTTACCCCAAAATATATTTCTTTGGCATTTAAAAATGGCTGCCACTTGGCCATCCTGACAGAAGTGGCCTTGCAAAAGTTCTCCAGTGGGGAAGTTTTGCATGGGTACAGAATCTCTACTAATGCAACCAAGCCCCTCCTCTTTCTATTTCTTTCCCCATATTCAGCAGCAATTGAGAGTCTGACGCCATTTACCATCTATTCTCTCTGAAGGAGACTTCATCTACACAAGTCCACCTTTGCTAGCCAAGCCTCTTCCCCTTCTCTATAACCTGTTTTAGCAGAATCTAAGCCCCCATTCTTTCTGCAGCCTCAAAATGGGTTCACCTTACCCACTGCCCAGATAGAGCCAACTTATCAAGATGGGAGAATTGCAATAGAAAAACAATTTAATTCATGCAGAGCTAGCAGAATAGGAGGCCAGAGTTTTATTACTCAAATCAGTTTCCTCAAAAATTTGAAGACTGGTGGTGTATTTTTAATGCTAATTTGGAGTTTAGGGGGCCAGGGAATGGAAAGTGCTGATTAGCCAGGTCAAAGATTAAATTGTAGGGGGTCAAAGTGGATTCTTCTGGCTATCTTCTGTTCCTGAGTGGTATCACAGAACTGACTGAGCCAGCTAACCAGTCTGGGTGGCACCTGGTTTTGCAGCAGAATGAGGGGTCTGAAAAATATCTCCAGCACCAACGTTAGATTTTATAATAGTCATGTTATCCTTAGGAGCAATTGGGGAGATTCAGAATCTTGTGGCTTCTAGCTGCATGACTCCTAAATCATAATTTCTAATTTTGTGGCTAATTTGTTTGTTTTCACAAAGGTAGGCTTGTCCTCCAGCAAGAAGGGAGTTTGTTTGGGAAAAGGGCTGTTATCATCTTTGATTCAAAGTTAAACTATATACTAACTTCCTCCCAAAGTTAAATTGTCCTATACCTACGAATGAACAAAGGAAGCTTGGAGATTAGAAGCAAGATGGAGTAAGTTTGATCAGATCTCTTTCATTGTCGTAATTTTCTCACAGTTATAATTTTCATAAAGATGGTTTCAGTCAAATTCATAGAGACAGAAAGTAGAATGGCGAGTCAGGGGCTCGAGGGTGGGGAGGAATGGGGAATCATTGTTTAATGAGTACAATTTGAGTCTGGGATGATGAAAATGTACTGGAAATAGATGGTGGTGATGGTTGCACAACAATGTGAATGTACTGAATGCTACAGAACTGTACATTTTTAAATGGTTAAAATGGTAACTGTTATGTCGTATACAGTTTACCACAATGAAAAGAGTGGAGGGGGTGTCTCTTAGGTCTCCTTGCCTGGCCTGATGTTTCTCCTGAGCCCCCATTGGAGGCTTATGGAAAAAGCTGGTAAAGGAATGCATGCTCTTTTGTGCCTGGGCTCTCAGGATACCAAACTGCCATGCGGTCATCACCTTTGGCCTTTAAGAATTCTTTAAAATTCCAGTTTTCTTCTTATCTGCCTTCAAGTTTCCTTCCACTTCCTTCCATGCTATTCCCATGCTAAAACCCAATTTGTATGTCTTCTTTCTCCTCACTGGAATCTGTTATCGTTTCAAATTCATGTCACCTAATTATTTTACAACCTTAGCTCTTGATGGATTTAAGAATTCTGTAGATTATTTGCCTTTTTCTCAGTTAGTAGACTGATATTCCCTTTCTGCTTTCTATATTCTAAACAGAAGCAAAATTTTTGCCTTGATGTTTTACTGTTATTAGATCCTGAATTTCCTGAGGATCTCAATCAAGGTGACCTGATACCTAAAAATAAAACTCACTACCCAATATTCTAAATTTATTCATACTTCTAATATCATGTATCTTCACATTTTAGCTTTAAGCTATTCTAATATTAATTTCAGTTAAATTGTATATAAAAACAAATAGCCTGGTTCTTATCTGCCTACACTGTTACTCTAGCCTAAGTATTTCTGGAGTAACAGTGTGAGCAGGTAAGAGCAAGTAGTATCCATGAGCTGTGTACATAGGGAAGTTTCACTCTCATGGTATCTGCATAGATCCATAGACACTGCCATTGGCTGTATCTTCCTTCAAATCTCCACTGCACACAGTGTAACTGCCCAACAGGTTCTCACTGCCCACTGTCCAGATGCAGCTGAGTTATCAAGATAGGGGAGGAAATTGCAATAGAGAAAGAGTTTAATTATGAACAGGAGACTGGAGTTTTATTACTCAAATCAGTGTCTCTGAAAATTCGGAGGCTAGAGTTTCTCACGGATAGTTGGTGGGCAGGGAAATGGGTGCTACTGATTGGTTGAGGATGCAATCCGAGGGGTATGGAAAACAGTCCCTGTGCAGAGTCTGGTTCTGGGTGGGGCCACAGGGCCAGATGAGTCAAGAGTATCTGGTTTGGATAGGGCCATCTGGTCATCAGAAATGCAAAAGCCTGAAAAGACATCTCAAAGGCCAGTAGGTTCTGTAACAATGATGTTATCTGTAGGAGTAATTAGGGAAGTTGCAAATATTGTGACTTATGGGATAATGGCTGGTAATCATGTCTGCTTACATCTTAGCAGAATTCAGCCTCCTTTCATCCTCCTAACCTGGTGGTCTTTCATTAGTTTTGCTACAGTGGTTTAGTTTTAGGGAAGAGCTATTATCATTTGAACTAGAAACTAAATTTCTCCCCAAGTGAGCCCAAGCCCAGGAATGACCAAGGGAAGTTTGGAGGTTAAGGGCAAGATGGGAGTTGGTTAGATCAGATCTATTTCACTGTCATAATTTTCTCACTGATATAATTTTTGCAAGGGCAATTTCAACAGCAGTTTTCTGACTTGGGGTCACCATCACACTGCCAAGATCGTGGCTCTGTTCTGGCACAGCTCATTCAAGTTCACCATCTCTGCTGCTCTGGGCTATCCTGCTGCAAACAGTGAGCCACAGGGCACCCATCTATGCAATGTTCTGAAGAGGAATGACTGAGAATGGTTCACTTCATTTTGTGTTATGTGCTGAACAAGGGATCCCAAAGCAGGATTGCTGGATCCTGGTGTATAACAGAATTTCCAATTTTCCCTTCAATCCTGTCCCCGCATAGACATATGGGGATCTAAGCTAAGGGAAGAGTTAAGGAATAGTCATTATGTTCTCTGAATCCCTAATTCCCCTGGGAAATACATCCTTTCACTGGTTCAAACTCTTTATGCCTGGTTCCTTCTTCCCTCAGGCTACGACTTCACACAGCAGAGTTCTTCCAGGCCATCCCATCAGCCCATCAGAAATACCCAGTTGCATCTGAACTCCAGCAGAATGTGCAGCTTAAATCCCACACAGAGATACACAGCACCAATTAGAAGACTCCTTTGCTCCCAGTGCAAATAGCCATCTGTCAAATCTGTTCACCAATTAACCAAATATGTCTGAACTCTTCACAGCAGGCTGTGCCTCTGGTTGCAGTTTCCATACTGAAAATACGTTTTTCATTAGCAAAGGTGCTTTTCCCCTTAAGGAACTTAGAAAAATGCAAAGCAGCCTCAAGTTCACAGTGCAATTGAAATTGTTGCATTTTAATCATGCAAACCGACATTTTATAGGTTCTTATTTTTGGGAGCAGTGAGCTGGTGGAGGGCCATATGTATCCAATGTCAAGAACAGAAAAGGTCAAACAATTTAACTAAGAAATTACATTTTTTTGGAAGTGATTTAATGAACCTGAAAGAAAATAAAAACATTTTTACAACAAAATATGTTAATTTTATGGGTACAATGTAACAAAGACAAAAGTGAAAATGAGTATGAGTTTCATAATGTGCATACTGTAACGGATCACAAAATTACAAGTTCTCACACCTGATTGCTTCTTTAGGTTATTAAAAAGAAAAGATGGAGTAATATGTGTATTATCTCATATCACTGAGATTGAGGAGCAGAATTTAAGACCCTTTTTAAATGTTTCCCTTAAGTTTACAACTTAACAATACAGAAAAATTAATACTCGTTATTCATATGATTATTCCCCGACTCCTGTACATGCTGCACATTCTAATTGGCCCCGTTGCAGATACACCTTCCTTCTCACCACCCATACCAGCATCTCCTCTCTTTCTCTCTTCTGCTTTCTCTCAATTCCTGCTACCCTCCCACATGTACTTTTGAATAAGCCCTTTGAATGCCACAAGTTCTTTATACCTCAGTGTGCATTTTTGCCAGTCATCTCCCTCAGGGATACTTGGATTCTAAAGCTTTATTTCCAACTATGTGCTGAAAATTCTTCTTTTAAATGAATATCCAATATCAGCTGTCCTGGAAATACACAAAAACCTTGAAATCCAAAGCCCTCCTTATGATTTTTGTGCATTTCCAGGAGCTATTCTCCTGGTATTCTCCACCAGTGTCTCCTGAATCTGTGTGTGCTGTCTCTGCCATGCATTCACTTGGGCTCAGAAGTCAGCACCATTTATGTTTAGCTTCATAAACTTTGCTGAAGATTTGGAGTTACACTGAACAGTGCAGGTCTCTCTACCATCTCACATGTTCCATTCTATCTTTTTCCTTCTTTCAACAGGAGTTGGGAAGGCTGCTGGAAGATAGCCAACTTTAGTAGTTTAGTGAAGACTAGAGTTCCAGCCATCTTTGAAGCACCACCAGGAGAGGAGTTGAATGAGGAGGGGTACCAGTGGCAATGGCATGGTGCTGGTTCTTGGAAAGGGACTGTACCTCTGCACACTCAGCAAAGTGCTGTCAGCAGCAAAAAGGGTAATGCTACTGCAGCAAAAAGGAGCAACTAAAATAGTCACTCCATCCAGCTCCCAAAGATGAGAGACTTGGAAGGATGAGATGAAGTCAGCCCAGTGGCACTGGTCACACATCTGACTGTTTATTGGAAGAACTGCACCTTCTCTTTTACTTCAGGATTTTGGCACAGGTGAAAAGATAGCTTCACTATTTTCATTTTTTAAAGAATATTATAGTTTCCTCTCCTCTATGGCATAAACTCTAAATAATGCCTCCTGACTTAAAGAAAAGCAGACAACGTAATAGTCATTAAAAACAATTTAATTCAAATATGTTCCATCTCTTAAGGATTCGCCTACTCAACCCATAGTCAAATGTCTTGTCCTCTCTTCTAGCTCATTCCTTCTTAATGTCTTCCATGTAGATGGAAGTTACTTGGGACTATTCTCTTTCCCATTGTCAAACCCTGAAACCTATTCTACTGGGTTCTTCTGACATTTATCTCATTCCTAGATTTATTATAATTTTCTCCTTCATTTCCAGTGTAAATTCTCTAGCTGACACTTCTCCTATTGTCTAATAAAACTAGACCTTGTAATAATAAAAATGACCACCAGGGAGAGGAGAATAGAGGAAGTAGAAGGAAGGTAGGAAGAATAAGATAGTCAAAGGGAAGAACCAGAATTTCCAGAATGTTCTTATGGGCAAAGGGAGAGTCAGAGACTATGAGTGCTTATGCATTATTTGATTTTGTCTAAGGAAAATAAAATATCTTGGAAAAAATGAAATTTCTTAGAAATTTTTTGATAGGGAGGAAATACTTCTCTATCACCTTTGTATCTAGGTAAGGAGCTTCACTGAAAAAATAAAAATATAACAGAAACTTATAGTGGGATTTTCTGAGGCTGGTACTAACAGATGTCTGTGGCCCCTATTCACTAGAGGTATTTGAGCAGGCCCTTTCTGCCAGAAGAGACTACCATAATGAAAGCCATGGTTGGTCCTCCTGAAAATATGAGGACTAAAGTGAAATCACCGAGCAAGGGGTCCAGTGACTTTGAGTGAACTGATGACTCCAAGGAGGGTCTGGCTTCCTGTCATTTGCTTTATACCCCTCAAATTTTGGTAGCATATTTATGCAACTGTCCAGAGCTACTCTTCCCTCCTGGATAGGAATTTTGCATGCCAGTTACCAGTGAAAAATGAGGATGAGACGGCTGACCCCAGCTTTTGGCAGAGAGTCAGGCTCATTGGTGTACTCCTGCTGGCTAGGGCATCACTGAGAGCTCTCAGGCCAGGTGCAGAGAGAACATCCGCCTCAGCAGTACATTTGTCAGAAAACTGTTCTCACCTGGACACCTGAATCCATTAGAGGCTTTCTCCAAACCCAGCAACACTGGAGATCTGGCTTCTCTCCACAAATACTCTACCCTTGGAGATCTCAGTCTAGTGAACAAATCTTTTTCTCCCTGCAGAGTCCAGGCCAGGTGTGTTGGGAATAACATAAACCCCTTTCAAACACCTCATTGTACCTCTCCATCTGCTAAGAGAAGCATGTTTTCCTGACCTTCCACTGGTAATCACCATGTTTTGGGATGCATGGTTTTTCATTTCAGACATTGATGTCAATTCCAAACAAGTTATATACTTATCATACTCCTAATGAATCATATTTGGAATGAACATGCAATATTCAGATTTTAAAGCAAAAGTACAAGCTAAAACATTAACCTGTTAATTGGTTAATAGTTATAAGGCCTCATGACACCTTTGAATCAAAAGATATGCTGTATTCTGCTTCATATTGCAACAATACTAGGAGGTAGCAAACATTGACTATTTCCTGGGTGTCAGGCACATAGTACATTATTTCACCTAATCCATGGTCAGCTTCTCTTTGACTGTCAGTACTGAGGATGGGTTCTGGCCCCAGAGAACAGAGACAGCATAGAAGACACAAAGTAACCACAGGCTTTGTTCCAGTTCAGTTGGTAATACATCTCTTCCTTATAAGATTTAATGCAAATGAGCACAATTTAAATGAAGCCCCGCTGAATTACTCGGAAAGGGGAAGGCAATGCAAAATTTTCAAAGGAGGCTTGCAGAGAGAAACAGGAGAGCCCTGGGTGGTAATAGCGATCTCATTTCCTGCCAGCACTTTCTCACCACACCATACCACTTCTCCGTTTTTCTGCTTTATCAATCAGTAAAATGAAAGTCTCAAGACAATAAGGCCCACAGCCCAGAGATCACGATTAACTGCAAGATTCAAAATCACCTGCAAGAGAACTAAGCTGTCACCTGGGTTTCTAAAGAATATTTGCCTTTTTCACTAAAGGGAGAATGAAAAACGTTGCTTAACCTCTCTGTGAAATGAGTTGCAGTTCCTCTTCCATGAATGACTGGCTGAACTTCATTTTCTCTAAGACACCCTAGTATTCAGTTCTCTTCCCACCCTGCCTGGCCTAATCCTGCATGAGAGCTGGTGATTGGAACAGGGAAAGAAGATACATAGTTTAGTTTCTGAGAACTTTGTAATTAACCAATTTTCCCTAAAACTGATTGTCTGTAACCCTAGGACCCTGACAATAAGCCATGGCCATGATTTATCTTCTTACCTACTTGCAGTAAAGAATAATGAACCAAGAGCTGCAAGACTAGATTCTTATCCCAAATCTCAAATAACCGTGTGATCTTTGCATAAATGGTGAACCACCTGGGAGTGTTTTCTTAATTGAAAAATAAGAAGGATCCTGGTGTGGTGGTACACACCTATAGTCTGTAATCCAAAAATAAAATTCTAAGGCCTCCAAGGCCCCCCAACCGTCTGAATGGGCCTCTTCTCTTGGCCAAGGGCATTCCAAAATTAACCTGAAAAACTAGTTTAGTCCCTGATGGGAATGGGGTGCTGGACATGCCCTGTTATACCCTCCTCCCTTTTGGAATTACTCATAGAAAAGACTTTTTGAGTCTGAAAAGAAACATTTGCAATCTATTCTCTCTAAAGCCTACTACCTAGAGGCTTCACCTGCATAATAAAACCTTAGTCTCCACAACCCCTCATCTTAACCCAGGCATTCCTTTCTACATCTTTAGATAATAACTCTTTCAATCAATTGCTGATCAGAAAATCTTTGATCTACCTATGACCCCCAGTTTCCAGTTAACCTGTCTTTCTGGACCAAACCAATGTACAACTTACATGTATTGATTGATGCTGTATGTCTCCCTAAAATGTGTGAAACCAAGTTATGGCCCAACAACCTTGGACACATATTCTCAGGATCTCCTGAAGGCCGTGTCATGGGTTATGGGTCACTCATTCCTTGCTTAGAATACTTTTTTTCCAAATATTTTATACAGTTTGACTCTTTTCATTCATAAGTCTCAGCTGTGTGGGAGGCTGACATGACAGGATTGCTTGAACCAGGACTTCAAGGCTGCAGTAAGCTGAGATCATGCCACTGCCCTCCAGCCTGGGCTAACAGAGCAAGACTCCATCAAAAAAAAAAAAAGTCTTACCATGAAGGAAGGGTGTAAATAAAATTCTGAAAAAATCATTTAAATATCCCTCACAGTGATAGAAGCACACTGGTTGTGGTAGACTTCTTGGAGGAACAAACTAAAGTTTCCCTTGTGGATTAAAAGTTTCTCCCACCACCGTGGATAATGAGATACCAGAGACGAGAAAAATCGCCAGAATTTGCCATTTTGTTTTCCACTGACTGGAACAAAGACAATAGAAGGTTGGAAAAAATAACCACCTAAAGCTAGTATTTCTAAAAAGAAAGAGTGATTTTGAGACCAGAATAATACAGAGTGGTTGCAGGAGAACAGAAAATTCCAGGCAGCAGTTTCACATGACTAGAAAAAGAAAACTATTGAAATAGCTGCAGAAGGTAGGGGCTAATAAATCCCTGAAAAACAGGATGTGAGCCAAGCTGGCTAAGACTTATTGGACCCAACATGGTACTGGATTTGACCTAGGCTTCACCTGGGACCTCATTATATGCTCTTTAACATACTCAATCACACACGTATCAGCACCATGACATTTCCAGGAACACTCATATTTGGTGTAAAAATGAGTGGCACTACAGTTCATAGAAATCTCCACTTTTTCCCCAAGAGTTTTCATGAATACTCCACCTCTTTGTTAGAGAAACCCATAAAGGTAGAAGTCTCAAATCCCTCGTGTACGGCACTTGACTATGCCTGCTCTCCCCTTTCTCAAGTGTGTATTTTTCATTGTGCAGTAAATCTCCATTCTTTCAGTGTTTTCTGGCCCATCCTTGAATTCCTTCTCTTGATGGTGTAAAGAGCCTGTACACTGCCTGGGGTTGAGCTGCCGCTAGTGTTCAGGAGCCTCCCCCAGCCCGCTGGCATTAATTTACCAAAACTGAAAGAGAAAACTTAGGCAGGAACTTGATTTTGCCTTTTGTGGGGTGAGTGACCCACAAGAGATATGTGTGGGGAGCTCCAGATCACCCCCTTCTACTGCAATGTATAGTGCTATGACCAACACTACACCAGTCAGGGAGCTATCAAGAAACAGAGGGAATGGCGAGGCTTGAATAAAAGACAGGTTTACAATGGTATGGCCAGAGCTAAGATGAACCAACAAGAGATAGGAAAGTGCCCTGAGGCCAGTAAAAAGAGAGCCCACCAGCCCTAGGCCTTAGGGCAAAGGGGAGGAACAGCTACCAGAACCCAAAGGGACCAACAGCTACAGCAGATAGCTGCCCAATAGTGGTGGGAGGCTGCCAGCCCTCATGATCTGGAAAGTTGGGACTCAACTGGACAAATCCTCACCTCACTCTGCTTTATCCTCTAATGTCCCATTAGTGCCTGCCATTGACCTAATCCAGCAAGGAACTAGAGGGAAGCATTGCTCAATGGTATAGTCCAAAAGGTTAGTCTCTAGGTGATACAGCAGGGTAGAGAGGGAATCCAGACAGGCAAGCGTAAAATACTCTACCCAGAAGCCTTCCAATTTTCTCACCAAATGAGTGGGAGACTAGAAGAAGAGGTAGACAGGGACAAAAAGCAGATAAAACTAAGAGTAACTCGTCTAGAGCAGATTATCACTGATGAAAGTGAAGGCTCAGTAGTTCTGAGTCAAAAAAATAATCAAAAACCCTGAGCATCACCCCCAAGGATGGGATATGCAGCGCCAGAAAAACTGAATTCCAGAACAGAACTTTAATAAAATAACACAACAAAGACACAGCCCACCAATCATGGCTATAAAGAGTACTCTCACCCCCATCCCCAGCAATATGAAATGTGGAGCACCAACTATCTAACTGAAGCTATAAACAGAGGAAGTAAGCAGATAAAGAGGAAGTAGAAAAAGGAAAATTCAGTCGCCCTGATTTGGTCAGCACAGTGGGGAATAGAGCTGGTTCTGTCTAAGATTAATAAAATAAAAATAATCACAATAGGAAAGCTATGCACAATTATGACAAAGGAAAAGAAATGAAACAATGAGAGAGAAGAATCAAGGGAACAGAGGAAAAAATGAACAGTCTACCCTGGAAGAAAAAAATATTGTGGCAAACAAAAGGAAACAAAATAAACAAATGAAAATGTTTCAACTCTTAAATACATAAAGAGAATATGGAAAGCATGAACTATGTGATACATATATCAAATATAATGGAATAAAAAGGGCTATATCAGAGCTAAAGAAATTCTACATGTCCAACCAAAGGTAAAACTCTGCTCAAAGGAAAACTTACTCTCCTAATTGCTTAAGACACAAGAAAAAATAAAAGAAGTGTATCAGTCTACTCAAAAATACGTAAAATGACCAACAAAAATGAAATGAGGCCAGCAGAAGCAAAATAATTCATGTAAGAACAAAAAGCAATAAGTAAGAGAGTAAAGCAATAGTCTTGGTAAGTAAATCTGCAATGCTGCTTTCACAAGGTGTTTCGTTGTGTCTCCTGGCAACCAAAATACCCTCTCTTCTTAAGAGCAATCATTCAGGGACATGAGCTGGAATCACCTTTGTAACATCTGAGCCTAGAACAAGAAATGTGTTAAATAATCATGTGAAAGAGCCCTAGAACTCCAGCTTACCAGGAGAAACCCTCCCTAGCTTCTTGGATGAATCTTTGTCCTGTAAATGAAACTGGGGCCACTGAGAAGGCACAGAGTTAGAAAGTCAGTGAACCACAATGCCCACTGAGGCATCTTTACATGAAAAGTGTCCAGTGAAGATCTACTGATTTAATCCCATTTAAATGTGTGGACCTCCTCTTTCCTGCCATCTCCATTTCTCCCAGTGCTCCCTCCAGTGTTTTGGTCTCCCCGGGGGCAGGGTATACCCAAGTTCAGGGGACTGTGAACTTGGATGGGAAAAATAATGTATTGTTATTCTCACTAACCTGTAACTGAACTTTACATTTCCACTGTGGGAGGCCGAGGCGGGTGGATCACGAGGTCAAGAGATCGAGACCATCCTGGTCAACATGGTGAAACCCCGTCTCTACTAAAAATACAAAAATTAGCTGGGCATGGTGGCGCACGCCTGTAGTCCCAGCTACTCGGGAGGCTGAGGCAGGAGAATTGCCTGAACCCAGGAGGTGGAGGTTGAGGTGAGCCGAGATCCTGCCATTGCACTCCAGCCTGGGTAACAAGAGCGAAACTCCGTCTCAAAAAAAAAAAAAGAAGCAGGCAACAAACCCCACCAGCATTAGCAGTCCCTGAGACTGTCACCAAGAGAAATCATAGATATTTTACATCTCACTGGAGTTTGGAGAGAGATCTCAAAATATCGTTCACATTCATTGCTACTTCAAAATCATGGTAGTTGTTAGCCCTGATGCTAAATCTTATTATGAAATACATTAAAGATTTAATATAAAGAAATGAAATATAAATATTTATATAATTACACCACAAACTTAAACTAATTTGACAATTGCATGTTAATATAATTGATTTCTTTTATATTCCTATGTACTTTATTGAATAAATTTGAAAGCATTATTTTGAGAAGAAGCTATAAACTTCACCAGATGCCAGAAGCTCCCAAGACACTCAAAAGTTAAGGACCTTTGCATTAGTTATTACAGGTGAATAGAACTTCTTGAAGAAGGAAAAATAAAGATGGGAGCGGTGTTATTCTCAGTTTTTAAGAACATCTAGTTAATTTAGATGATGATTTATCACTTAATGATTGGGCTTCAGGAGAGAGGTGTTTATTTGGTTTACTAGTAAGCCTAAAGAAGGCCTAAAACATCATAGGAGGGCTGCAGCACAGAGTGATGAGAAGCCTGAACTCTGGAGTTGAACCACCGGGCTTCAAATTTCAGTGCACCATTCACTACTTATGTGACCTTGAGCAACTTCTGTGAGTTAAGGCCGTTTCCTCATCTGTCGAGTGGGAGTGATGCTTGCCCCTGACTCAAAGGACTGTATGAGGACTGACCGAAACGATTCCTGTAACATTCTCAGCTCAGCCCAATACCTGGCAGATTCTCCTTGCTGTTAGCATTAAAGTCAGCCAAATTTGTTTCCAATAATCTTTCCCTCCATGTTTTTTTTTTCCTAATTATGAAATGCCTCCCTCAGCCCATCACATAGACCTGTTTCATACAGCCAGTGTCTCTCTGTCCTTGGCCTCAATCTCATCAAAACCCATTCTCAGATAAGGCTCTGGTATTCCTTTCTTATGACTCTGTGTGTTTTCCAATTTTTGAGATACCTCTCCCAAGAATGACAATTCCATCATTGTGCGAAAGGTCCTCGCCTCCAATGAACTGCAATTTCAGCCTCCAAAAGCAGATAAAAGAAGTGCTTCAGGCCGGGCGCAGTGGCTTACTCCTGTAATCCCAGCACTTTGGGAGTCCAAGGCTGTTGGATCACTTGAGGCCAGGAGTTTGAGACCAGCCTGGCCAACATGGTGGAACCCCGTCTCTACTAAAAATACAAAAATTAGTTGGGCATGGTGGCAGGCATCTGTAATCCCAGCTACTCCAGAGGCTGAGTCAGAAGGATCACTTGAAGAGTGATCACCTGGGAGGCGGAGGTTGCAGGGAGCAGAGATC